>NC_039360.1:79322921-79645552 GCF_003573695.1 Papaver somniferum
ACAATAAAGCAAGAAAAAACAGAGGAAAAAAGGAAAAAATAAATAAAAGGTTACAATCAGATAATTGAGAAATCCATTACTAAACATATGCACACAACTTAAGTTTTTGTTTTTTTTTTCTTTCTTTTGGAGCATACTTAAGTTTTTGTTAACTGAAAATGGAAAGGATATGGATGAAATAATATTCCCTCCGTTATTTTTTAATAGACCAGTTTCTTTTTTTGAGAAAATTAAGGAAATTAAGAGAACTAATTATTGAAAGTGGTCCTCTAGATACTTGTCAATAAAAGAAATGAAGTGAAATGGTCCCCATGACACTTGTCAGCCAAAGAAATAAGTGAAATGGTTCACATAACACTTGTCATCTAAAGAAGTTAAAAGAAAAGTGATCCTAGAAAATTAAAGTAACATTTGACTTTCCCAATTAGGAAACTGACCTATTTTTTTTGAAATATTTATTTATAAAAACTGGCCTATTAAAAAGTAACGGAGGGAGTACTACATCATGTAATCAAATCAGATCATATAGTCCAAGACCTAACACTACCAGAAAGCCCATTTAGGGGCTTCTTCGTATGTCAAGCCACCAACTTGGGCACGATACAGTGTACATGTAGGAGTTGCAACGTTGTATGAAAGTAGAAGAAGTAAAATCATAGTTTGTTACCTTTTCTCTTTATACCATCCACCCTTCTTAAAAAACCAGCATTTTCCAAGATATTTGAACATGGATCATTAGTATGAGACATTCAGACTATGACTCATCTAGCATTGCCAATAAGAAAGAACATGTAGTAATGAAAATCCATGAAAAATAAAAGCCAAAATAATTAAAAATTTAGATCAAACTACTAAGGAAATCAATTTGAACAAGCAAAGTGGCAAATTAACATAAGTAATGAATGGAAACACAAACATTATGCTTAAACTTGGACTGATGTTTTTCTCTCTGGCACTCGCCTGTTCTGATTGCAGTTTGAGGTCCGCTCTAGGGATCCTATTTTTTTCTAATAAAAATAAATTTTGTAGCTTCCGCAGGACCGGGCCTGATAGGGAAGCAGGCAAAGTGGAGCTTGCAAGCAACAAAAGCCCAGGGGCAACAAAAAGCCTTGTGATAATAGGGGGTTTTTATTAAAAAAAACAGTTTTGGACTGAATTGTTAGTTATATTAAACTGAAGGGTTTAAAACAAATTATCTGAATAATTAAACTTTGAGATGAAACGTCTTTTTGTTTCTTTTCATCTCGTTCTTTCCTCTTCACCTTTACGGCTCTACTGCCCTCATTCTTCCCGGATCACGGCGCACTAGAGTTTTTTTTTTTTTGTTTTCATTTTATTTTTCTTACAAAACCCGTAAAAACAATCAATTGGAGGTGGATTGATGCTCTAATTGAACGTTTCTACAACGATAAAAGGTACTGTTGCTTCTTCTTTTTTTGCCCTAATTTTGTTTCCCTAATTTATGTTTCTATTGTGAATTGACCTCTTGATGATTGATGGGTTTCTGTAATTCATAGTAATTATGATGTTGTCAATCTTTAATTTGATTAAACGATATTTAATTTTAGAATTGGTGTTGATCTTTTAGGTATATTCATATAGATTTAAGTGTTGATCCTAATGAATATCAAGGTGTGATTGTGTATGTTCAGTTCAATATTCATTGAAGATGTTGCTATTTTGTAGCATGTATGCCTCCACTAAAGAGAAAACAACAATCAGGATCTCAAAATAGGAAGAAGTATAAGAAGACAAATGAGTTAAAACAATCCCTTGCTGGATCTCTTGATAGATATGTGACTAGAGCTACTCAACCAATATTGGCAGAAGATGTAAATGTGATTGTGAGTGAAGTGAATATGAACGTGAATGATGATATTGCAGGCATTGAGGAGAATGTGAATGTGAATGATGATGATGATATTGCAGGCATTGATGATATTGCAAACAATGTAAATGTTGATCAAAATCTGCTAATCATAATGATACAACTGAAATTAACATGGAAAATTCGAATGAAAGATATTTTTGACCCAAAGAATTGGAGTAAAATTGATCAAAACTTGATTGATTTTTTTGTGGAGAATGGTCCAAGAAGAATTGTAGACTTCAATTTCCTTCCGATAAAAATAAGAAGCATTTCTCTACCACTTATTACACCCGTAGAATGACGAAGATGGAGACAATTGATGATTTTTATTAGTTGAAAATGTGCAAAAAAGAACAAAATTTAGGGGGCAAAAAAAACGAAGTTCACTTCGGGGCAAATTTTCCCCAGGAACGGCCCTGAATTTCCATCCGTGTTTGTTCAATTTTGAATTACCAAAAGATATTGAGCCTCAAAATACAAGACCTAAGTAACTTAAAAATTAAACGCCCTGTGTTGTTGCACAAGTTGACAGGCTTCAGAGCCGGCACTGCCTTCAGCCGCTTGAGAAAAAAAAACTCCTTGAGCAGCAAACGACTAGTCTCCTAAGAGCAACTGCAGTGGTGCGAGTATAACCAAAGACCAAAGAAGAAAAAAAAGACCAAATTTTGGGTTTAATCTGGTGTGTGACCCTACGGTGGAAAAATTAAATTTGGTCAGACGGACATTATACCAACGCCTGGTGTGGGGTGTAGAATATACCAACGCCTGGTGTGAGGCGGGGAGTATACGTTCGCCCGGTGTAGAAAAAAAAATAAAAAAAAAGGAAAACAAAGTGGGGCAGAGGTATTATGCCCGCCCCATGCATTTGAAGTTTGTAAAGAGTGGGGCGGAGGTATTAAACCTGCCCCACACAAAAGATTAAAAAAAAAAAAAGACGGCGCGTGCATTATACGTTCGCCTGGTGTGGGGTGTGGACTATACGTCCGCCTGGAGTGGGACGTAGACTATACGTCCGCCTAGTTATGGGGCGTGGACTATATAAACGCCCAACTATATTTGGGTTTGGTCTTGGTCGCAGACCAAATTTGGGCTGGATTTTAGTCTTTGATCAAATTTTGATCGATGGTCCGTCCCACTACGCCTATCAACTGGACACTATATTTGGGTTTAGTCGTCCATCGTGGACGCTCTTTTTATTTGTTTTAAACTCTTATTTTGCGGGTCCATGGTAATTTTGTTATTAAAAAAATAAAACGTAAACTTGGGAGGCACATGTTCAGCCTCTTGGGAGAAATCTTTTTCTTCAAGCTAGTCTCCTACTCGATTTGACAGTGCTTACATGATTCAGATTGAAAATTTGTACTATTCGGCCAATAATAAGAAAGAGATTGTCTCTCCGTTTTACACTCTAATAGCAAATCACTTTGTTCGATATATAATGAATTTAGACCATCACATGCTAAATAAATTAAATGAACAGTGAGTAGCTATCATTTAGTTAATTGTTCAGCATGGATTGAATTTTTGGATTAGAGCATTGTTATCTTTGAATATGCTGGTATTTTTCCAATATTTCAACATAGTTTTCCGGTATCAACAAGCTCTCTTGGTGTGTTTTTAATTAGCTTGAGATTTCTCAATGTATTTTCTACATAAATATCATATTAGCATATTGATTATGTAAAAACTGCAAACCATTTATTGAAGAAAAAAATATTTTGTGAGTTCTACGGACGACGAAATGACAAATGGGAAAATTATCGATGCCAGAGAAATACATAGAGGAGTGATATCAACAATGAGAATAATACGATCAGTCCTGATTTGACGTTTTTTCTGTTTAATTACTCCTCATCATATTTTCATGCTGCAACAAGGACATTTTTTCATATGCATCTTCATAAGATCCCATTATTGGGAATTTGTCAAATTTAAAAAGATAATTGTCAGTAGTTACGATCTACGAGTCAAAGTGTTATGACTTTTCCGAATGGATTCAAATATGGGACCAAAGGGTGTGAATTATATGAGCAGTTGCATCCACTTAAAGAGTTACAACTGTTTGTAACATTTCAAACTCCATAAATATTACCAATTTGGACTGTGTCAGACCATGAAAAATGTTGATATCTTTCTTTGTATTAGCAAGTTTGTGAGTTTCATCTCTAGCCTTTGACGCATCTTTGAGAACGCGCCACGTGAAAAGTGCAGGGGTAACAATCGTCCTCTATAAACTAGGTTCCTCACAGAACTGTATCCTAGGTTACTGTTAGAGCATAGCTCGGTTGAACCCACCAAGCGTTGGTATGTCAAGTTTGGTTGTCATATTTTAGTGAATCAAAGCTCATCTAAGAGTCGCTTGATTATGTACTAGAGACAACTTCGTATATGTTAAACTAGAAAGTCTAGGATTATGAGACATACAATACTACTCGAATACCAGAAGAATGTGAAGAAGTAAGAAGCTACAACGACGCCATCATCCTTCCTCTTGTGGTTAGTAATATTGACTTGAACTGTTTCCTAACGTATCTTTAAAGTCGTGCTATATTGAAAACATAACTGCGAAGCTGTGAATGATTATACTCTAGTAGTGAAGACATGATCACATGATCATAGTGTTAAGGAATTAAGATACGAAGTATAACGCTTATCTTTTGAACTTCGTATATATGACATCGACATAATCATATGAATACTATTGTGATTATGTGTATTGGTAAAGGTGAAGATTTCGTCCTAGGAAACAATGTTTACATTTGTTTAAAGGAAGTACATTCATGAACTTATTTTATGAATCGAAAAGGAAATCGCCAGGCTTATTGGTGTTGTTATTCATTGCATATCTTTGGATTAACAATATATGTGAGTTAGTAGAACCGATTATAACTTGTTATGTATCTTGGTATAACTATTCAAAGTGCCTGACTTATGATTTGGTATGACTTTTATTAATATAATCGATCATAAGTAATCACATGAGATGGTATGATCTATATTTGTAATTGGTGTGACCGATCCTAGTAATTGGTGTGACCGATCACAAAAGAGTTGTCTAATCGATCCTTGTAATTGGCGTAACCGGTCCTAGTAATTGGTGTAACCGATCCTATTGACTTGTGTACCGATCACAAGTAATACCATGAGTATATGGTAACTGGTCCTGGTAATTGACATAACCGATCCTGGTAACGGATGTAACCGGTCCTGGCAAACCATATTGAGGTAGAACTGATCCTTGTGTTTGGTAAAACCGTGAACCCATGATTAATGAATTGATATTTGATCAATCGCATAGTTATCTTGGAATACAAATGAACCAATTCTAAACTTGTTTGGAAGTATGGTATAATCGATTCCAATATTGTAAATATGAAAGAGGATTTACAAAGAAAAGATGTCAACATACTTTGAACATGAACAACAACTCTTATTTTTTATTGTTCAAATATATTCCTTAATAACTCAAGGAGATCTCGGTCCGAAATAAATTAAGAATCTTTTAATTAAGGTTGTTAGTTTTATATGCTTTAATTACTAGAAATTAAATGCATATCTCTAGAAAATAAAAATTGGTAATGTGCATTTACTAATTGGAGATTTTCTATTGAAAAATTTCGGAAATATTGGACAAAGCATTTCCAGGAATTATGAAAAATTATTTGAGCATTTATTGCATATCTTGAGAATATTCGGTTTTGTAAATTCCTTGGTGTCCAAACATCCTTGGTCCATAAATACCCAAGTTTGCATTTCCATCAAATTATCCTAAGAGCCAGGCAAACCTCATCGTTTTGTTGTTTCTGGTGGAGTCGTCTATCCGGAGAGGAAAGTACCCTAATTAGGAAAAATCTCTTACGACCGCTCGTTTAAAGACTTACATGGGATCAAGAAGTTTTACGAGTATCATTGGTGGGAAACTAGATAATTGCAGTTTATTTTAGTTTTCGGTTGATTTGATTGACTAACGGTTGTTGAACTTTGATTGCACCTAGTTTGTTTACTCTTAAGAATCTTCTCTTCTGATATAAGATTCACTCAAACTAGATTGAAGTGTCGATGGGATCTTTAGAACTGTTTGTAGATCTAAAGACGTCTTGTGATAATCCATTATTAAGAGACTTCATTTTGTGTGTGATTGATCACAAGAGATTCAAGTGGTGTTGTGCAGGAGTTTATTGAAGATTAAAGAAGATTTAAAGACAAAAACGATTTCTTATTTGGTTTTTATATCTTTGGGTGTGCACAAACCTTGATCGGCTGGGATCCAACTAGAATCGGATTTATTCGATTGATTAGTTGTGTAAGATCAGCATCACCTTATAGTTTTTTCTTTGATTCTATATTGGTTGATTGCAAATCTAAAATCTGCTACTTCGGTAGTTGTTGGATAGATTGATCTAACCAGACAAAGGAGTTTATTGGTTAAACGGAAGAGCCTTTGCGTATGACTTAAGATATCTTCATCTGAAAGAATCAAGAGAGTTGTTACCAAACAGATTTGATGTTCCTTTACTGTTTGGAATACGATCCAAAGGAATTGTTCCAGTGCGTGCACTTATTGAATGTCGGTAGCGCAGGGATACTGAAGAAACTAAGTGAACTAGGTTTAGTTGCTTGGTCTCAACTATACGAAGTTGTTTTAGATTTTGTATATCGTCTTAATTCCGAGAGTATTCAATTCTGGACTAGGTCCTGGGGTTTCTCTGCATTTGCGGTTTCCTCGTTAACAAAATCTTGTTGTGTCTTTTACTTTTATATTTCCGAAATTATAATTGTTTATTGTAACTAAAAGTAAAATACACAAACGTTAACTCTGTATTACTTGATAGTGATCTTATATAGTTTGGTTAAGTCAGAACCTATTATCAAGTAATCACACTTTGATTGTTGTATTGTCTCGATCTCGTATCCATAGACGATCACACAAAATGTGAATATCGATTTGTAGTATTGTCTCGACTTTGTCCATAGACAATCACTTTAGGTAAGAGGACTTATAGGTGGATGATTTAAAGATTGTGTTGTATTTGGGTACCCTCGTCTTTCAGTTACAACTTTGAAGACTTCACTTAGGGATTCGTGAAGCCCGGTCAGACTATCTTTTTACCTGATAGTTATTGTATCCTAAATAGATAGATATATAAATCACAAAGTTGTCTTCGTCTCAGACTTTGTGATTCCTCACGATAGATACCTAAGCTCTTTTTTGATTTGTTTGGATTGTTCTTGAGAGGTGGTTAATGATGCAGGTTTTTCTGCTAACAGAGTGTAAGATTCCGGATCCGTGAGGTTTGTTGGACTTTGTCTACTGCAAACAGATTTCCAAACCTAGATTAAAACATATTAAAAGGGATCATATCCAATGGGCTTGTCTGTAAGAGGCATACAGGTACCAAATGTCTTCATTTAGGTTGAAAAAACTCTTGGGTTGTAAAGGACATCAGCTAAGGGAATCAAGTGTGTAGAATCTTGCGAGGTTCAAGAGACGTAAGGAACACGACTACAGCTACATTGTTTGGAGGGTTCATTCGGTATCAACTACATTCGAGTCTGAAGTCTGATAGTAGGCTAGTGTATGTGGTTTAATACAATATGGTGTTCAAAGCTGGACGAGATCCTGGGGTTTTCTGCAGACGCAGTTTTCCTCGTTGACGAAACTTTTAGTGTCTTATGTTTTTCTTTTTCCGCATTATTTTATTTATTTGTATATTAGAAATAATACAAGTAGTATGTAATCAATCTAGATAGTTTAGGTCATTATTATTTGAGATAAAAAAACAAGACTTTTCCTTGTTGATTGCAAATATATTGCATGTTTCATTATTGTTAGAATTCAAATACGAGTAGATTGATCTTGGATATTTATTTTTGAGATCATCCAAGAACTCTTCTACACAATCAGGTACATAAAACTTTGGTTCATACATATTGATTATGGAAGAAAAATAGAAAAACTCTACATAGAATCTTCTTCAAGGGTCTTTGCTTTGACCTAATTACGATTGTATTAGGTCTTGTCCATATAGGTTGTCGCACGAAAAAAATTAGTGGTGTACTTGGTACCCTTTCCTTATCATGTATGTTATATCCAGTTTTTCAAATAAGGTTGCTAGTTTAGGATTGTTTGTATCCAAATTTTGGTTAGGGTAAACAATGTATTGTCGAAGTACTTTTTTTAGGTTCGAAAATCAAAATTGTATATGACGAGCCTAAACCAAGAAATGAACATTCACGTCTTGCTTCAGTCACAAATTGAGAATATGGGTAATGGTGAAGTATGTCCGCCAAGTCTGGGAAGATTGTATGCCACAACTACACTACTCTTCTAACTGCTCTTAACTTTCACCACTACTTATTTCCTTCATGGAGTGTTAGCGCCACATATTAATGTAAACCACCGACCAATACCCCATGAAAATCCTCACATGTGGCATGTTTTGGTATTTCAAGGGAATTAGTGGAGTCATGGACTACATCTTATTTTGGATAAGCCATAGTCATGATGTGCTTCGACCAAGTGTTCAGCTCTGGACAAGCTAGTTGACGTAAAGTCAAAATGTGGTGATACTGAGTCTTTCAATGACTCATATTTGAGTAAGTCTAGGAATTGAACGTATTTTCATGTCTTCAGCATTAAGCTGTAATGATAATATCACGGGCATTCAAGCAAGCTGATGCTCAAAGATGACATAAATAACCAATAACGATGTTTTGTTTGATACCAGCTAAGAAAGTTTTTCGTAAAGTATTTATGACTCGGGGGTCAAAAAGATAACTCAGACTCTAAGCACGCATGAGCAAAGAGGCTATAAGATAACATAGAGTGTTGATAGCGATAGGCTAGGGTCATGTCATGACCGTGACATACACCGGGACCCTGGTAGAGTTGACACTGGCACATGTGCCAGTACCGTGGCAGAGTTGACGTTGGCATGTGCCAACGCCGTGGTAGGGCTAGCGATGGCCATGGCGTTTCTAGGCTTGACTGTGGCATACATGTATAATAAGTTTGGGTATGAGGATTTCCCAACACTGTACAAAGCTATAACAACAATTTTGGTGTTCTTACATGGACTCCCTCCCTTATTTTAACAAGTAAGCAAGTAAACTACCTAGTAGTATTTTCCCAGAGTGAGGGATTTGGCATATCCATGGAGTTGCACTGGCACATGTGTCGTGCCGTGGCAGTTGGCGATACCATGTGCCAACGCCATGGTAGGGAATGGCCTGGTCATATAGGCATGAAAGGCCGTGAAGTAGCACATATGCCGTTTTTGTGGTAGTTGGCGTTGGCACATGGTGGGGCACGGCGTATCCATGGAGGCATATGCTGCTATGAGGCATGGTATGGCCGTGGAGCATGTTTACTTCGACTATTCCATTACGACGCACCTCTTGGCACTGACATAGGATGGTGTCGTGCATCATTCATGTGACACTAGTAATGCTTCAGCGTTGTGATGCTCGTGGTGCAATACCTGTAACTTTTCAGCAAGAGGCTTGATTTTGGCACTCAGCTATCACATCATTTAATTGGTTATCATTTGGCCTTTTGAGAGTGGAAGGAATCTCTTTTCATGCATGTACATTACCTTCGTTGCGGAGATAGTAGAAAACTAGTGTTGTTCAGATAAGAATTTGAAAACGACGCGCATACAGAACAAGTTCAAGGAATTCAACTGTGAAGTTCCGCGACTTGAGACAAGTTCAGTATTACTCAGTCGGACTCTAAATATTGATATATCGAACGAATTTAAGGAATTTCAGCTAGAAAATTATTGCAACTTGGAACAGGTTCAGTGCTGCTCTATACCAATGGCCAACCCATCTAGGATTTGAATCGATGTTGATTCGGTACAGAGGTGAGCAAAATATAAATATTAAAATACTCCGTAAATATATTATATGTTTATATATAATACTGAGATTTTAGTTGGGTGAAGCCCCAGCACATATATATTTATAGATGTGTTTCTCATACACGTTCAGAAGTGTATAAATTTATAATTTATGTTGCGGGGTAGAGGCTTACAAGTTTCACCTTTGTCAAAAATCCACCATCAACAAGGACTATGGTCACTAAGCACGTGATAAATTTTGATATATCTAGAATAAGTAAATGTTCAATCATGTTGTTAGAGCATTACTCGGTCGAACTCACAAGTGTTGCTATCTCAAGCTTGTTTTCAAATTTAGTTGTCAAAACTATATCTTGATTTATATAGTCTACAATTAGTTAAGTCTCGGACTAGGATAGAAATGTAGTTAAGAAATAGAGGATTACAGCAGTCATCATTGCGTTCTACTGTGTGAAGGCGAAGATCAACCGAAGCTTTTGGACAACTTCATCAACAAAGGGTAAGTGAATACTGAACCACATATATCTCAAGTTATATTCACTTTTTTTATCATCTGAGACGATGTCGCATAACCAATTAGACTAGTATGCATAGACAAGAATTTCGAGTCAAGTTTATCTTGATAATTTCGAAATATAATGACTAAGCTTAATAAACATTTATTTATGCTTTATGAATTCGGGTTAAGGATAACTTATTGTTCGGAATCAAAATCATGATTCAAGTTTCATCATTCGATAATAGCCTAGAACAATGATATGTGTCATTGATGTTATCAGGAATGTTTCGAATCGATTTAGAGAGAAGTATAAAACTACTATAGATTCGGATATAAGACAGTGGTATCAATCTTACAAACTGGGTAACTGTTATACGTCTAAACCCGTATTACATGTATTCGTACACGTAGCGGAGTATCTATACATATCAACTTGCAGATTTGTGATACACATATTCTTGTGCACATCATATGAAAATCTATTTAATTCGTGAACCGGATCGGTGTGCATACTCGTATGCAAACCATTCTTAAACTGTGGTTACAGAACCGGGGTGAGTATCCAAACCGGTATGCAAACTAAAACAGTTCTGTGTTCCTGAACTCGGTAGCGTTTCCAAACCGGTGCGCAAACTGATTTAGTTCTGTGAACTCCGGAACCGACAACACTCTTAAAGTATCCAAACCGGTATGCAAACATAAAAAGTTCTGTGAACTCTGGAACCTTGGTTTGGTGGAAAGTTTGCAAACTGGTACGCAAACCTAAAAAGTTATGTGAACTCCGGAACTCGGTATTGGTTTAAAGTTTCCAAACCGATATGCGTATTTTGACTGAACCGACTCACGAACGGCAATGGTATTTGTACCTTGTACACCTACTAACCATGTCGATTATATTTTCAAGTGTGAATAATTAACATTTGATTAAATCTCTATAAACACTAGACTTAATTGATCACATGTTCGCGACTCAGAATTAATGTCTTATATGTTCATGAATATTGAGATTAAGCTTTTAAGTTCAAACCGGCTAGTTTCGGCTAACCATGTTTAACATAGTCTTTCTACACAGTTAGATTATGGTCTCACCTAACCAGAGTGTATATCTTGCTTATGTAAATAAGATTCAAAGATTCATCTAACGGTGGATATTGTTTGCTTGGTTTCAAAGTTATCTTAGCTTAAACCTAAAGCAACCTATGCTTTGAATGTCTATTAAAGGGGAACCTCAAACAACTGGGATCTTTGAATCCCGGCACTACTTTTTGGTGTGTCCTAGTTGTACCAGAGTCTTCCTCTCCAGAATCCCTTTTAGGGTTTGGCGACTATAAAAAGACTTCATACGGATTCGTGAAGCCGGATCCAGTTACCTTTCCTTGATAACTCGAGTATCCCGATCTTGATTGTTTGTAGAGCTTGCTCCATCGATAAAGATAGATATAAATCATCAAATTTATCTTCGTCTCAAACTTTGTTGATTCCACAAGTTTTATACTTGTGAGGTGAATAATAATCTAGGATGCACTTCGGGTTACATAAGTCCGGATTTTGAGGATAGCTAGACTTTTGTCAAATTGCTATCGATTTCCATCATCTTGATCATACGTTTGATTTTGATTGTAATCAGGAAATCAATTATATAATCTTAATCTGTGGGAGGAAATTTGGTTTAAAGTCTTCAATTAAGTTGAAGCAACTCTTAGTTGGTGTGACGTCAGCTAAGGGAATCAAGTGTGTAAACCGACGTGGTTCAATAGACGTACGGAGCACAACCGTATCTTACTCGGTGTGATACCTTTTAGCGCTCAAGTATGTTCCAGTCTGAAGTTAATTGGTAGTAGGCTAGTATTAATAGAGGCTTAATACAATATGATGTTCAATCTGGACTAGGTCTCGTGGGTTTCTTCATTTTCGGTTTCCTCATTAACAAAACTTATGGTGTTTGTGTTATTTTTTTTTCAACATTATATTGTTTATCTTTATAATTGAAATATCACAGGTTGTACGTTAATCAATCTTAGTAGATACATCCGACCTAGTTTGTTGGATACAACTAGATTGATTCTTGGACAATTGGTCTTTGGTACCGTCCAAGTATTCTCTTTGTGATTAGGTTCACGGACTTGTTTCTGTAAACGTTCTAATCGCAAGAGATATAACTCTAGATATTATTCCTTGATTGAGTTTATCTCTCGGTGTTGTATTGAGTTTGTCCATACAGATTGCTTAAGAAAAAAGTGGTGGCATATTTTGGTACCCCCGCGTTTTCATATGTAGTCATCTTTATGTATACATAATCTGCTAAGCATACAGAGAATGAAATTTTACCCAAACCTAAATTTCAAAAATTTAAGTGGATTGTTAGGAATTTTTCAAATTTAAAAAGATAATTGTCAGCAGTTATCATGTTTTGAATAACTACAAATCGAAATGTTATGTCTTTTCCGAACTGATACAAATTTGGGATTAAAGGGGTTGAATCATACACGTAGTTGATCCCTTTAAAGAGTTACAACTTTTTGTAAAATTTTAAACTATATAAATACTACCGATTCAGACCATGTTAGATCATGAAAATCGCTGACATCTTTTTTTGTATTAGGAAGTCTGTGTATTTCTGGTTGGATATATTACTCTGCAAATATTATCTAACACGGTTGAAAAATGAGCATATTTTATCTTGGGAGGCAAATCTTTTATCACTCTTTGCAGTCAATTATTTTAGGAGAGTGAAAATATTGTCTTAAGTAAAAAACTATCCTCGGCACAAGCTATTAATCATTCTTTCCTTCTAGATAAGTTTCTCTCTATCTATAGATCACATCTATAACAATTACCTTTTTCATGCTAGTCGAGACAGATATACTACAAGATCCAACAAAATTTTACGCAAAAACAAGACCAATAAACCAACAAAAACCATCATTGTGTGCTTTATATACCCACATGTACGGAAAATTCCCAAAACACTTATATTTATCAAAAACAACAACTCAAAACAGCTATCATGCATGGTCCTGCCAAAACTTGCTTTTATTAATTAGGTCTTAAATTCTTAACACGAGAAAAATATAATACACTATGCATGTCAAATGTCGCAAATTAACAAAGTCTGTAAGAATGTTATAACAATTAGTTATCTTGATTATTAAACACGATAGTTTTTTTTTTGTATTTTAGGAATAATCATTTTTCCTAAAATACAAAATAAAACAATATATATATATATACTAATTTGTATTTATAATATAGTTGTAACTTAGGAAAGACTCTCAAAATAAGGATAGTCATGGAAAAAAAAATCTCACGAACTTGTTGTAGACTGCACAAGATGTTCCAAACTATTTTTACATTTGTTTTTGCATAACAAGTATTTCTTCAAAAGAAGCAACAATTATTTTTAAAAGAACACAACACGTAATTTCCAACATATACTCATGATAAAGAACAAAAAGAAATTGATGAAAAGAGAAACTTCAAAATGAATGTCGAATAAAAGATTTCCAACTGTAAGAAAAAAACATTATAAACTGAAAAATCTTCGAAATTTTCTGAATTAGAACATCATAATATAAAGATGGATTTAATAATAATAAAAGTTCGTTTATAATTTTAGCTATACCTCCAAAAGTAATTTTATTTTATTTTCTTTACATAACTCCCAACACAAACCGAAAAAGTTTACTTATAGTTTTAACAAATTATAATAGGTAACTAGTTCTTTTCATGAGAAAAGAGAAAGGTAGTAATGGAAAATGGTTTGGTACAACTAAGAACTATTTGAGGGCTAAGGCATCAGCTGGAGGAGATGCAGCTGTGACATTTGCAGTTAAGGTAAGAAGATTAGTCAATTTCTCTGATATATCAGTAACTTTCCCCTAATTGCTCTGCTGTTTTTCAATTATTGAGTAAAATTTATGATACCTTCACATTAGTAATCCATTATTACTTTCAATCTTACTGCTTGGGTGATTACCATACCGTGTTTCTTCGTAATGTATGTTGAAATACATTTTTTGAGACAATATTCGTCCAAGTCTTGGTATCACTTTTGTAAGTGATAGCTAGTCGAATACTTACTTATGTTATAAGTATATTTGAAAATTGTGTTAACAAAACTCTCTAGTTAGTAATTAAGCTGGGAAAATAGTAAAAGATAAAATAATTAAAAGACATTTTTGTAAATGATTCATCCAAACATGCATAATGTATGGGTGGAATAAAGTCGAAAACCAAAATGCTTATTCAAATTTGAGGAACAAGTATATGTGAAACAACAACAACTTTTGTACTTGCCAACACTACTATATTACTCGAGATACAATAATGATTTGAGGATGCAGATGATCTTTTTCTTAGCAGATAAGCGTAATTACGGTGGGATCAAATTATCTCATTTTTTATTTTGTGAACTTTCTCTTTATATTTCTCTCAAACCATTTTTATCAACTTGTAACTTAAGAAGACTCCGTCGATTCTAAAACTATTTTCGATTACTAATTTTGTTACGATCAATGTAGATAAAAAGAAGACCAGGGTATTACTGCTCCATGTAGCTGAAATGCAACAACATGTAAAAGAAGAAGAAGAAGTTTGTTTACTATGCGAGCCAATTTATATCAATCCATATTATCTTCATTCATTTGTTATGTTGTAGTTTAGAACTCGCGTATTTTTTTATTATATTTTTTCCTTCTTACTCCATACTTTTGTCTTTGTGTATGTCAAGTTGGGTTTTCAATTTTAGTTCCAAAACTAGGAACATTGAAATTTTGAGATTTTCTCTTGTTATTCATAAAGAACTTGAAGACGTATCACCATCAACAAAGACATCATCCTTCAGTTCGAGGTTAATAACAACAGACTTGGCTTGTTCTGTTTCTATCAATTATTCTTTCAGTCAATATTTATTTAAAACTTAACATACAAAGTAAAGTTTGTTAACAATGGCTTTAGTATAAGTGCATGGGTCATTATACTATGATCAAACTATCAAGGAATGATACACTAGTTGTTTTATATAACTTAAGTATATGAAGTTATGAAGTTTAGTTTATCTATAGACTTCATAGAATAAACATGACACTAATTGGTAATTCGTTATTATTTTGGGTGTTTAAATTCTGAATGAATCTATACCTTGTAATTATATTTAACTATATAGTTTAAGGGACTAGACTCACGATGCTTGTTTTGTAGTTGAATACGAGATCCAAAGATCTCTATTATGACCTATCCTTATATTTTCGGTATGTCTACTATCTTAGGGTTTCTGTAGATGTTGTTAGATTGGAAATGTTCACGTAATATCGATATAGTATTTGAACATGTGCTAAACTATAATATCTTAATGTTTAAGTTTTTTTTTTTAATACTCAGGGCATGAATCTGAAACCGAAATTTCAATATCCTTTAGATATCGAAAAATATATGCTTACCATATCCAAGAGGTTTGGGTATCTCTAGTTTATATATTAATAACTCATAGGAAAGTGTGCTAGCTAATATTAGTTGTCATCTATGAGTGGTTTCAGTTTATGGGTCGGAATAAAATTGGTATATGTTAAATTCGGAAACATATATTCATTGCATATCATAAGGATTTTCGTATTTGGTAATACCTTGTCTTTGAACCAAGTTTTGGTCATAACACTATAAATAGTGGAGTCTTGTATTCTTACGAACTCATCTCTTGACACACAACTTAAGTGACTGTGTGGGAAACCAACTCGTCGAGAGATATGAGTAATCTAATTAGATAAAACATCTTTCGTTGTCTTCATTTAAAGTCTTCTTTGGTATCAAGAAGCTTTTATTAGTATCATTGGTGGGAAAATGAATTGCATTATTTTTTAGTTTTTCGATTAATTGATTTGGTTAAGAACTAACGATATAGTTGTCCTTAATAGACCAAACTTGTTTATTTTATGGTTGTTCACTTTTGATATAAGGTCAATCAAGTTTGTTTGAGGAGTATAGATCTAGTGATTCAAGATCTGTAGACAAAACTATTGATCAATCAATGTTAACAGACTCTGTTATGTGTGAATAGTAGGCAACAAGTTGTTTGTGCAACAGTTACTTTGAAGATTGAAAATTGAAGAGTTAAAGACTTTTTTTTTTCTGGTTTCTGATCTTTGTGATTCTTCTTGTACACTTGATTTTATGGGATCCAAACAAGCATTTTATTCCGATAGATTTTATGACTTGTTGTAAAGATATAAATAACTGTCTAGTTGTTTCTCCTTGTATAGTTGCTTGGATAACACTAAGATAGATTGAAAATAAAAGGGTACCAATTACACCACTAATATTTTTCGCTTGAACCTATAAGACAAAACCTAATACAATTGCAAGTAGACCAACTTAATGATCCTTGACCAATGTATATACGGTTTATCTTTCTTGTACAATCATTAGTTTAAGTAAAAAAATCCGTGAACCTGATTGTGTAAAAGAATTCTTGGGTGGTCTCAAAAATGAATAACCAAGAACAACCTAGTATGCACCGGAACAGTACACGAACCGAGTTCCAACAAGAACAAGTCTTATAATCTATATTTCAAGATATAAATTCACAAGAACAAGTCTTGTAGGTTCTATATAGTTTAGTTAAAAACCATCTAGGTTAATTATGGAATCACTTGCTTTTAATTCAATTATATCAACACAAATATGATGTGGAAGTAAAAAATAAAGCAAGACACAGAGAAATTTTGTTAACGAGGAAAATTGCACCTGCAGAAAAATCCCGGGACCTCATACAGTTTGAACACCACATTGTATTAAGCCACTACAGATACTAGCCTACTATCAGACTTCGGACTGGAATGTAGTTGAGACTGAATTCAAGCAATTCATTTGCAGTCGTGCTCCTTACGTCTCTTGAACCTTGCAATATTTTACGCATTTGATTCTCTTAGATGACATCCTTTACAACCTAAAAGTTGCGCTCAATGAAGACTTTTTGATATTTTTCTTTCACAAAACACCAGTTTGATTTTCCTTTAGATGTGAATATAGGTTTTAGAAATCTTGTGGTTGTTTTCAACAATTACTAGATAAAAAGTAATATCAAGACAAACTTGTAGTTTAGGGTTTATACTCTTCAAAACTTGTTGATATACCTAATTATTCTACAACAAGAACAAATAGAATAAATCTAGAGATATATTGTTAAAACTTCTTAAGGAATTTATGAGACACCTTATATGAATTATTTTTAATCTATATTTCAGCCAACTAGTGTCAGTATACGATCTTAGATTGAAATCTACCAAATCTATGATGCTGAGTTGAACACGTTCAGAATCGCTGGAATACTTGGAGTAGCGAAGAATTCAAGGAATGTTGAAGAGCCGAGGAAATCAAGCATGTTGGATAAGAATCTACAAAGTTTATTTATTTTATAATCCATATGTAATGATAGTTTTGTCACTAAAATTGACAAATGGGGAGATTGTTAGAGAACTGCTCGGTCGAACTCGCAAGCGTTGCTATCTCAAGCTTGTTTGTCAAGTTTAGTTGATCAAACTATATACTTGATTTCTAGTCTACTTATATATATGTCTTGGATTAGCATAGAATGTGTAGTTGAGATTTAGACTTCACGGCGTTCATCGATCGAAGACTAAGATCTACTGAGGAGAGCTTGGAGGAACTTCATCAACAAAAGGTATGTGGAGACAAAAACTTATCTATCACTCAAAAGTCTATTTTATTCTATCTTCTAATGATACTAAGTCGTGTAGCTATATAGACTTTTACATGATGCATATTTGATATTTTGAGCTGAGTTTATCTCGCTTATCTATTTCTCGAAATATGTGTTGGAAGGTTTTTGCTTTAACTATGTTCATCATTATTCTTGACGAGTTTAGTTGGAGACAAATTCATTTGTTGGAAACTAAATATTAAGTCAAAAGATGATCATGTGAAAATTGCCTTGAAACATCTTACATGATTTGTGTGAGACAATCATTTGATGTCGACTTGGAAAGTTTCGTATTGATCATTCGATCACTTAAATATTACTTGAAGCTAATGGTTTGTGTGAGACAGCCGTTGTCGTCTTCTAAGGATGTTTCAATGATTAAAATGGGAGTTTAGAACAATTAACCATGTTTGGATACCACACGATATGCATACCTAGTATGCGAACTGTATTGTTATAATTCAGGTTTGGGAACCTTGTTTGCGTACCTAGTATGCGAACGGTTTTACCTGTAAAGGTTCGAGAACCTTGTTTGCGTACCTAGTATGCGAATGGTTTCATCTGAGTTGGGTCAAGGATGGTGTTTTGCATACCTGGTTTGCGAACGGCTGGACAAGGCCAAGGTCCGGAGCTGTTTTTTGCATACCTGGTTTGCGAACACAGTGGTTAAGTTCTAAAATCGGTTAAGTATGATTTCATACTCATGAACTAAAATATTTATGAATTAAGGAATGCAATCTTTGCAAACCGTGGCTTAATGTTCGTGAATGATTCTTGTATAAGTACTTTGTACAATTACGAATCAATCCGATTTTGTTTCAATTCATATATATTTCTATGAGATAGTGAACAATTGAATAACTTTATTTGAAACACAATTAGATTCATTTGATTATCTTTCATGATTGATTGATCATCATATTTGATCTAGAAGTGTTAGTTGAACGTGGTTAAGAAAAAAGTGTTCATATGCTAACTTCGGTTAACTGTTATTGAGCCAACTCAATAAACACTTTTAGGTACGGTTACCCATATCTAAATAAAGGTATATTTTATTTGTGTGTAACAAGCTAAGACCATCTAAGGGTGGAGATTGATTGCTTTATTATTAAGCAGACTTAGCTTGAATCTTAAATTAGGAGTTCATCTAACGGTGAATATTGAATGCTTTGTTATTAAGATACCTTAGCTTTGATTGTAAGCAAACCCTGATTTGAAAGTCTATATAAGGGAGAACTCTAGAAACTGGAAAATCTAATCCCGACACTTTCTTGTGTCCTAATTGCAAACTAGAGTCGGTTCTCCTTTACCCTAGCTAGGTTTTTCCAAAACCATATTAGGTTAACGACTTGAAGACTTCATTTGGGATTTGTGAATCCAGATCTAACTATTTGCTTTGTAGTTACGTATTCTAATCTTACTTGTTTTATCGTGTTGAGTACCATCTGCTCTAAGATTTTCTCAAGATTTATCTCTGATAGGTAAGATATAAAAAGTAATCACAAAAGTTCTTCGTCTCAGAATCTTGTGATTCCGCAATAACTTTTTATGTTAATCAGTTGGGTTATTGTGAAGTGATTGATGTTTCTAGACTGCTCCTCGGGAGTATAAGACCAGATTATCAATTGGTTCATGTTTACCTTGATTTATCAAAAGACGGAACAAAAACCGATTAAAGAATAGACATATATGTGGGATACATATTTGTTTATAAGTCTTTGACTTTGGGTTGTAGCAACTCTTAGTTGTGGGTGAGATCAGCTAAGGAAATCAAGTGCGCAGAATTCGGCGTGGTTCTAAAGGCATAAGGAACGCGACTGTACCTTAATTGGTGTGAGACTTGGTTAGGGCTCAACTACATTCCAGTTTGAAGTTAACTTGTAGTAGGATAGTGTCTGTAGCGACTTAATACAGTGTGGTGTTCAATCTTGACTAGGTCCCGGGGTTTTTCTGCATTTGCGGTTTCCTTGTTAACAAAATTTATAGTGTCTGTGTTATTTCTTTTCCGCACTATATTTTTTCATATAATTGGAATATCACAGGTTGTGCGTAGTTCAATCAGTTGATAAATCCGACCTTGTTTGTACGATAACACTTGATTGACACTTGGGTGTTGGTCTTTGGTACCGTCCAAGTTATTTCTCAGATTAATCAGGCTCATGAATTTCTATATGTTTGATTTTCTGATTGGATTGAGAAATAGAGATAAATCTCTTTGATATATCTCTTAATTGAGCTTGCTTTTAAGTTGGTGCTCTCGGTATTATATTGGATTTTAGTCCTGTTGATGGTGGTTTTTAGCTTAGGGTTAAAATCGTAAAACTGTACAACTAACATGACGTCACTATGACCATTAGCACATTTATTGAATCAATCAGCATGCCTACGCAAGAATTACCGGGGTACCTTTTTTTATGGGTCATGTTCCACGGCAGAACCCTTAACATCGACTTACATCATCTATGACAAACCCTAATTCTCATGATATCGCTCCAAGGCATGCCAACTGCACCACTGTGCCAATGACAAACCACGCCAGCCACATCTCCGCGCCAAGGCATGCCGATCATGCCAGCCGCACCACTGTGTCAATGGCAAACCATGCCAGCCACATCTCCGCGCCAAGGCATGCCAACCATGTCAGCCGCACCACTGTGTCGATAGAAAACCATGCCAGCCACATCTCCACGCTAAGGCATGCCGACCATGCCAGCGGCACCACTGTGACAATGGCAAACCATGTCAGCCACATCATCTCCGCGCCAAGGCATGTCAACCATGCCAGCCGCACCACTATGCCGATGGCAAACCATGCCATCCACGTCTACCGCGCCAAGGCATGCCAACCATGCTAGACGCATCATGCGCCAATGTCATTCCAAACCCTTGGCCCCACCATGCCAAGCCAACCGCACCTTGCCTTGGCCCCAACCATGCTAGCCGCACCATGCTCCAATGGCATGCCAAACCCTTGGCCCCACCATGCTAAGCCAACCGCACCTTGCCTTGGCCCCACCATGCCAAGCCAACCGCACCTTGCCTTGGCCCCAACCATGCTAGTCGCACCATGCGCCAATGGCATGCCAAACGCTTGGCCCCACCATGCCAAGCCAACCACACCTTGCCTTGGACCCACCATGCCAAACCCTTGGCCCCACTATGCCAAGCCGTCCCCGCCATTTTCCTTGGCCCACCATGCCGGCCTTCCCTATGCGGCTACCAAAACGAAGGCGTACGACGATCAACGACCACCCTTCAATCCTAGATGCAAATCCTAGTCGTCCAAGGTCGCCAAACAACGCATGGTAACCTTTGGCCCAAAACCCTAGTTTTGGCCACGCCAAACCGCGCCAGGGCATGCGATGCTACATGTGCCAATGACATGCCAACCACCTTGCCGCGCCATACCATGACGACCTTCCCTATGCGGCTACCATAACGAAGGTGTGCGACAATCAACGACCACCCTTCAATCCTAGATGCAAATCCTAGCCGTCCAAGGTCTCCAAATAACGCATGGTAACCTTTGGCCCAAAACCCTAGTTTTGGCCACGCCAAACCGCGCCAAGGCATGCCATGCCACATGTGCCAATGGCATGCCAACCACCTTGTTGCGCCATACCATGCCGGCCTTCCCTATGCGGCTACCAAAAGGAAGGCGTGCGACGGTCAACGACCACCCTTCAATCCTAGATGCAAATCCTAGCCGTCCAAGGTCGCCAAACAACGCATGGTAACCTTTGGCCCAAAACCCTAGTTTTGGCCACGCCAAACCGCGCCAAGGCATGCCATGCCACATGTGCCAATGGCATGCCAACCACCTTGCCGCGCCATACCATGCCGACCTTCCCTATGCGGCTACAAAACGAAGGCGTGCGAAAATCAACGTCCACCCTTCAATCCTAGATGCAAATCCTAGCCGTCCAAGGTCGCCAAACAACGCATGGTAACCTTTGGCCCAAAACCCTAGTTTTGGCCACGCCAAACCGCGCCAAGGCATGCCATGCCATATGTTCCAATGGAATGCCAACCACCTTGCCGCGCCATACCATGCCGACCTTCCCTACGCGGCTACCAAAACGAAGTCCTGCAACAATCAACGGCCACTCTTTCATCTAAGGTGCAGATATTAGTCGTCCAAGGTTACCATCTAACGCATGGAAACCTTTGGCCCTAGTTTGGTCGCGCCTAAACAAAGCCAAAACCCTAAATTTTGGCCGCGCCTAAACTAGGCCATATTAAAGCCATACTGATCATGCTTTCATGTCACTGGCTACCAAACGAAGGGTTGCAATAATCAACGGCTACCTTTCCTCTTAAGATACAAAATCTCGACCGTCGAAGGTCACCACCGAGTCGGCAAGTCTCCCAAGCTCTACTTTCTAGACAACAACAACGTGCTACATGTTTTCCATGAAAACGCTCGAGACATCAACGCATGTCACAAACTGGGGGATGCTCATTGGGTATTGGTTTGGAGGCTTACAACGTGCGGCGTACACTACGCTCGTTATAAGAAAATGTCATAAGGATGAGGCGGTTAGTAAATACAGGGAGTAATGGTGAAACGCTTTCTTTTATGGAACATCAATTCCAGGCGTTACCGGTTACCACCTCCTCCCATTTACTCACCCGTTTTCCATTTCTTAATGAGACCAGAGTACGTTTCACTTCGACTTGTATAAATAGGCATTACCTATTTCCACCGAACAACAAATTCAGGTCAGGAGCATACAACACTGTTGATGGTGGTTTTAGGACAAGGGGTAAAACCGTACACCTAAAATGACGTCACTAACGCCGCTAGAGCATTTAGTAAATCATTTAACGCGCTTACACAAAAATTACCAGGGTACCTTTTTTAACGCTAAACTAGGGTTTCGATACACCCAACCCTAATTCCCGCACCACTGTGCCAGCCGCATGCCAAACATGCCAGCCGCACCACTGTGCCACCAACATGCCAAACATGATAAATATGCCAACCGCACCACTGTGCCAGCAGCATGCTAAACATGCCAGCCGCACCACCGTGCCAGCAGCATGCCAATCATGCCAGCCGCTCCATCGTACCAAGGCATGCCAACCATGCCGCATGTGCCAAATAACCTAGGGCCAATACCCGCCACACGCGCCATTGGCACATGTCGTGCAACCCTTGCACACGCCATATAACCTAGGTCCAATGCCCGCCACACGTGTCATTGGCACATGCCGTGCAACCCTTGCACACTCCATATAACCTAGGGCCAATGTCTGCCACACGCGCCATTGGCACATTCCATGCAACCCTTGCACACGCCATATAACCTAGGGCCAATCCCCGCCACACATGCCATTGGCACATGCCGTGCAACCCTTGCACACGCCATATAACCTAGGGCCAAATATGCCACACGCGCCATTGGCACATGTCGTGCAACCCTTGCACACGCCATATAACCTAGGGCCAAAGCCGCCACACGCGCCATTGGCACATGTTGTGCAACCCTTGCAACTTGGCATGCCAATCCGTGCAAACCTAGGGCCAAAGCCGCCACACGCACCATTGGCACATGTCATGCAACCCTTACAACTTGGCGTGCCAAGCCGTGCAAACCTAGGGCCAAAGCCGGCACACACGCCATTGGCACATGCTGTGCAACCCTTGCAACTTGGCATGCCAAGTCGTGCAAACCTAGGGCCAAGGCATACCACACATGCCATTGGAACATGCCGTGCAACACTTGCACTTTGGCACTACCACTTGCACCCGACGTGCAACCTAGGGCCAAGACATGCCACACATGCCATTGGCACATGTCGTGCAACACTTGCACTTTGGCATTACCACTTGCACCCGACGTGCAACCTAGGGCCAAGGCATGCCACACACGCCATTGGAACATGCCGTGCAACCCTTGCACTTTGGCATGCCGCGCCTACATCAAAGGCCACGATTCCTCTTAAGATGCAAAATCTCGACCGTCGAAGGTCACCACTTTGCCGGCAAGTCTCTCAAGCTCAACTTATCGAACACCAGCGACATGCTACATGTTTTCCACGAAAAACACTCGAGACATCAAAACGTATGTCACAAACTGGGGGATGCTCATTAGGGTTTTGGTTGGCGGTCTACAGCGTGCGGCATACACAAATGTCCGTTTCAAGAAAGTGTAATAAGAATAAAACGGTTAGTAAATGCAGGAAGTAATGGTGAAACGCTCTTTCATTATGGAACATCAATTCCATCAAATTTCATCAATACCAGGCGTTACCACCTCTTCCCATTTAACTCATATGTTTCTTTTCTTACGGGGCCAGAGTACGTTTCACTTGGACTTGTATAAATAAGTTTTACCTATTTCCACCAAGACACAAGTTTTTGGTCAGGGAGAAATACAACACTCAGAAAGGCAACTCTTGCTAGCTTTCTCAAAGCTTTCATCTTCTGATAAAAGTCAAGTACCACTCTTCCAGAACTGCTCTGGTCTCAACACTCTTTTCGCTTCCCTCCCTAAACCAGCCCTTCTCCTCCTCTTTGTGACCGAAGCAAATCTGGAACGACCATTTCTTGGTTTAGGACAGATTTGTATAGATTGATCTCTCGAATCTAAAGTACTCCCGTGCATTACATTTGTTTAAGGTTTAGATTTGTTTCTCACCCACTCACCGAAATTACCAAAATCAACAGAAACGGTTTTTTCCCATAAACATTTGGCGACCACAATGGGAGATTGATCTTTCGGTTACAATGTCAGTTTTCAATCCTCGATCTCATACTTCGATCCAGACATCAAGACGACAGAAGCAATCAATCTGTTCAGGGATCCACAACTCGACTACCAGACAACCTGGTTACCAGTCGCAAACCGCAAGAGACGGCTGGGGACTTCACAGAAACCGAAAGCAAACGATCCAGTCATCAAGTGACTCAAAACGACTGGGGACTTTCCACAATCGCGGCGGTGCTTCCCACAAAACTCGAACTTACACACAGAGGATCCCTTTTTCATCAGGAGATCCGGGAAACCGAGTAAGTCTTGCCTAGACAGAATATATGGTTTACAATTTCAAGTTTTCACGGGAATGATAAAACCAATAACCATGTTATGTTTCATCCTATGTCATCTACCAACACACAATGTTCACGGTTCCATATCTTCTCTAGGATGTTCGTATCACTTACAATCATAACCAAAAAATGACATCATCCTAAAACGGTTCATCACGAATAATAACGCAAAACCCTCATAGGTAACACTTGTCTATCAACCCAGAAATCCAGAAAATCAAAACCATAAGCCAGGTGTTTCATTTGCCTTTCGAAAAAAAAACAGAAGAATTTCAGAAGACAGAAGTGCATCCAAGGAAGCCATTCAACAACGGTTTTCTCTTCTCGAAGAAGACGTCCTTCGTCATTTGGAGGACTGAGCTGTTTCAGCTCCAACTCTTTGGACAGCCTTCCAACCTCCGCCTCTTGTTGTTTGACCACGTCCGCAGAAGGACCTTCGGTCACCTTGGCCTACAACCTTGGATCTCAGAGAAACCCTAACCCCCAGTCTTCGTGGAATCAGTTGCATTCCCATGTGTACCTACTTTGCATCATAACAATTACCAGTCACTATTCATGAGGTAGCTGACGCTACCACGGTAATATTTAAAGAGAAGAACAATATTTCTACAGATTTATGGGAGGCATACCTATGGCTAGGGTTTGCACCAACACAAGAAACGCTGGAGTACATACCTGGAATATGTTGGCCCACTTTATTGCTACCGCGCCACGCCAAGACAACGCCCACGCCGGAACCAGCGCCATGCCAAGCCAGCGCCTTGACAAGCCAGCGTCCATGTCAAGCCAGCGCTCGTTCCAACAAGATGCAGCGCTAACAACTTGCATCTTTCCAGGGCCAGCAGCTTGCATCTTTTCCAGCGCGCTGACAGCTTACGTCCTTCCAGCACTGGCAACTTGCGTCTTCCAGCGCTGACAGCTTGCGTCCTTCCGACACCGGCAGCTTACATCTTTCCAGCGCCGGCAGCTTGCATATTTTCCAGCGCTGACAGCTTGCGTACTTCCAGCGTCACACTTGCACTTCCAGCTTGCATCTTTACAGCAGCTTGCATCTTTACAGCAGCTTGCATCTTTACAGAAGCTTGCATTTTATAGCAGCTTGCATCTTTACAGCAGCTTGCATCTTCCCAGCGCTATCAGCTTGCATCCTTCTAGCGTTGCACTTGAACGCCCCATAGGGAATCATCAATCCGATTTCATCACACGTAAAGATCAGGAACGACTTCTCCAAAATCAAAGCAAAGAAAATCATCAAACCCCCTGAGTTCACGAAGACTCTCTTCCTGTCAAGGGACGCATGATTTCTGGGGACTTCGACCGCAAAACTGTGCAGTCCATGATGAAATATTTATATGAGATTTTATGTTTCCCCAAGGAACAACGTCAAGACATATTTGCAGCCCTCAACCGTACCGCATCAGGGAAGCAGGCTTTTCCAACCATAGAAATCGTTCCCAAATGCCAACCTCTCTTGGAGAGCACGATTGGTAGATGGAACTGGGGACTCCTAACCAATGTCCGCTTGAAGGACATCCAGCCTTACAACACACTGATTGACGCAGCCTCTCCAGCGGCTCCGCTTCAATGTTCGCTTCAGCGGCCGCTCCGCTTTAACATTCGCTCCAACAGCCGCTCCGTTTCAGGGTTCTTTCCATAAGCTTCTCTAGGATCCGAAGACGAAACATCAGCGTTTTTACTCCATAAGTTTCAACGTCCTCTCCGTGAACCGAAGCCACTTCAACGCCTCCTTCCTGCCAAGGATCGTATCGTAGCCGCTGCTCTTTCTTTCTAGGGATCTTGTCGTGGCCGCCGCTCTTCCTTGCAGAGGGACGTGCTGTAATCGCCACTCTTTCCTTCCAAATTTGCTCACTTACGCATCCAGACAATCCATTTACTTCCATGGACAGTCTATTCTGATCACATCTGCTGCCAAGAACTGTCGTCGCCCGTTTGCCGATACCAGCCAGAGTTTCACCATGGAAACAATCACTGTAAAGGTAACCCGTACTTCTCCATATTTTAGTTACGCGTGGAAGAAGTAACAAAATCACAAGTACGAATACACGATGGTGGTATCCATATCATGGTCAACCCACTGACCACACAATATGGAAACATGCAAACTACACTTGGGGACTGGGAATATACACGGGATCCCTTCACTGTCGAAGCTCAGAAGACACGATCAGCCATCATATCACGACCAGAAAAGCCGAAAATATACAGGAAATGCCTTATTCAATTATTCAAGAGCTTTGAAGGGATTGGAAGGTCGAACAACCTAATCTAATGGAAGATTGAGGTCTTTCAAATAAGAAGTTTTATTCAAAGATGTGAAATCTCAAGCGGGATGCTAATTGGCGAAACCCTAACTTCGCCATGAATACGAAGAAGATAACAATAAGTCTGCAAAAGCATCAAGATGTCTATGCAACAAAAAGAAACATCAAAAAGAGAAACTGGTCATCGAAAGCAAATACACGAGTTTCCGACTCCTCTGTCAGAGATTCTTCAAGCACTTTCCCAAACAATCTCTCAGGCAACAAAGGTTCCATCCGAAAGCAGTATCAGCAGTAGCCGGTGCTTCAATATCCCACCTGAAAACTGCCTCAGCGGAAGCAGTATCCGTCTCCTTACCGACATCCGCTTCAACAGCCGACCCAGCATAGGCCACCATGAATTCCCCAGTGTCACCACCAACAGTTTTGTTGTCCGCTACGTAAGTTGTTTCAGTTTCATCGTCCACCGCAGTGTCATCTTTCTCAAAAATCTCCTCAGCAACCTCTTGAAGAGGATTCTCCGATTCATCCGCATCGGAATCAAGGACTATGACACATCCTTGAACATGGAAGTTACGATGGCCTTCTGCTGCAAGTTTTAAAAACTCAGTTTTCTGTCGTTTCAACTGAGAGGCGGACCGTTCTGCCCTAACACCTGGCCGTGAAGAAGTTTTGTTATACTGAAACCTCTCAATGTACCGGGATACTTTGTCATCTTCCCGCGCTTCCTCCATATTCACCGAAGCCAAGAGGGTCTGGACACACACCTGCATCTCCCCTAGATATGAAGAAGGGCAATAAAATACAAGGAAAGTTTCATATATGTCCATACAAGATGATTAGGGTTTTGTGAGAAACACATAAAGCGTAATACTCTCGGAATTTGAATAAGGAAAGGATTTCTTGTTTTGGATAAGTAAGGAGGAGAGGCAATCGGGCCCGCGAAGACAAGCCGGCACCGTGCCAAGAAGTCTGCGCTTTTCCTCCGCACCAGCACCGTGCCAAGCAGTCTGCGCTTTTCCTCTGCACCAGCACTGCCAAGAAGTCTGCGCTTTCTTCTGCGCTAGCACTCTGCCAAGCAGTCTGCGCTTTCCTCTGCGCCAGCACTCTGCCAAGCAGTCAGCGTTTTCTTCTGCGCCAGCACTCTGCCCAGCAGTCTGCGCCAGCACTCCGCCAAGCAGTCTGCGCTTTCCTCTGCACCAGCACTATGCCAAGCAGTCTGCGCTTTCCTATGCCAGTACCATGCCAAACAGTCCGTGCTTCTACCGCACCAGCGCCTTGCCAATATTCCGCACTTTTCCTTGCCGCTCTTCCCTTGCAAACGTCATGCCTTGCCAAGCGCTTTATCGAGCATCCCACGCCCATTCCAAGCACGTCAGTGCTAATAGGTCCATTTCATGCCAAGTCTATTCTAGAAGCTCCGCCTCGCGTTCCAAAGCCTAGCCCCGAAGACACCCAATCATACCGGGATTTGCGCAAAGCTACCAGATGAAAGGGTTGCGGATGCTACCTACCTCTCGAAAAAGGTTATACAAATCTCCCTGACCCTCTTTCATGGCTTACGGTCTCAGTTCTGTCCTCGTCTGTCGACATCTTATGCTTACCTCGCAACAAGGCCCCTGTTCCAAGCTAAGCAGAGGACTTAATGTTGATGGTGGTTTTAGGACAAGGGGTAAAACCGTACACCTAACATGACGTCACTAATGCCGCTAGCGCATTTAGTAAATCATTTAACGCGCTTACGCAAAAATTACCGGGGTACCTTTTTTAACGCTAAATTAGGGTTTCGATACACCAAACCCTAATTCCCGCACCATTGTGCCAGCAGCATGCCAAACATGACAGCCGCACCACTGTGCCACAAGCATTCCAAACATGCCTGCTGCACCACTGTGCCAGCAGCATGCCAAACAGGCCAGCCGCACCAGCCGCACCACTGTGCCAGCAACATGCTAAACATGCCAGCAGCACCACTGTGCCAGCAGCATGCTAAACATGTCAGCCGCACCATCGTGCCGGCAGCATGCCAATCATGCCAGCCGCTCCATCGTACCAAGGCATGCCAACCATGCCGCATGTGCCAAACGCACATTCCGCGCACTCTCTGCGCGCCAAGGCATGCCACATGTGCCAAACGCACATTCCGCGCTTCCTATGCGCCAAGGCATGCCAATCATGCCACATGTGCCAAACGCACATTCCGCGCTTCTTACGCGCCAAAGCATGCCCGACACACGTGCCATTGGCACATGCCGTGCAACCCTTGCACACGCCATATAACCTAGGGCTATTGCCCGCCACACGTGCCATTGGCACATGCCGTGCAACCCTTGCACACGCCATATAACCTAGGGCCAATGCCCGTCACACGTGCCATTAGCACATGCCGTGCAACCCTTGCACACGCCATATAACCTAGGGCCAAAGCTGCCACACGCGACATTGGCACATGTCGTGCAACCCTTGCACACGCCATATAACCTAAGGCCAAAGCCGCCACACGCGCCATTGGCACATGCCGTGCAACCCTTGAAACTTGGCATGCCAAGCCGTGCAAACCTAGGGCCAAAGCCGCCACATGCGTCATTGGCACATGTCGTGCAACCCTTGCACACGCCATATAACCTAGGGCCAAAGCCGCCACACGCGCCATTGGCACATGCCGTGAAACCCATGCAACTTGACATGCCAAGCCGTGCAAACCTAGGGGCCAAATCCGCCACACGCACCATTGGCACATGCCATGCAACCCTTGCAACTTGGCATGCCAAGCCGTGCAAACCTAGGGCCAAAGCCGCCACACACGCCAGTGGCACATGCCGTGCGACCCTTGCAACTTGGCATGCCAAGTTGTGCAAACCTAGGGCCAAAGCCGCCACACGTGCCATTGGCACATGCCATGCAACCCTTGCAACTTGGCATGCCAAGCCGTGCAAACGTAGGGCCAAAGCCGGCACACGTGCCATTGTCACATGTCGTGCAACCCTTGCAACTTGGCATGCCAAGCTGTGCAAACCTAGGGCCAAGGCATACCACACATGCCATTGGCACATGCCGTGCAACACTTGCACTTTGGCACTACCACTTGCACCCGAGGTGCAACCTAGGGCCAAGACATGCCACACATGCCATTGGCATATGCCGTGCAACACTTGCACATTGGCATTACCACTTGCACCCGACGTGCAACCTAGGGCCAAGGCATGCCACACATGCCATTGGCACATGCCGTGCAACCCTTGCACTTTGTCATGCCGCGCCTACATCAAAGGCCACGATTCCTCTTAAGATGCAAAATCTCGACCGTCGAAGGTCGCCACTGAGCCGGCAAGTCTCTCAAGCTCAACTTATCGAACACCAGCAACATGCTACATGTTTTCCACGAAAAACACTTGAGACATCAAAATGTATGTCACAAACTGGGGGATGCTCATTAGGGTTTTGGTTTGGCGGTCTACAACGTACGGCATACACAAATGCCCGTTTCAAGAAAGTGTAATAAGAACAAAACGGTTAGTAAATGCAGGAAGTAATGATGAAACGCTCTTTCATTGTGGAACATCAATTCCATCAAATTCCATCAATACCAGGCGTTACCACCTCTTCCCATTTAACTCATCTGTTTCTTTTCTTACGGGGCCAGAGTACGTTTCACTTGGACTTGTATAAATAGGTTTTACCTATTTCCACCAAGACACAAGTTTTTGGTCAGGGAGAAATACAACCCTCAGAAAGGCAACTCTTGCTATCTTTCTCAAAGCTTTCATCTTTTGATACAAGTCAAGTACTACTCTTCCGGAACTGCTCTGGTCTAAACACTCTCTTCACTTCCCTCCCTAAACCATCTCTTCTCCTCCTCTTTGTGACTGAAGCAAATCCGGAACGGTCATTTCTTGGCTTAGGCCAGATATGTATAGATTGATCTCTCGAATCTAAAGTACTCCCGTGTAGTACATTTGTTTAGGGTTTAGATTTGTTTCTCACCCACTCACCGAAATTACCAAAATCAGCAGAAACGAATTTTGCCCATAAACAAACATTCAGAAAACATTTGCTAGCTTTCCATCTGTTAGCTTCCCACTTTCTGATACAAGTCGTAGAAAATAACTACTCTTCCAGAATCAACTATTCTGGTCTCAACACTTTCTTCGCTTCCCTCCCCAAAACCAACCCTTCTCCTTCATTTTGTGACCAAAGCAAGTATGGAACGACCATTTCTTGGTTTAGGCCGGATTTGTACAGATTGATCTCTCGAATCTATAGTACTCCCTTACAATATATTGTTGAGGGTTTTAATTCGTTTCTCACCCACACACCCGAAATTACCAAAATCAGCAGAAACCGTTTTCACCCTCAAAAAATTGGCGACCACGTGGGAGATTGATCTTTCGGTTACGCTGTCAATTTTCAACTCTCGATCTCATCGTTCGACTCAGGTCTCGGGACGATAGAGACAAATGATCCGACCACTCAGTTACCAGGCGGCCCAGTTACCAGTCATGACACGACAAGGGGATGACTGGGGACTTCCAAGGTGGTAAAAGCAAACGATCCGCTCAGGGATCGACGATTCGATTATCAGATGACTCAGGGACGACTGGAGACTTTTCCACAATCACGGCGGCGCTTCCCACAAAACTCGGACTAGCACGAAGATCCATTTTTCGTTAGGAGATCCAAAAGAAAAAAACCGAGTAAGTCTTTCTAGACAAAATACATGGTCTACTACTTCAAGTTTTCACAGGAATGATAAGAACCGATAGCCATGTGACGTTTCATCCCATGCCCTCTACTAACACGCAACGCTCACGGTTCCATGGTTTTCCTGAATATTTGTGTCATTTGTTATCATAACCAAAAACATCATTATTCTAAAAACAGTTTATTCCAAATAATAATCCAAAACCCTCATGGGTGACAATTTCCTACCAATCCAAAAACCAGAAAATCCGAACCATAAACTAGGCGTTTCTTTGCCTTTCAAATAAAAAAAAAACTAAGGAAAGGAGGTTCAGAAAAAATAAAACGCTCAAGGAAAACACTCAACAACGGCCTTCTCTTCTTGGAGAAAGCCTCCTTCGTGCTTTCGAGAGACGCCCGTTTCATCTTCAGCTCCCTGTACAACCTCTTGATCTTCGCCTCCTGTTGTGCGACCTCATCCACTGAAGGACCTTCAACCGCCGTAGCCTGCAACTTTTCGATCTCAGAAAAACCTTCGACAAACCAGGGAACATTGAACCCATGGTCTATGCACACATCACGATGGAACTTCCAGCTTGCGACCACGTCCTCAGAAACGGTATGGCCAGTCACCTTGCACATGTCATCGATCGAAGGTAAAGATTCCTCCACATGCTTGACCAGCGCAAACCGACTAGTGACCCTTTTGGTTGTGGCGATGTGTCCATAGCTTTCCCATATCTTGGTATATAACGTCTCGTATTTGGCTGGCACGCTGAAGCCACCGACCATCACATGATCTGGATAAGCAACCAGGAATGGAGGAGCAAAGGTAGCACCCGGAACTGAATCATAAACCAACAAGGGATTCCTAACTATAATTGCGCAAGCGGACACTGGAGTACTCTCCATTGTCTGAGTCGCGACAACGCTTTCATCTCGATCAACCTCTGTTTCAAGGTCACCAGGTGCAGCTGCCACGATTGGAGAAAAAGTTGTATCTCCACAAGTCTCTGTCTCGGGACCATCTTCAGAAACGGCTTCCCCCTATGATATCGCGGATTAGAAATTTTCCAAAAATAAGAGAGAGAGGGAAGAAGGAAAAACGTGTAGGAAACTCACTGATTCGCTTTCAGACCGACTAAAAGAAGATTCAGCACTGCTGTCGGAAGAACTATTCTCGCCGCCACTGGAATCCGAACTTTTTTCCTTCTCGGATTCCCCTTCACAATGGATAGGTTCAGCATACCTCCCTTCGTCTCGAGAAACATTGTTTTCTGACTACTTGCAAGTTTGGCGAAGGCGTTCACACTGCTGAGACCCTGAACAAAGAGCCAAGACGGATATTCAGGGATGAAATAAAGATTTACAAAATTCAGTTAAGCCAGCGAGAAGGTGATGCCTACCCGGATGTTGGGAGAATTGAAAGTCACGAGGGCCGCCGGATCTGCCGAAGTTGACCGAAAGCCACCTGCACGATTCTTTGATCGCCGCTCCCGCGCTTGGGGGTTGTCCGTATCCGGACTGGGCGACTTGCATTTAGTTAAAAAAGGATCCCTCAGCAACGGATGCTTCGCCAAAATCGCAGGAGTAGGCTTACCACGGGTATTCTCCACTACAACTTTCATAAATTTCTGGATGACAAAGAACTCACTCTGCCAGAATGTGTTATAGTTGGAGGTAGTCGAAGGATTTCTTTCCGAAAACAAGAAAGTGAGACTTTTATCCGGCATGAGAACACTAGCATCAAGAACGGCTGGTATCGAGTCCTCTGGAGCGACCGGCTGACGAACAAGAAGGACCCCTTGGTCGAAACCCATATGCCGAGCTGCTCGATCAATGTTGTAAGAGACTGCCTAACACGAGACTCGAAAGAAATACGATACATAACCAGACATATAACTTCGCATGAATACAACCTCTCCAGCGCTCATATTCTTTTCGTCAGAGAGCAAAGACATGTTCGGAGCAGGAGCAAAAGTGTTAACCTGAACTATGGAGTCATGCACCGGAGCCCACGGACGAAAGTTGACCGTGTACGAATTGTCGAGGAAATCAACCAGGTTTAAACCGTCTTTTGGGCGCCTATTCGACCAGCGAAGTATCCTCGATCCACCACAAGACTCGGGAAGTGAGGGCAACGGTTTAGGAGCGTATCTCTCGAAATTCTCCCATAACCATGCCTGTAGGAAAGCGACATGAACATAAGAGTCCACTTTCATGTAACCATTTGAAGCGCGCATGTCTGCAACCAGATGATCCAAGTGTGTGTACAGAGAACCGAGAAACAAGCCGCCAATAGAGAGAACAACGCCTTTTGACTGCAGTCGTATGCGTCAAAAATAAATTACTTTCTCGCTCAACTAGATATAAATATAGTATGTGATAAGAAAGAGTTCGTTCCCACAGAGAGGATCTAGGTTGTCAATATGTTATGGTTTCTTATGGGTAACAAGGGGGATTTTCTGATTTTTATAAAGTAAACTAAAATAAAAGCAAAACAAACACGCAAATCAAGGATGTGAAAATATTGGGTAAAGGTTTCATCTTCAATTGTAAACAAGTTTTGAATGTATGGTTAGAATTCGTATTTAATCTCGTTATCATCAAAAGCCAAAGAATACCTTTTTGCAAGAATACTCCGTAAATTTCCGAAGTCATCAACACACACATTAGAGCTGCGCATGTGAATTCTACCTAAAGAATAACCTAACGCCTTGCTCTAATTAAGTTCAATTCCTAGGAGCATTAAATTTAAGAAAATGGCTAATCAATGCAATTGTCATACATTGCGCATGACAATTCGGGCAAAGGTCAATTTCTACATATGATTACAAGAGTGTATCACTACAAACCGTAATCATATCATGCTACTCGTATTCAAGGTTATCGCTCGATGATGAACCCTAAATAGCTATAGATATGGATGTGAGTTAAATCAATTCTAGACTCAACCAAACAAACATTTAATCATATTGCAATACATCAATCATGCAATTATTATACGCAGTAGAAATCAAACGATAATATTGAGAGAAAACTAATCATAAAAATCATAACTTGGTTGCAAAATCCAACTACATCTTCAACCAATAACAAAATCAATTAGCTCATATTCATGGAGTTCATAACAAGAAGAAAGAGAAAACCTATCATGTTTCAAAACCCTCGAATAAAGTAGAAGACTCCCTAATGGAGATATCTAGGTTTTGAGAAATACTTTTCTATTTATATGCTTCTCTTGTTCCAAAATTAGGTCTAATCCTCAAAGTCCATTAGATGAAAATCCACGTGGCCCAAAAGTGAGAAAAACCCATGTAGAAACTCTGCCCAAAAAACGTCGCCGGAACTGGCCGGAAGTTGGCCGGAAAAGTGTCTCAGGTGACCGGCAAAGTCCGCCCGGTCACCGGTCAAACGGGTCAAGTCGTCGAGTCAACGAGTCAACTCGGTCAGGTCAACGAGTCAGAACCGAGTCAACCAGTCAAGGAAATTCAGCTGAGTTGGTATTGGCCAAGGCCATTGCACTGGCCTGAGCTTGCTGATGCACAATGATTGTGCTTGATGGCTCCTCCTTTGCTGCACAATCATTGTGCATAACAGCTTCTTAGCCAACCATATCATCTGCTGCACAATCATTGTGCAGCAGTCCATTTGCTCTTCCCTGTGACTTCAATTCAGCTGAAACCTGCAGCTCAATCACCACTTCAGTCGCCACTGTAATGCCCCTTCCAATAACACCAGAACGACACTGTCTACCTGCAGCTTCATTCTGTAAGTTCATACTTTCTTCTCTACAGGCACACAATCCCACTGAACTTCAATATCTTTCTCATCTTCTACATTCCACAAGACTGCACCTACAACTGCAGTGCCATCACTGTGACCATGGCCCATTTCACCAGACTGCACCTACTCCACTGCATTCATTCTTGAAATCTCAGTAGCAAGCAATCATCACTGGCCCATTTCTGCCTACAATTTCAGTTCCTTGCACAACATCAACACAAATCTTTATCTCCATTTGCAACTAGCTTCAAGACCACCACCAACATAATCAAGCCACAACACCTGCAATTGCTCCACAACTTCATTTCGGAACCGTTAAGCCATGTACCAACAACATCTAGTTATTCCATTCATTTTTCATCTGCAAGCCTAAGCAAGCCTAAGCATTCCTCCATAACCAACAGCAGCACATCAACATCCATTTTTTCATCTGCAAGCCTAAGCATTCCTCCATAACCAACAGCAGCACAGCAACATCCATTTTTTCAGCTCCACACAACATCAAGCATTGGTATCAGTCCCTTGCATACAACCTCAGTTCATCCAAGACCCTTACACCTTGCTTGTACACAACTGCATCTCTTCTATATTACACAACAACGCCAGCCAATTCTGTCCAGCACCACCTGTGATTGCAGCTGCAACTCAAAAGAAATACTTGTTGCAAACACAACCAGTAACTTCACACACCCATTGCTGCTTTACTTCATCGCCATTCTCCGACATCAGTTCCCTTTCTGCAGTCACGAGCTACCACTATCACCTTCAATTCCACTATCCTGCAACTGCAGCAACTTCAGACTCATACCCATCATCGTGGCAACAACAACATCATTTCCTTACACAACCTCCTAACATATTGAATCTCAATTCCTGCAACTTCAACCCCGAACCCATTTCCATCTCAGATTCATTAGCAACAGCAGCTTCTGATTCCTCTCGATTTGGTTCCAGTAAATACACTCATAATCTATCTCAGATTCAATCTCAAATCCGTTAACAGAAACAGCTCCATTACACCACCAACATCTCTCGGACTCATTTTACAGATCGAACCCATCTCTCAATGAACATAATCAACATCAGCAGAAAACATTAACCACAAACCCTAACTCTTTCCATTTTCGACCAAATCCAAATCCACCATATACAACACCACCACAGATCCCACGTCTTGGTTGATTTCTGGTCTTGAAACTTCACTAAATTTCCACAGATTCGAGACCTATCAACCTTCTTCAATTTCATCACTATACTCATCAAACCCCAGCTAAAACGAAAATCAAAAGATTGAGGGAAAGATTGAGCTTCTAAGAACACCTACAATCGAAATTTGGCACCGGCTATAACACTCATTTATCTGAATTTCTGTGTTCATCATTCCTCCCTCTGATTCCCATGGGTTCCTTCTCTCATCTTCATGACAACAGCCGCAACTTTTCTCATTCATCAGACAGCAGGAGGAACGAATGATAAGAGAAATAAATTCCAGGGTTGTGCAGGAAGTGGACTTGATACAGGCACCAACAAAATAGATAAGGGCTAACTTAAGTTATTTGATTTGTCAGTTCCGCGTAATCGACCCCATAATTTCTTTGTTCATCTAAATTGTCACTTGCGGAGGACTGACAGTTCTTCACCTCCTTCTTCTTGCGCATCCTAGCCACCTGTGAATTGACTTTTTGCCATTTACACTCCAAATGGAAGTTTTCTCCTTCTTTTGCTCATAATGACTCCATCGTTCCTAATAAACTCAAAACCAAACATAAGATACATAATTTACAAGAAAACTCGCAAAGAAAGCATAAACAATAGATAGATATTACGGTGTTTTACAACACCTATCACCTTTCGCTAATTTTATGGCAAATTTGATAAGTTCCGGCCTTATCTCCTTCTTACCAGAGCCATCATCGAAAATATCTCTGGATAACCAAAGAGCCAAGAATGCAGCGACATGAAGCATACTATTCTTTTGATCCGGTTCCAACTCATCAGGAAACCATTGAGATACTCACCAGCTGTAGAAACACCTTGTCTCGTTTTATTTCCGAACGAACCCTTTCGACTTTGCAACCAGAACGACACGCGATTATTCTTCATCTTCTGACAACTTGATATTGAGGTTTCCTGTTATGGGAAGATTCAGCAGAACGGTCGCACTTTCTAAGGAGATAGTCATTTCACCCCACCTGCATATGGCCGTGTGGGTATCTGGACACCATCTGGAGATGAAAGCAACCAAACCCGGGATATCTTTCCTAATTTGAAGTGCTGCAGAAACCACGACAGCATCAATGATTTGTGCATTGGTCAAGCTAGCTCTTACACGGTCTTGGCTTATCATGAATTGCATCCACTTGTCAAAGGAACGCAATGGACTCACGGGGTTTTTAAAGTCAACGGGAGAAGCGAAATACTCTTTCCTCTGAAGGCAAGACCGTATTACGTTCCCTGGCGGAACCGACCGAGCCCCTCCTTCACTCTCTGTACCGGTAAGAAGAATCGGCACATGCTTGGGATGATTTCTCCTGGCAGAAAATATCGTGAAGAATTCATCATCCACGTTTGGCTTGGAGTTGCCAACGTCCTTTGGTATGGTAGGGCTTTCCTCAGGTGACATCCTAACAAAATTTCCTACGTTGCTGTTGCTATCGAAGTGACTACACTGAAAAAAAAAACGAAGAGAAGTTACTACAAGGGGAACGAAAGCTATTTTGTCGGCAATGAAGAATCCATTTCAGGCGCAAGCCAACTTTTTTTTTAAATCGCAATTCATAACATGCACTACCGAAGAAATGGAGGCCAGCAAACCCTACATCGCCACGAAAAACTCGCCTCTTACCAAATCCGTACCTTGTAGCAGAAAGTACGCACCCGGCTAAGAAGGCGCGCCCCCACCGTGGAGACAATGCACACGTCCACACCTAGGAAAAGGAGGAAACCCTAAAAACTAGGTTTTCGCTGGACAGGAATTGGTGGCAGTCACCTGCCCGTGCATACCTACTTGGCATAATAATTGAGGTGGCTAACATTATCACGGTGTTTACTCTAAGATATTTCTACAAATTTATGGAAGGTGTGCCTACGGCTAGGGTTTACACCAACACAGAAGAACAATATTTCTACAAGTCAATGAAAAGTACACCTATGGCTAGGGTTTGCAACAATAAAAAAAAAAAAAGAAGAGATCGAAAGAGAAACGCTGGAGTACGTACCTGGAATATGCTTGCTCGCTTTACCGCTCTGCTGCTAGCCCAAGGACGTGAGAACAAAGATACAAAATAAAAAAGGAGAGCAAATCCTTTCATAGGCGTGACACTTTTGGAATTTGATTAAGGAAGGGATTTCCCGTTTTAGCCGCGAACGAAAAGAGGCAACCGGGCCAGCAATGGCAAACCACATGATGCCAACAGTACGCGTCCAAGTTGAGCAGCGCCAAACGGACACGCCACACCAAGCCAACGCTCGCGCCAATTCGACGCCTTCGGCTCCATTCCTAGCTAGTACAACGCATGCGGCTCCATTCCAAGCCAATCCAACGCATGCGGCTCCATTCCAAGCCAATCCAACGCATGCGGCTCCATTCCTAGCCAGTACAACGCATGCGGCTCCATTCCTAGCTAGTAAAATGTCTGCGGCTCAGGGTTCATTCTAAGACGATCCGATGACCAATAATCCACGGCATGCCTTGCGTCACAGTGCCCTAACAGTCCGCGCCATACCACGCCATGTCGAGTTAGCACCGTGCCAAGAGTTCGCACCACGCCAGCACCGAGCCAACGTCCACGCCCAGCCAACGTCCATGCACAGCCAACATCCGAGCCTAAGCCAGTGCCCACACCAAGCTTACGCTAACAGCTCCATTGCAAGCCGACCAACGCTAACGGCTCCATCGCAAGCCGACGAACACTAACGGCTCCCATTCCAAGCTGATGCTAACATTCTTCATCTCAGTCAACAACCGCTTCTATCATTTCACGGTCAAGCCAACAACACCACGGGTAGAATTCACACAAGGCCGCCAACACAAGAATCACGAATTATCCTTACCTCTCGAAAAAGGTTAGCCGGGTCTTTCTGACCATCTTTCCATGACTTTCCGTTTCAATTTTGTCCTTGTCTGTCACCATCTTATGCTTACCTCGCAATAATGCTCCTGTTCCGAGCTAAGCAAGGGACTTAATGTTGATGGTGGTTTTTAGCTTAGGGTTAAAATCGTAAAACTGTACAACTGACATGACGTCACTATGACCATTAGCACATTTATTGAATCAATCAGCATGCCTACGCAAGAATTACCGGGGTACCTTTTTTTATGGGTCATGTTCCACGGCAGAACCCTTAACATCGATTGACATCATCTATGCCAAACCCTAATTCTCATGCTACCGCGCCAAGGCATGCCAACCATGTCAGCCGCACCACTGTGTCAATGCCAAACCATGTCAGCCACATTTTCGCGCCAAGGCATGCCAACCATGCCAGCCGCACCACTGTGCCAATGGAAAACCATGCCAGCCACATCTCCGCGCCAAGGCATGTCGACCATGCCATCCACATCTCCACGCCAAGGCATGCCAACCATGCCTGCCACATCTCCACGCCAAGGCATGCCGACCATGCCAGCCGCACCACTGTGCCAATGGCAAACCATGCCAGCCACATCTCCACGCCAAGGCATGCCAACCATGCCAGCCGCACCACTGTGTCGATGGCAAACCATGCCAGCCACGTCTACCGCGCCAAGGCATGCCAACCATGCTAGCCGCACCGTGCGCTAATGGCATGCCAAACCCTTGGCCCCACCATGCCAAGCCAACCACACCTTGCCTTGGCCCCAACCATGCTAGCCGCACCATGCGCCAATGGCATGCCAAACCCTTGGCCCCACCATGCCAAGCCAACCGAACCTTGCCTTGGCCCCACCATGATACGCCAACCGCACCTTGTCTTGGCCCCAACCATGCTAGCCGCACCATGCGCCAATGGCATGCCAAACCCTTGTCCCCACCATGCCAAGCCAACCACATCTTGCCTTGGCCCCACCATGCCAAACCGTCTGTGCCAAACCCTTGGCCCCACTATGCCAAGCCGTCCACGCCATTTGCTTTGGCCTCACCATGCCATCATTCCCTATGCGGCTACCAAAACGAAGGCGTACGACGATCAACGGCCACCCTTCAATCCTAGATGAAAATCCTAGCCGTCCAAGGTCACCAAACAATGCATGGTAACCTTTTGCCCAAAACCCTAGTTTTGGCCATGCCAAACCGCGCCAAGGCATGCCATGCCACATGTGCCAATGGCATGCCAATCACCTTGCCGCGCCATACCATGTCGGCCTTCCCTATGCGGATACCAAAACGAAGGCGTGCGACGATCAATGGCCACCCTTCAATCCTATATGCAAATCCTAGCCGTCCAAGGACGCCAAACAACTCATGGTAAACTTTGGCCCAAAATCCTAGTTTTGGCTACGCCAAACCGCGCCAAGGCATGCCATGCCACATGTGCCAATGGCATGCCAACCACCTTGTCGCGCCATACCATGCCGGCCTTCCCTATGCGACTACCAAAACGAAGGCGTGCGACGATCAACGACCACCCTTCAATCCTAGATGCAAATCCTAGCCGTCCAAGGTCGCAAAACAACGCATGGTAACCTTTGGCCCAAAACCCTAGTTTTCGCCACGCCAAACCACGCCAAGGCATGCCATGCCACATGTGCCAATGGCATGCCAACCACCTTGCCGCGCCATACCATGTCGGCCTTCCCTACGAGGCTACCAAAACGAAGGCCTGCAACAATCAACGACCACTCTTTCATCTAAGGTGCAGATCTTAGCCGTCCAAGGTTACCAGCTAACGCATGACAACCTTTGGCCCTAGTTTGGTCGCGCCTAAACAAAGACAAAACCCTAACTTTTGGCCGCGCCTAAACTAGGCCATATTAAAGCCATAAGGATCATGCTTTCATGTCACTGGCTCCCAAGCTTAACTTGCCAGACAACAACAACGTGCTACATGTTTTCCATGAAAACACTCGATACATCAACGCATGTCACAAACTGGGGGATGCTCATTGGGTATTGGTTTGGCGGTCTACAGCGTGCGGCGTACACTATGCCCGTTATAAGAAAGTGTCATAAGGATGAGGCAGTTAGTAAATACAGGGAGTAATGCTTAAACGCTTTCTTTTATGGACCATCAATTCCAGGCGTTACCGGTTACCACCTCCTCCTATTTACTCACCTGTTTCCCATTTCTTAATGAGACCATAGTACGTTTTACTTCGACTTGTATAAATAGGCATTACTTATTTCCACTGAACAACAAGTTCAGGTCAGGAGCATACAACACTCAGAAAACATTTGCTAGATTTCCATCTGTTAGCTTCCCACTTTCTGATACAAGTCGTAGGAAACAACTACTCTTCCAGAATCAACTATTCTGGTCCCAACACTTTCTTCGCTTCCCTCCCCAAAACCAACCCTTCTCCTTCATTTTGTGACCGAAGAAAGTCTGGAACGACCATTTCTTGGTTTAGTCCGGATTTGTACAGATTGATCTCTCGAATCTAAAGTACTCCCTTACAGTACATTTTTTAGGGTTTAAATTCGTTTCTCACCCACACACCTGCAATTGCCAAAATCAGCAGAAACCGTTTTCACCCTCAAACAAGTCCATACAGATTGCCGAAAAAATTATTGTGTGTGGTTTTCATACCCTCGCTTTTTCAACATGGATTACGATGCGGCCATGATAGACAAGCCCAAAAAGAAGATACCATTAAAGGTTCTTAGATTTGTCCCCATTGTACCGAGATTGAAGAGATTGTATCAATCAACAGAGCTGGTTGAGAAGTTGATATGGCACGCGATGAACAAGAGTAAAGATGGGAAGATACGTCATCCTTCAGATTATTTTGCTTGAAATCACACAGACAAAATATTTCCCGCATTTGCTTCAGATTCGCATAGTATGCGTCTTGGGTTTGTTTCTGATGAATTCAATCCGTTTGGCGATCTTTATGCAACCCATAGTTGTTGGCCGGTGATGCTCGTGGTTTATAATTTCCCCCTCATATCTGTATGCAAGCCGAAAACATTATTCAGAGCATGATGATTCCAGGAAAAACAACCGGGTAATGACATCAATGTATACTTGCAGCCATTGATTGATGATCAGATTGAGTTGTGGAAGAGCGGCGTGAAGGTATATGATTCGTTTAGTAACACAAAATTTAACTTGAAGGATTTATTGATGTGGAAAATTAATAATTTCCATGCATATGGTAATCTATCTGGATGTACGTATAAAGGGAAGGCAGACTGCCCTTTTTGTGGTGATAATACACTTAGCAACTGGTTGCTGTTTATTCGTAAAATTGAATACATGAATCATATGATATTTCTTTGTCATAATCATCCTCTTCGGCATAAAAAAGACTTGTTAAATGGAGAAATTAAGAGGAGAGAAAAACAACATGTTATGTCTGGTGTTGTGGTATTTGAATGTCGGAGCAGTATTGCGAATGATTTTGGAAAGCGGAGAAGAACGAGGAGGAGAAAAGGAAAGAAAAAGAGGAAAAGAAGAAGAAGATGGAGGGTCAGAGTAGTGCGGAAAAAGGTGCAAAGGATGGTAATTCTAAGTATGGGAAGCAGAAAAGGAATGTTTTTTCTGATGCGGCTAGTTTTGGTGCACCTGACGAGGAAACTAAGCTTCGGGTGTTTAACAAATAGTCGATATTCTTAGAATTTCCTTACTGTAAGGTCGTTTCTAACTTCAACTTGTTAAATAGTTTCGTGCACGTGATCTATGTTTGAACTCACGATAACCTGAATACCCATTATCCATGAACTTCCAATGATGTTTTATGAGGTTCTGTAATGTGTGCTTGAACTCACTATAACTTCATATATATGTGCTTTTTGGTTTACATGTGTCATGTTTTTCTAGTTCTTTTTCTTAGTTTATTACAGGTAATTATAAGCATGCATGTTAACTGGTGTAAAACTTGATTGTAGTTGAACGATTCATCTTTTGTTTTTGGAATTACTAATGTTAGGTTTTTTCATGGATTCCTAGAATTTGTTACTACGGCATAATGTAGATGTTATGATATATAGAAAAAAATGTCTGTGAAAGTGTCATTGGTACTATTTTGAATATAAAGTTCAAAACAAAAGACGGTTTAAATTTTTTAGAGCACTGCTCTGTCGAACTCGCAAGCGTTACTATCTGAAGCTTGTTTGTCAAGTTTAGTTGTCGAAACTGTAAGTCTTCATTTCTAGTCTACTTATAGCTATGTCACAGATTAGGATAAAATGCGTAGTTGAGCTTTAGACTTCACGGAGTTTATCGATTGAAGACGAAGAACTACTAAGGGGAGCTTGTGGAACTTCATCAACAGAAGGTATGTGGAGACTTGAACTCATCTATCACTCAGAATTCTGTTCTATCTATCTCTTATTGAGACAAAAGTCGTATAGCTATAGAGACTTTACATTACACACATTTGATATTTCGAGCTAAGTTTAACTCGCTTATATCTTTCTCGAAATATGTGTTGGTAAGCTTTTTACTTGAACCACGTTCATCATTATTCTTGATGAAAGTCAAAAGATGATTATGTGAAAATCACCTGATAACATCTTACATGATTTGTGTGAGACAGTCATTTGATGTAGGCTCGGAATGTTTCGTATTGATCATTTGGTCACTTGAAAATTTCTTATAAGCTAATAGTTTGTGTAAGACAGCTATTGTCGTCTTCTAAGAATGTTTTCAATGATTTAAATGGGGGTTAAGAGCTAAAACTCATGTCTGGATACATTACGGTTTCTATACTTAGTGTACGAATTGTTTTGACGGAATTCAGGACCGGAAGTTTGCATACCTGTTCACAAACTTATTCAACTGTTTAAGTCAGGATACTTAAGTTTTCATACTCGTTCGCAAACTAATTTAACTGTTGAAGTCCGGGAACCAAGTCTGCGTTCCCGTTCACAAACGGTTTCAACTGAATTTTGTCCGGAGCTAAAGTTTGTGTACCCCTTTACAAAACTGTCGGTTTGTGACCAGTGTCCAAAACTTAAGTTTGCGTACCCGTTCACAAACTTGAGTGGTTCAAGTTCTTAAATCGGTTATGTATGATTTCATACTTATGAACAAATACATTTATAAATTAAGGAATGCAATCTTTACAAACCGTGGCTAAAATTTTCATGAACTGATTCTTTTGAATCAATCCGATTTTGCTTCAATTGTGTCTTGTATACTTCTATGAGAATAAAAACAATTGAACAAATCTATGAGTAACACAGTTAGATTCATTTGATTATCAATTGATCTAAAAGTGTTAAGATGAACAAGGTTAAGAGAAAAATGTTCATATGGCTGACTTCTGTTAACTGTTGTTGAGCCAACTCAATATACACGTTTAGGTACGGTTACCCATATCTAAATGAAGGTATATTTCATTTGTGTGTAACAAGGTAAAGACCATCTAACGGTGGAGATATATTATCTTGAATCTTGAATCAAGTTTCATCTAACAGTGAATATTGAATGCTTTGTTACGAAGGTAACATTGATTGCAAACCCTGATTTGAACACTATATAAGGGAGAACTCTAGCAACTGGGAAACCTAATCCCCGCACCTCTTATGTGATACTAGTTGTGGCTAGAGTTGATTCTCCTTTAACCTAAGTTTTTTCTAAAACCATTATAGGTTAACGACTTAAAGACTTCATTGGGATTCTGAAGCCAGACCCAACTATTTTCTTTGTAGTTGCGTGTTCTGATCTTACTTTGTTCTATCGTATTGAGTATTATCTTCTCTAAGATTTTCTCGAGATTTCTCTCCGACAGCTAAGATATAAAAAGTAATCACAAAGCTCTTCATCTCATTCTTTGTGATTCCTCAATAACTTGTTCTACTACCATATAGTTAAGTTATTGTGAGGTGATTGATATTTATAGGCCGTTCTTCGGGAATATAAGACCGGATTATCAATTGGTTCATGTTCACCTTGATTTATCAAAAGACAGAACAAAAACTTCGTAGGTATTTCCGTGGGAGACAGATTTATCTATTCTAATAAACTTGTCTGTGTGAGACAGATTGGTTTATCAAATCTTCTACTTTGGGTCGTACCAACTCTTAGTTGTAGGTGAGATCAGCTAAGGGAATCAAGTCCGTAGAATTCTGCTGGGATTCAGAGATGTAAGGAACGAGACTGTACTTCAATAAGTGTGAGATTGGTTTGGGCTCAACTACATTTCAGTCCGAAGTTAAATTGTTGTAGGATAGAGTCTGTAGAGGCTTAATACAGTGTGGTGTTCAAATCTGGACTAGGTCCCGGGGTTTTTCTGCATTTGTGGTTTCCTCGTTAACAAAATTTCTGGTGTCTGTGTTATTTCTTTTCCGCATTATATTTTCTATATAATTGAAATATCACAGGTTGTGCATAATTCAATCAATTAGTAAATCCAACCTTTGGTTGTGGATTGAAATTGATTGACGCTTGGATATTGGTCTTTGGTACAATCCAAGTTATTTCTCATATTGATCCGGCTCACAGATTCCTATCTGTTCGATTACAGATTGAATTGAGAAATTGAGATATAACTCTTGGATATATTTTCCTTGATTGAGTCTAACTGTCTAGTTGATTCTCTTTGAATTACATTGGAGTTGGTCCATACAGATTGCCTAAACGAAATATTGGGATGGTTGTTAGACCCCCGCTTTTTCAATTGGTATCAAAGCAGGCAAACACGTTTAAGACCTCATAAGTCTGTGTTTATAGCGATCTGATTCTAAAGACAACTATACTATCTCTGAAAAACGCACCACCAGAGATAAAAGTTTTGTTTCTATGAAATCTATGAAAGAGAAAGACTTGTCAATCTTGCACATAGATGAACATGTTGTTCACACGAAACAGACAAGTATTGATATGTGTTACCCTGATTATCTTACTGACGAGTCTGACTCTGAAGTAGAAAGGGAAGCATCCCAAGAGAGTGTAGCGATTCTAAGACTGGTTAGAATCCAGACAGTTGAAATCAATAGGCTGAAACATAAAGTTAATACAATGGTTGTTATGGTAAAAGATCGTGATTCCCAATTAAGGGGTCTTCATGAGGAAATTGATGTAGTTTTTTCTTCTCGAACCTTACTCAAGGCTAAACTCAAAGAAGATTCCCATAAAATAGAACAACTATTGAGTAATCTGTCTATTCAAGATAAAGGTTGTTCTGAGGAGTCCGTCATACCAATTTCTTCTGACTCTTCTGTCATACTAGAAAACGTGACTAGTTGTAATCATGTTCCTCTAAGGAAAACAGCTTCAGAAGCTAAACTGCAAACCCTTCCTATCACTAAATAAATGCTTGGTTCTTCCACTGATCAAGGAATTACCACATATCATGGAAGGTAGAAATCTTCTAACGATGTTACCAATGCTACACACTCTAATCACTCTGGTGATCAGAAAGTATGTCTTTTTTGTGTGTTGTGTTATAAAAGGACATGTTCAATGGAAGAGCAAACAGAAGCTGAATGACAATTACTTTGGTCGACTTCAGCACACCTTAGATTTATTTATCAAAGGTGTAACTGACAATCGGATGTCTAAATCGATTGGTTTTCGTACTCATCCTGTGAATTCTTCCAGGAAAATCAGTTAAATTTGTTCATCGAACGTTCGATCAAATTGTAGTATTAATACAAATCGGTCAAGGAGATTTCAGAAAGATCCTTCTCCACCTAAAGTAAAGGATGGTGGTCATGATGTGGGAAAGTTACCAGTAGGTGGACACAACAATGGATATATGAAGACCAACCTTAATATGATAATTGAAGGAAAAATAGGATTAACCATGAAGAATATTCAATTAATGAGCATAAAGCTTATACTTGTGCTAATTAATCACAAGGGTTGAATTCTTACTCATAAAAATCCTATTAAGTAGGATTTGCTAATAACCAGGTATACTTATTGGTATAATGCTTTCTGTTTAGTTGAGTTGTTTTCTTATCGTCCATAGCTAAACTATTGTCTACAGATAGCTTTGCCTAAGTATTGTTTTGTTTAGAATAGAGTGTTCACTTTTTTATCTTGGAAAAGTATCTTTATTTTTTGTGAGCTACCTTTGTGCTCTAAATTTTTCCTCTTGTGAGAACATAAAATTTATTGAGCCAAAAAATTGTGAAAGAAAATTTTCATGTAGCAAATTTTTTGTTGTATCCTTTTTACCTTGTAAAGAGGTACTTTACATTTTTTTAAATGTTTTTTCTTTTTGTTTTGGGGACCATATTGGTTTTCGTACGGGTATCCTTGTTGACCTGTCACGAACCAATTTTTAGAAACTTTAAAGTCCTCCCCTAAGAAACCTTATAAATACCAATCATATTGAGTCACATACGCGTACTCTAGGTTATTTTCTTCTTGTCAAGAATGTATTTACCTTCTCGCTCTTGTGATTTTGCAAGACGTTTCCTTGATAAAGGTATTGGTTTTGAGTCCAAAGGGAAGAAGAAAATAACCATAGTAGATGTTCATGATATCGAATATCAAAATCCTAAGGATTATTATGATATCTCATGCTACTATGCTTATAATCATCAAGATGTTGAGAATGATGAGATGGTTCCGGCCGAAGTAGTTCATAGTTTTCTTAAATACTTTGAGGAAGCAAAACTGAAGCTCGTTGATACTATGAAAGGTCTCGATGTGTTAAGAACTGAGTTGAAAAAGGTTAACTCTGACCTTTTTCGCATGAAGACACATGTTAAAGATCTTCTCAATGAGGATATCTTCTCTGAAGAAGCAGTGGATGCTTTCAATCACAAGCTCAAAGGTCTCAAGACTGTTGAAGGTTCCGGAAGAGCTCCTTCATTTCAGTTCATGATCGGTCTTGTTGATTTAGGAGTTCTTTTTGTTTTTAGATTGTTGGTTTTTATTTTGTCTAGGAAACTTCTTATGAGAATTTATTCTTGTGTTTCAAGAAGGATAACTATGGTTTGGAATAGCATATATTGTGATTACACATAGCTATTGCCAACAATTTTCATCTTGGAATGTTTTTAGATTTAATTATTTAAATTCTAAGTTATTTGGAAGATGATGTTGCAGTATTAATCTTTATTGGTTTTATATATTGCAAATAATGTTATGGGATATGTGTTTTTACGTCCGTGAACTATGATTGTCCTATATATGTCAAAAGTTAAGTCTATTGTGTAATTATGCAAATATTGATGGAAAATAGAATGAGATTAAGTCTATGGTGTCATTATGCAAATATTGATGAAAAATAGAATGAATCTTTGAATATTCCACAGTATTGATCTTTCCCTGATCCACTTTTATGTGAAAGTACTGTGTGGCTCTGTAAGTTTTCTTATATTGAGTATTTCCGATTAAAATAATCATTAAGGTTCCCTTGCGGTTAATTTAATTGAGTTTTCTAGATACAAATTCATGTTTCATGATATTTGTTAATGACAAAAGAAATCCTTCTTTTCTTGTAAAAGTAAGGTCGCTCTTGTTGTTCTTTCGGGAATGACATTTTATGGGGGAGAGTTCTTAATTGAACTTGTGCTTAATTGTCAAATCTTTGTGGGGAGTGCGGTTATATGAGTTTTATTTTATAAACTCATTGATGAATACACTAAGTTTCGACTATGTGAAATCATCGAAACAAAGTTGTTATGTTCTCTTTTAATCATGAAGTATCTCTTTGAGAATTTCATTATGATCCCGCTAGTCTTCGTACCTTTGCCAATTTATATTGACAAAAAGGGGGAGAATTATTTTGTAGTGCACACTACATATACATATGGTTTACGGATCATTATGTTAGGGGGGAGTGGTTTTCATTGTGAGATGAAGTATTGACGAAGAGGGAGTGATACATATCACCGTAGTATTATTATCAAAGTTGTGATACAATTGAACTTTGATGTTGTGTAATAATACTTTGACACTGTATAACAATAATTGAGAACAATTGTTTTCTTATTGTTATGGCTACGGATCTTCAACAACTATGATGCTGAGTTGAACACATTCAGAATCACTGGAGTACTTGGAGTAACGAAGAATTCAAGGAATATTGAAGAACCAAAGAAATAAAGCATTTGGATGAGAAGATACAAAGTTATTTATTTTGTAATCCATATATATTAATAGTTTTGTCACTAAAATTGATAAAGGGGGAGATTGTTAGAGAAAGCGTTGCTATCTCAAGCTTGTTTGTCAAAACTATAAGTCTTGATTTCTAGTCTACTTATAGCTATGTCCCGGATTAGGATAAAATGTGTAGTTGAGCTTTAGACTTCACATCGGTCATCGATTGAAGACGAAGAAATACTAAGGGGAGCTTGTGGAACTTCATCAACAAAAGGTATGTGGAGACTTGAACTCATCTATCACTCAGAAGTCTATTATATTCTATCTCCTATTGAGAAAAAAGTCGTATAACTATATAGACTTTACATTATACACATTTGATATTTTGAGCTGAGTTTAACTCGCTTATATCTTTCTCGAAATATATTTTGGTAAGATTTTTGCTTTAACCACGTTCATCATTATTCTTGACGAAAGTCAAAAGATGATCATGTGAAAATCATCTGGTAACATCTTACATGTTTGTGTCAGACAGTCATTTGATGTAGGCTCAGAATGTTCCGTATTGATCATTCGATCACTTGAAAATTTCTTATAAGCTAATAGTTTGTGTGAGACAGCTATTGTCGTCTTCTAAGAATGTTTCAATGATTGAAATGAGAGTTAATAGATAAAACCCATGTCTAGATACATTACGGTTTCTGTACTTAGTGTACGAATTGTTTTGACGGAATTCAGGACAGGAAGTTTGCATACCCGTTCGCAAACTTATTAAACTGTTTAAGTCAGGGTACTTAAGTTTTCATAACCGTTCGCAAACTGATTTAACTGTTGAAGTTCGGGAACCAAGTTTACGTACCTGTTCGCAAACGGTTTCAAGTGAATTTGTTTCGGAGCTAAAGTTTGCGTACCCGTTTATAAATTTTCGGCTTGTGACCAATATCCGGAACTTAAGTTTGCGTACCCATTTGCAAACTTACGTGGTTCAAGTTCTTAAATCGGTTATGCATGATTTCATACTCATGAACAAATACATTTATAAATTAAGGAATGCAATCTTTGCAAACCGTGGATAAAATGTTCATGAACTGATTCTTTTGAATCAATCCGATTTTGCTTCAATCGTGTCTTGTATACTTCTATAAGAATATAAACAATTGAACAACTTTATGAGTAACACAATTAGATTCATTTGATTATCAATTGATTTAGAAATGTTAATATGAACAAGGTTAAGAGAAAAATGTTCATATGGCTAACTTCGGTTAAATGTTATTGAGCCAACTCAATATACACGTTTAGGTACGGTTACCCATATCTAAATGTAGGTATATTTCATTTGTGTGTAACAAGCTAAATACCATCTAACGGTGGAAAGATATTAGCTTGAATCTTGAATTAGGTTTCATCTAACGGTGAATATTGAATACTTTGTTACCAAGGTAGCATTGATAGCAAACCCTGATTTTAAGATTATATAAGGGAGAACTCTAGCAACTGGGAAACCTAATCCCCACACCTCCTGTGTGATACTAGTTGCGGCTAGAGTCGATTTCCCTTTAACCTAGGTTTTTCCTAAAACCATTATAGGTTAATGACTTGAAGACTTCATTGGGATTTTGAAGCCATCCCCAACTATTTTGTCTGTAGTTGCGTATTCTGATCTTACTTTGTTCTATCGTATTGAGTACTATCTTCTCTAATATTTGCTCGAGATTTATGTCCGATAGGTAAGATATAAAAAGTAAACACAAAGCTCTTCGTCTCATTCTTTGTGATTCCACAATAACTTGTTCTACTACCATATAGTTAAGTTATTGTGAGGTGATTGATATTTCTAGGCTGTTCTTCGGGAAAGAAGACCGAATTATAAATTGGTTCCTGTTCACCTTGATTTATCAAAAGACGGAACAAAAATTTCGTAGGTATTTCTGTGGGAGACAGATTTATCTATTCTAATAGACTTTTCTGTGTGAGGCAGATTGGTTTATCAAGTCTTCGACTTTGGGTCGTAGCATCTCTTAGTTGTGGGTGAGATCATCTAAGGGAATCAAGTGCGTAGAGTCCTGCTGGGATTCAGAGACGTAAGAAACGTGAATGTACCTTAATCAGTGTGAGATTGGTTAGAGCTCAACTACATTTCAGTCCGAAGTTAACTTGTTGTAGGCTAGAGTCTGTAGCGGCTTAATACAGTGTGGTGTTCAAATCTGGACTAGGTCCCGGGTTTTTTTTTTTGCATTTGCGGTTTCCTCGTTAACAAAACTTCTGGTGCCTGTGTTATTTCTTTTACGCATTATATTTTCTATATAATTGAAATATCACAGGTTGTGCGTAGTTCAATCAATTGGTAAATGCAACCTTCGGTTGTTGACTGAAATTGATTGACGCTTGGATATTGGTCTTTGGTACCATCCAAGTTATTTCTCATATTGATCCGGCTCACAGATTCCTATCTGTTCGATTGCAGATTGATTTGAGAAATTGAGATATAACTCTTGGATATATTTTCCTTGATTGAGTTTGACTGCATAGTTGATTCTCTTGGAATTATATTGGAGTTAGTCCATACAGATTGCCTAAACGAAATATTGGGTGTGGTTGTTAGACCCTTGTTTTTTCAAAATTCCCGTAATGATCTGAAGAGTATGGGAATAAGATCAGAATTGCATGCACAAGAGATGAATGGCAAAACAATCCTTCCACCAGTACCATACAACTTACGCAACAAGAATAAGGCTATACTTTATAATAGGATGAGAAAATTGAAGGTTCAATATGGGTATAGTTCGGATCTTAGGAAGCATTTCTCTAAACATGGTTGCTTAAGTGTCCTTAAATCTCATGATTACCATGTTCTTATGCAGCAAATATTACCTATAACTTTGAGGGGACTTTTACCCGAGGGGCCAAGTAAGACGATTTTCAGGTTGTGTTCTTAATTTCACGAAATATGCCAAAGGGTAGTTCATCTCGAAAGATTAGTAGAAGTTGCTGAGACTTTGTGTATGTTGGAGACGTACTTCCCTCCATCATTTTTTGATGTGATGGTGAACTTGACAATTCACCTAGCTCGAGAAGTGCGTTTATGTGGACCTGTACAATATCGTTGGATGTATCTATTTGAAAGTATGCTAAATTTTATAAATGTTACTTCTGTTTTTTTATTTTTTTGTTTCATTTTTTTTTCTGTTTGCACAACGTGTCAGTAGCTTTCCCTTGTAGCTTAGAGCTACTAATATTTAAGTGTTGAAGTTTTGTAATACGTACCGACTTCGTTTCAACCCTTTTAACTGGTAACTGTTTCATGTGCTACTTTCGTATAGGTATATGAAGACATTCAAAGAATATGTTAAAAATTACGCACTACCTGAAGCTTGTATAATAGAGTGTTATTTTGGAATGAAGTGTGTTAGGTTTTATATTCTCATGGATCAAGCAGCTGAAATATGATAAAAGCCAAGGCGTAATAAAAACTTTCAAGATGGTTCCATACCGGCAGCACATCCTCTTTTTAAAGGTGTCCAAGTGCGTATGGATAGTGAAAAGCTAAAGATTGCTCACAGATATGTGGTTTTTAACACAACAGAAATTTACCCATATCTAACGTAAGTATGACATTGATGTTCATTAGAAACGGTTTGTCAGTTAATATGTCCTGTTTTAATTTTACTTTTATCTTAGAATGCATATGGATGAGTTAAAATCTTATGTTGGGAGGTCTAGTACCAATGAAGACGAGCTCATTTCCATACAGTCAGACACATTCAGAGATTGGTTTAAAACGAAAGGTATGTTTTTTCCGTTTTTAGTTAGATTGTGCAGCTTAGTAGTTTTATCACTTATGACTTTTGAGACTTCAGAAAACACAAATAGAACCATCGTATATGTATGTGCTTTGTAGATTGTTTGATTTTGTTTCATGTATGGGTTCAAGATACTCTGTTTGTTTCTGTCACTTAGAACCATCCATGTTAGGCACAACATCGCAATAAATATGTCTTCTCATGCTCAGATAACCATTATAGTTATATATTTATGTTCCAAATATGCATTTGTAGGTTTATATGCAAATTGAACAAGGCATGTCAGTATCAAACACGATAGATTGGTTGGCAAAAGGTTCTTTAGAAAACCGCGTGTCATATACAGGCTTTCAAATCAATGGGTCTAGGTTTCTTACAAAGGATGTTCAAAGAGTCACACAAAACAATAGTGTTTTTATTGAATCAAAAACTTTAGTTGCATGACGATCAGAAACCACTGGTTTCTACGGTGTTTTAGAAGAAATTCTGGTATTGGACTACCATATTCTTCAAGTTCCCATATTCAAATGTGACTGGGATCACACCTATTTTGGTGTGAAGGTAGAGAAAGGCTTCACATTAGTCAACTTAAAGCAGCATAAGAACCAATTTCGTAACGACACGTTCGTCAAGCGCGACAAGTTTTCTATTCTCGAGAGTCAGATACATCTAACTGGTATCTGATGTTAAAACCACCACCCAGGGTTTCTATGAATTAGAGGAATACAATGAAAAGGATGACACAAATTGCCAACCGGTGGATACTTCAACTCTTGGCTTAGAAATAGATGGCGAGAGCGAGAGTTACGCAAGAGATGATTTTGAACCTATCGTAGTGGTTTCGACAAATAAGAAGCACAAGAAGAAGAAGAAAAATAAGTTCACAAGTTAGGTCAATATGTAGTGTATTGTGTTTACTGTAATCTTTTTTTACTGTCTTCGTCGTTATCGTTGCTGTCATTGTGGATCTTGTTATCACAGTTCTTGTACATTTTCTTTGCTAATACTAGTATTGTTCTTGTGATTGCGATGTTTGATCTTATTACTGTGATTGTGATGTTTGGTCTTAGTTCAGAGTGAACACCCTTTTTTTTAACTCCGCTAGTGAAAATGATTTATCATTTCATTCTCGGTCCCAAGACCGGAAAAAGGAGGAGAGAAGAAGGGAATTTGTGATAGTACTGTAGATAACGCTAGTGAAACAATAAACCCACTTACAGTCAGAGAACTAGATATGTACAGTAATTTATCTTCTTTTTTGTGTTTAGTTACCATTTGGTGTTGTGGGATGTCAATATTTCTGAGAAATTTCCCTCATTTTTATATTTTTTGGTGGACTGGAAGAAATTGGTGATTTTATATATATAGTACATATCAAAGTATGTCGCCTCAAATAATTTATTTACATAACCTTGAGTCTAAATCTAAATCGACACACTGCTTTTGTATAAGCTTGAGTCTAAATCTTCTTTGGTTACCATTATACATCTAAATTACTAAATTGTTGTAAGTTATATTATAATTTTGGAGTGTTTTGAATGCAGGAAAATTCCAGGAACTGAACTTGAAGTTCCAAAACAATATTTGGGTACTTGAACTGAAACTTGAACTGTGAAATGTGAAATGAAGTGCCAGGGACATACTTTTAATAGATGTGAAATGAGATGCATTGTCATTGTAGAACGTCTGTGATTGTTTACAGGAATGGATTCGCGTTATTTGCGGCTCAGTCACCTGGCGTTATTTTTGAACATCATATTTTGCTTTTACAACTCCTATAAAGGTTGTCAAAGGTTTTCATAAAGTTGGTATAAAAAAGAACCACAAACCTGACAGAATTGTGATAGTGTAGGTATGGTTGATGGTGTGGAATTGCACGCAGGAAACTCAAGATCAAATACCCGCAACCTCATTTTCCAACATCCTATATTTTTACTTCAACAACTCTTATAAAGGTTATTATACATTTTCATAAAAAACAACGCAAAAAACTCAAACTTGTGAAGTGTAAGGATGGTTGATGCGCTAGACTAACGTATAGTAGGTTCATGTTCGAATCCCCTCAACACTATTTTTTATCATCATATTTTATGTTTCTTCAACAACTCTTGCAAGAGGTTGTGATAGTGTTTATTAACTACATTTCGGGAAAACGGTTGTCAAAGCTAAGTGTCATCACAATTGTTTTGTTTAAAGAGTTGTCGTTTGTTTTGTTGTCGCAACCCTTTGGTTCTAGGGGTTGATAGTGATGCCATTCTACAACTATTCCTTTGAAAAAAGTTGTAAAACATGGGATGTTCTACGACTTTGAGCAAAAAGTTGTAAAACTCCAATTGTAGATGTATTAGTGATGCCATTCTACAACTATTTCTTTTAAAAAAGTTTTAAAACATGGGACGTTCTACGACTTTTAGCAAAAAGTTGTAAAACTCCAATTGTAGATGTATATTTTTCCTGTAGTGTACCTCTCTTGTGCTCTAAATTTAATTGATTTATTGAGCTAAGAAGGACATGATTCTGCTTACAATAAAACATTCAATGGGTAACTTTTATATCATAAAAGATTGTTATTATACCTTTTTAGAGCATGGATCGGTTGAACCCACCAAGCGTTGGTATGTCAAGTTTGGTTGTCATATTTTAGTGAATCAAAACTCATGTTAAGAATCGCTTGATTATGTACTAGAGTTAAACTCCGTATAGGTTACCTTGAAAGTATTAGGATATGAGACATTATAAGTATTGCGAAGACTTGAAGATGTGAAGAAGCAAGGAGCTACAACGACAACAATCATCCTTCCACTTGAGGTTAGTGATATTTGACTTGAACAATTTCATTCCCTAACGTATCTTCAAGTCGTGCATATTGAAAACATAACTGCGAAGCATATTTGAACTCTAGATAGACATAGTATTAAGGAATACAATACGAGGTTTATTGCTTAACCATTAAACTTTGTAGATAAGACATAGCCATAATCATTTGAATGTTATTGTGATTATGTATGGGTATGAGGTGAGGATTTCATCCTAGGGAACAATGTTTACATGTGTTCTAAGGAAGTAAGTTCATAAACTTGTTTTGTGAACCGAAAAGGAAATTGCCAGGTGTTATTAGTTTTGTTATTCATTGCATATCTTATGAACAACCAATATGTGTGATAAAGTAGAACCGCTCACAACTTGTTGTGTTTTTGGTAGAACTATTCACAAAGGCCTGACTTTTGTATTGGTATAACTTTTATTAGTAAAACCAATCTTAAGTAATCACCTTGGTATGATCTGATTATGTATGCCTTGGGGAAAGGGAACCGATCCTTGTAAGGGAAAGGGAACCGATCCTAGTATGGGAAAGGGGGAACCGATCCTTGTAAGGGGTGCAGTACATCAAGGGGAACCGATCCTTGTATAGGGTGCAGCAAGGTTTACAGCAGAAAAGGGAATCGATCCTGTGAACATGTGCAACACATATAAGTTAGATACCATATATATGTGGGGAACCGATCCTAGTACCTAGTCAACCGAATCTTTTGGGAAGCTAGTGTGACTATGCGTAGTACTCACATGGAGGTAGAACCGAAACTTGTTTTGGTAGAACCGTAAACCCATGATTGTGATTGAATGTTGGTTTGATCAATCACATAGTTCTTGAAAGTCAGATGAACCAATTCTAAACTTATTTGAAAGTGTGGAAAATCTGTTTCAAGGCTGTAAGTGTGGAAGAGAACTTACAAAGTAAAGATGTCGACAAACTTTGAACACGTGCTGTGAATGTTTATTTCTATAATTATTCAAAGATATTCCTTAACGATTAAGGGAAGAGAATCCCAGGATCGAAACACAAATAAGTTAAGAATCTTTTAATTAAGGTTATTAATTTCATTTGTATGGAAATTACAAATTAGTAGTGTGGATTTACTAATTATATTTTCCAAGAGATTTCGATTGTTATTTTTGGACAAAGCATTTCCAGGAATTATGAAAACCGAATCTGTGCATTTATGAATATCTTGAGAATATTTTTGGTTTTGGAAATTCCTTGGTGTCCAAACTTCCTTTTCTATAAATACACGAAGTCTGCCTTTCTAGCAAACTAATCCTTCATAACAACAGACTTCCTCTTTTGTCTTTATTACTGGTGTAGCCGCCTATCGGAGAGGAGAGTAATCTAATTAGGTGAAATATCTTACGGCCGCTCGTTTTAAAGTCTTCTTTGGGATTGAGAAGCTCTAGCGCGACCCGTTGGTGGGAAACTAGATAATTGCGGTTTATCTTTGTTTTCGATTGATTTGATTGACTAACGGTAGTTGAAATCTGATTGCACCTAGTTTGTTTATTCTTGAGAATATTCTCTTATGATATAAGATTCACTCAAGCTAGTTCAGAGTTTCGACAGGGATCTTTAGACTGTTGTTAGTTCTGAAGACGATCTTGTGATAATCCATTGTTAACAGACTCCGTTCTGTGCGTGATTGATCACAAGAGATTCAAGTGATTGTGTGCAGGTTTTTATTGAAGATTTAAGAAGATTTGAAAACAAAGAAGATATTGAAGATCTGACTTGGGTTTTATAATCTTTGGTGTGCACAATACTTGTTTCGGTAAAAGAGGATCCAATTAATAATCAGTTTATCCTTATGGTAGATTGGATTGATTAATTGAGTAGATCGGCATCAACATGGTTCTTCGGATTAAAGGTGTTGTTGGCTTAATCTTAAACGATTACCTTAGGGTGATTGAACATAAGATAGATCTAGACCCGGCGAAGGAGTTTATGTTAAGATAAACGGAAGAGCCTTTGTCCAACTCATATCACTTGGTTGAATAGAGTTGATACCAAACAGATTTCTTGTTCCTTTACTGTTTGGAATACGAACCAAAGGGATTATTCCAAGTACGTGACTTATTCATAGGTCGGAGGCGTGGGAATACAGACGGAACTAAGTGAACTATAGGGCTAGTTACTTGGTCTCAACTATACGAAGTTAGGTATAATTTTGTGTAGCGGCTTAATCCTGAGAATATTAAATTCTGGACTAGGTCCCGGGGTTTTTATGCATTTACGGATTCCTCGTTAACAAAATCTTGTTGTGTCAAATACTTTTATTTTCCGCATTATAATTGTTTTATTATAATTAAAGTAAATTACACAAACGTTAATTCCTATTTACTTGATAACCAATCCTATTGTGTTTGGTTAAGTCTGAACCTTTGTATCAAGTAAACATACTTCATTGTTTATTGTCTCCATCTCGTATCCATAGACAATCACACGAAGTGTGAACCGATTAGTTGTATTGTCTCGACTCAGTCCATGGACAATCACTTTCGGAGAAAGGACTTATAGGTAGGAAAAGTTTTAGCTTGAGGTATATTTGGGTACCCTCTCCTTTTCAATTGGTATCAGAGCAGGCAAACACGAAAAGATCTAACAATCTGTGTTTGGTGTGATCCAACCTATAAGAATGAACTCTAGTTCTCATGAATCGACTTCAATTAACGTGACGCCAAGATTTGATGGAATAAACTATCTTTGGTGGAAATATGTTATGAGATCTTTTCTTCAATCACGAGACTTTAATACTTGGCTATTAGTCGTCGATGGTTATACTCTTCTAAAGAGAGAAAATTCAGAAACTGAGTTTAAACGCTTACCGGAATTTTCGAGCGAAGAAAAGACATTGGCAAAGCAGAATTCAGATGGTTTGAATGTTATTATTCATGTTGTAAGTCGCGACCTACAATGTCATGTGTCAACATGTCAAACTTCGAAAGAATCTTGGGATAATCTTCAGATCGTATTCGAAGGAAATTATTCAGAGAAAGAAGCTAGACTTCAAACCCTCACTTCCGAGTGGGAAAACCTTAGAATGGATGACAACGACACTTTTGAGGAGTTTCACATTAAACTCTCTGAGATAATTAATGCCTCTTTCTCATTAGGAAAGACTATTTCTGAAAAAGATATAGTATGCAAGATTCTCAGATCGTTGCCATCTAGATATGATTCTAAGAAGCATGCAATCATATAAGCAAATGATCTTTCAACTCTCACACGAAGCACACTCGTTGGTAAGTTAAATATCTTTGATCATGAATCACAGTCTATTCAAAGTAAAGGAATTGCTTTTAAATAAAAAGTTCCAAAAACTCCAATGGAAAGGAATACACAGTTGGATGATTCAAATGAACAGATTGCAGAAAATTCTGATGATGAGATTGAACAATCTTTGTCATTAATTACTAGACAGTTTCTAGATCTCTTAAAGAAAAGAAACAAGAGATTCGTTAAGGATACTTATCGATCTTCTCGACCGCATGATCGAGTTCCTGTTAAAAAGGATCAGGAAGAAGATGATGAATATCAGCCGCAGTGCTTCAAGTGTAAAGGGTTTGGTTATATTGCTAAAGACTGTCCTAATCTTAAGAAATACACTGAAAGCAAGGCATTGGATGTAACTCTAGATGAGTCCTCTGAGTCATACAATTCTGAAGAAGAGGAAACAGTTGATGTTGAATTAGTTGTCAATGTTATTCCTTCCTCCATCATTAGTGATTTACCCATTTTAAAAATGGACATGACTTCCGATGTTATTAAATCACCTAATGGTAAAGGGAGAAATAAGACAAGATGCAAAAACTGTCTTAATAGAATTACTAAAAGTTGCGCATGCAATTTTAATCTATCCCAAGATACTTCGCTGGTTCGAAGTAATAGAAAGAGATCTTTTCATACTATACTAGATCAAGAACACTCTGGTTGTTCAAAATTCCATAACGAGAGAAAATCTCATACTAATACCACTTGATCGGTATTAGAATTCTTTCCTCATCTTGTGTGCCAAATTTCGAGTGAGGAAGAAGATAAATCAAGGCACTTTTGTGTAGATTATGGAAAAATATCTAGTATTTGAAGATATTTTGATATATTCATATTTTTAGGAATATTATATTTTCGGAAGTATGAAAAATATAAAAAGATTATTTTCCTTCGTTGATCATTCCTTGTCCGAATTATGGGTCTGGATCAAATGGTTTCTCTGGAGAAGATGAAAGATTAGAAAGATCATCTCAAAACTAAGTCCGGATTATCTCTTGACATTAAGGGTAAAATCAGAAAGGGAGACTGGATTAGCAAGAAGGAAAGTGAGAATACTCTGAAGAAAGATCAATGTATTGAGGCATTGACACACTTTTGTGTTCAATCGAAGACAAAATTACATGCTCTTGCAGAATCCTTCACGAAAATTTCTCATCTGCAAGAGATTCTGGTCAAGCAACAAGGCTTTCTACTTGAAGAAATTCAAAAGCTGAAAAGTAGTAATGCACCTTCATTCAGTTCTGACATGAAGGACTAGGTTGCAAGGAAATATAGACATCAATTTTTGATTTCTTTCATTGATTGTATTGGTCTATTGTGAATAAAACTATTATGAATAAAATTATTTGATTAGTAATTTTTCTTGTGATAGTTTTCGGTTTACATAGCCTGTGCTTAATTACTTTTACCTTATTGCTATGTATGTTTATGGGATGTTTGATTTCGGTTTTATACCTTAATATTCGATCTCATATATTGTGAACCCTCATGGTTTGGGTGACTTTTTGATTTAGCGGAATTAAGTTTTAGCCCTAGTAGGTAGGCTTTATCAAAGGATTATGAGGGGTTCTAATAGAAACAGTATGTGAAAAAGTCACAATATGTTGAATCAGTTTTGGTTTAGCATAAAAGCATATGTGTTTCGACGGTTTTCAACTTTTACTTGCAATTGTAAAAACCGGTTTTCAACCTTTCTCTGGTAAAGGTTGAGGTATGTTGTTGTTCTTTTGTTCACGCATAAGGATGACAACGTGGTGAAATTTCGATATCAATTCTCCTTGGACGAAGATGCAATCATATTGGATAAGTGGATGCGAAATTTGAGGTAACAATCTTGTTAGTTAATTGTTTTCCTGTTTAAGATAAGCCTGAGTTTATATTATATATATTGTTGCTCTTCCTTAAAGAAATTTAGGTTCAATTGATATTTATTCCATGATGTGTGTGTGGATGTGTGTTTCAATTGGTTCCTGTTGAGAAAAACTATTGTTATCCTGCTTTATTGTATGATATCGATCGTTTAGGCTTACAAAATTTCGGTACAATTGATGTGTGTGTGATTCAATTGGTTCTGGTTAAGAAAAAATATTGTTATCTTGCTTTTGTATGGTATCAATCGTTTAGGCTTACAAAATTACAGTGCAATTGCGATGCTTATAATGTCTATTATTGTTACAATTGCTTTCGGTTGAGGTGAATAATTATGCAAGTTGATTTATTTTGGTTTGTATGAATTGTTTATGGCTTAACAAAATAATATGTGTACGGGATGGGTTGTTTAGTACAGTTCGATTCCGCATAACAAACTAAGTTAATTCTGATCTTAGTTTGTCTTATCAAAGTGAGGTTTTGGTTATTCAAGTCTAATCAAATGCCTAAACAAATAAATACTAGTTAACTAACCTGGTATTTGGTTTGTTTAAAATTGAAAGGTCTAAGTTTATGGATAATTAGAACCTGATGAGAAAAATGGAGTTTATTCTTTATTTTGAACAATCGGTTTAGCAAAGGAACTAATGTGATTAGTCGTTTTTGGTTTGGTAAACTAAATGGGAAAAATTGTTTCGGGCAATTGTTTCCTTGGTAACATATCAAAATAAGACTACTTGTAGTTTCAGTTTTGATATTGGTTATCAGAACATGATGTGTGGAACCCTCGTGCCTAACTCTACAAGTTTGCAAGTCTATTCTGAGATTTGTAAGATTCTTTTCGTGTTGTCCTTTATTTTTTCGTTTCTTTGTCATTTTTGTGACAAAAAGGGGGAGAAATATATGGAGTAAACAAGTGATACTGGCATTAATTTTATATTAATTGGTATCACTAAGGAAAAGAACATTGGTACTTGAATGTTTTATCTAACGAAAGAGTGAAAGCACAGACTAGGGGGGGGTAACATGTCATATAGATTGGTATAACAAAGACGTGCGGATTGAATATCTACCTATCTTCCTTAGGGGGAGTATTTTCTTTGTTGTTATAATGTCAACAACGACATTTTCAAGGATTGAATGTAAGAAGTTTCACTGTGCTGTTGAATCGGGAACAAAGCGGATTGTAATGAATTATTGTAATTTGTTTCTCCATATGATGTAAGAGTTTTGTCACTAAAATTGACAAAGGGGGGAGATTGTTAGAGCATGGCTCGGTTGAACCCACCAAGCGTTGGTATGTCAAGTTTGGTTGTCATATTTTAGTGAATCAAAACGCATGTTAAGAGTCGCTTGATTATATACTAGAGTTAAACTTCGTATAGGTTAGCTTGAAAGTATTAGGATATGAGACATTACAAGTATTGCGAAGACTTGACGATGTGGAGAAGCAAGGATCTACAACGACAACAATCATCCTTCCACTTGAGGTTAGTGATATTTGACTTGAATTGTTTCATTCCCTAACGTATCTTTCAAGTCGTGCATATTGAAAACATAACTGCAAAGCATATTTGAACTCTAGATAGACATAGTATTAAGGAATACAATACGAGGTTTATTGCTTTGCCATTAAACTTTGTAGATAAGACATCACCATAATCATTTGAATGCTATTGTGATTATGTATGGGTATGAGGTGACGATTTCATCCTAGGGAACAATGCTTACATGTGTTCTAAGGAAGTAAGTTCATAAACTTGTTTTGTGAACCGAAAAGAAAATTTCCAGGTGTTATTGGTTTTGTTATTCATTGCATATATTATGAACAACCAATATGTGTGATAAAGTAGAGCCGCTCACAACTTGTTGTGTTTTTGGTAGAACTATTCACAAAGGCCTGACTTTTGTATTGGTATAACTTTTATTAGTAAAACCAATCTTAAGTAATCACCTTGGTATGATCAGATTATGTCTGCTTTGGGGAAAGGGAACCGATCCTTGTAAGGGAAAGGGAACCGATCCTAGTATGGGAAAGGGGGAACCGATCCTTGTAAGGGGTGCAGTACATCAAGGGGAACCGATCTTTGTATGGGGTGCAACAAGGTTTACAGCAGAAAGGGGAATCGATCCTGTGAACATGTGCAACACATATAAGTTAGATACCATATATATGTGGGGAGCCGATCCTAGTACCTAGTCAACCGAATATTTTGGGAAGCTAGTGTGACTATATGTAGCACTCACATGGAGGTATAACCGAAACTTGTTTTGCTAGAACCGTAAACCCATGATTGTGATTGAATGTTGGTTTGATCAATCACATAGTTCTTGAAAGTCAGATGAACCAATTCTAAACTTATTTGGAAGTGTGGCAAATCGGTTTCAAGGTTGTAAGTGTGGAAGAGAACTTACAAAGTAAAGATGTCGACAAACTTTGAACACGTGCTGAGAATGTTTATTTCTATAATAGTTCAAAGATATTCCTTAACTGCTAAGGGAAGAGATTCTCAGGATCGAAACACAAATAAGTTAAGAATCTTTTAATTAAGGTTATTAATTTCATTTGTATGGAAATTACAAATTAGTAGTGTGCATTTACTAACTATATTTTCCAAGAGGTTTTGATTGTTATTTTTGGACAGAGCATTTCCAGGAATTATGAAAACCGAATCTGTGCATTTATGAATATCTTGAGAATATTTTCGGTTTTGGAAATTCCTTGGTGTCCAAACTTCCTTGTCTATAAATACACGAAGTTTGCCTTTCTAGCAAACTAATCCTTCGTAACAACAGACTTCCTCTTTTGTCTTTGTTACTGGTGTAGCCACCTATTGGAGAGGAGAGTAATCTAATTAGGTGAAATATCTTACGGCCGCTCGTTTTAAAGTCTTCTTTGGGATTGAGAAGCTCTAGCGCGACCCGTTGGTGGGAAACTAGATAATTGCGGTTTATCTTTGTTTTCGATTGATTTGACTGACTAACGGTGGTTGAAATATGATTGCACCTAGTTTGTTTATTCTTGAGAATCTTCTCTTCTGATATAAGATTCACTCAAGCTAGTTCAGAGTTTCGACAGGGATCTTTAGACTATTGTTAGTTCTAAAGACGATCTTGTGATAATCCATTGTTAACAGACTCCGTTATGTGTGTGATTGATCACAAGAGATTCAAGTGATTGTGTGCAGGTTTTTATTGAAGATTTAAGAAGATTTGAAGAAAAAGAAGATATTGAAGATCTGACTTGGGTTTTATAATCTTTGGTGTGCACAATACTTGTTTCGGTAAAATAGGATCCAATTAATAATCGGTTTATCCTTGTAGTAGATTGGATTGATTAATTGAGTAGATCGGCATCAACACGGTTCTTCGGATTAAAGGTGCTGTTGGCTTAATCTTAAACGATTACCTTAGGGTGATTGAACATAAGATAGATCTATACCCGACGAAGGAGTTTATGTTAAGATAAACGGAAGAGCCTTTGTCCAACTCATATCACTTGGTTGAATAGAGTTGATACCAAACATATTTCTTGTTCCTTTACTGTTTGGAATACGAACCAAAGGGATTGTTCCAAGTACGTGACTTATTCATAGGTCGGAGGCGTGGGAATACAGACGGAACTAAGTAAAATATAGGGTTAGTTACTTGGTCTCAACTATACGAAGTTAGGTGTAGTTTTGTGTAGCGGCTTAATCCTGGGAGTATTCAATTCTGGACTAGGTCCCGGGGTTTTTCTGCATTTTCGGCTTCCTCGTTAACAAAATCTTGTTGTGTCATTTACTTTTATTTTCCGCATTATAATTGTTTTATTATAATTAAAGTAAATTACACAAACGTTAGTTCCTATTTACTTGATAAGCAATCCTATGGTGTTTGGTTAAGTCTGAACCTTTGTATCAAGTAAACATACTTCGTTGTTGTATTGTCTCGATCTCGTATCCATAGACAATCACACGAAGTGTGAACCGATTAGTTGTATTGTCTCGACTCAGTCCATAGATAATCACTTTCGGAGAAAGGACTTATAAGTAGGAAAAGTTTTAGCTTGAGGTATATTTGGGTACCCTCGCCTTTTCATAACTTAAAAATATTGTGCTCTCTTTTTATGTTTATATCTCTTAAAAACTCTTTGGTTCGAAAGAACAGTAAACGGTGTTAGAGCATTGCTCGGTCGAACTCACAAGTGTTGCTATCTCAATCTTGTTGTCAAATTTACATCTTGATTTCTAGTCTACAATTAGTTGTCTCGGATTAGGATAAACGGACATCATACCAGTCATCATTGCGTTCTATCGTTTGAAGGAGAATATCAACTGAAGCTTTTGGAGAACTTCTTCAACAAAAGGTAAGTGAAGACTTAACAACTTGTATCTCAATTTATATACATCTTTATATCTATGAGATGACGTCGAATAACTAATTATACAATTGCAAGCATATCAAGAATTTCGAGTCAAGTTTATCTTATGCTTCAAATAATTAGTTCTCGACATATGACTAAGCTTAATGAACATTTGTTCATACTTGATGAATTTTGGTTAAGAACAATTTATTGTTCACTAGTAAAGGCGCACTCGCGATGCGTGTGCCATTTCCTTTCAATACCTGTAAAATAATAGTGAAATTCAAATAAACAATTTCCAAATACTTATGTTTCGTTTCAAGCTAGACCTGCAAAATATGTTGCAGGGAAATTCAAACAACTGAATTTAAGTACTTACTTGATTACTGAAAAGATATTTAAAATATTGACACATTTTCGAACTACAGTTGGTTTGGGTACACTGATAGGTTGTACACACACCTGCATCAATCACTTATCCATCACATTTGAAGCGAAATCGCACGCGCGATGTGCCTGAAACTTGAACCGGTGATTGGGTAGCCAATACTGATGCAAAAACGCGGGCGCTACCTTCTGGTTAAAAAGCTGCAAGCACATGTGATGCGCGCGATCTTGACCTGGTTAAGCTAGTAACAACATTAAGCATCCAACTGGGAAAAATCTCTTCTGGATCCAGCTGGTATATAGTCAAACAAATATCTTAACAAAGATCACAGAGTGCGCCTACCATTTCACTCTAAATTTGTAGAAACATATCATGCATCTAATAATCTCTTGATCATACACAAATAAAACGTTTTCACCTCCATTGTTTTAATTGTATACAAATAGAAAGTCCCTTAGTATTATTACTCGAAACACCTCTTGTCAGAGAGGCGGAGCTACAGAGAGGCTTCCCCTTGCTGAAGCCACCCCCAAAGCTTACAAAAGACATGTTTTTGACTACCTAATTATATTGTAGAAAAATATAATGTACTATCTTTAGGCTTAAGCCGGGTGTAAAAAAGTTGGTCAAGCCCGGGGTATCTAGCATTTCCAGTTCCGCCCCTTGAGAGGAAGGGGGTATATAAATACGCAGAACCAAAATTGTACTCGGGAAGCTTTGATGGTGCTCTGAATTTTATGTCCATGAGTTGAGCCTTATGATTTGCTCTTATCGGTTATGATACTCAAAGTTGTTTGTTGCTTTTAAATTGAAGCAGTGTGCACAAATGACATTTAGCCTCCTAGTCACCTAATTTTTATGTCCATGAAACGACACATGCACATCGATAGCCAAAAATGGTAGATGTATCTAATAACATGTTCATGTAACAAAAGAGAAATGGTCAAAGATAAAATGGACCGTGAAGATCGACGATTACAAAGTAAGCTCTCATTCTCTCTGTAAGATTTTCTAAAAGCTTTTCCGTTAAAGGTTTAATGGTGTCAATATGTTAGCAATCCATCATAGATCAGGCTTTGTAAATTGAAAATATTAATAACATGTTTAACATTTCAGCAAACAGTAAAGTCATAAACTTTTATATTACGAAAAGATGAAAAATGTGCAGCATTCTTTACCAAGTACCTGTAGCATGTAAATTAATCTCATCGTGTGCATCGATAAATCAACTCCTGAACCATTTAAACTTTTTTACCAAGGAGATATTTCAATTTAATCCTAAGAATTGAATTGGGTCTCTCCGGAAGAAAACGGGAATCCTAAGAACTGAAATGGGTGTTTCTGAAAAAATCGAAACCAGAAACGTCAATCGAAATCCTAAAAGTAGTAATTGTGGTTGGATTGTTCTGTGTTCCTTCGATTTTGGGATTGGGGAAGAAAGAAGAGGTAGAACAAAAGACACCAATTATTTCGGAAGCAAACGAAGCCGCAACTGAAGAAATACACGGAGGGGTGTAGAGGTAAATTCCTGTCGGTACGTTGAAACTCCCACTTTTCTTTATTATAGTAAGATAAAATAAATCGTGATTCAAGATTATCATTCGAAAATAGCTTGGAACAGTGATGTATGTCATTGATGTTATTTGGGAATGTTTCGAATTGATTTAGAGAGACATATAGAACTACTGCAATTTCAGATACAAGATAATATACATATCAGTCTTACAAACTGAGAAAACTGTTAAGGTCTGAAGCCGTAATACATGTACTCAGTACACGTATCAGAGTAGTTATATATCGACAACAAATTTTGGTACGCATATCAGTATGCACACCTTAACAAGTCTGTGAACTCGTGAACCCAGATCAGTACGCATACCTGTATGCATACTAGAAAAAAACTGTTGGTCCCGGAACCGGTTTGGTATCCAACCGGTACGCCTACCATAAAAGTTCTTTGGACTCCGGAACTCCGTTATGTTTTAATGGTATCCACACCAGTACGCATACAGAAAAAGTTTTGTGAACTCCGGAACTCGGTTATGTCTTAAGGTATACATACTGGTACACGTACCATGACATAACTATTCACGAACATGTTAAGTATATATTCCATCAGAACAAGTAACTACAGATAAAATAGTTGCGTATGGCTTCACAAATTCCAAATGAAGTCTTCAAGTCGTTAACCTATAATGGTTTTAGAAAAACCTAGGTTAAAGGAGAATCGACTCTAGTCGCAACTAGGACACAGGAAAGTGCCGGATTAGGTTTTCAGTTCCTAGAGTTCTCCCTTATATAGTATTTCAAATCACGGCTTGCTTTCAGTCAAATCTAAGATAGCTTAGTAACAAAGCATTCAATATTCACCGTTAGATGAAAACCTGATTTAAGATTCAAGCTAAGTTTGCTTAAAGCCAAAGCAATATCTCTCTATCGTTAGATGGTCTTAGCTTGTTACACACAAATGAAATATACCTTCATTTAGATATGGGTAACCGTACCTAAACATGTATATTGAGTTGGCTCAATAACAGTTAACCGAAGTTAGCCATATGAACACTTTTGTCTTAACCACATTCATCTAACACATCTAGATCATCTATGATGATCTATCAATCATGAAAGATAACCAAATGAATCTAATTGTGTTTCACATAGAGTTGTTCAATTGCTCACTATCTCATAAAAATATATATGAACCAATTGAAACAAAATCGGATTGATTCATAAGAATCAATTCATGAACATTAAGCCACGGTTTGAAAAGATTGCATTCCTTAATTCATAAATGTATTTTTTCATGAGTATGAAAAACATACTTAACCGATTTTAGAATATAAACCACTAAGTTTGCAAACAGGTACGCAAATTATAGCTTTCGGACTTTAGTTTTGTCCAGCCGTTTGCAAACGGGTATGCAAACAGCAGTCTCGGACCTAACTCAGGTAGAACCGTTCGCATACTGGTATGTAAACTTGGTTCCAGGACTTTACATTTAAAAACGTTCGCATACTAGGTATGCAAACAAGATTCCCGGACCTGAATCATACCAAAACAGTTTGCATACTGTGTACGCATACTGTGTTGTATCCAGACAAAGGTTAATTGTTCTAAACTCCCATTTCAATCATTGAAACATCCTTAGAAGATGAAAATATCTGTCCCACACAAACTATTAGCTTCAAGTAATTTTCAAGTGATCGAATGATCAATACGAAACTTTCCGAGTCGACATCAAATGATTGTCTCACACAAATCATGTAAGATGTTTCAAGGCAATTTCCACATGATCATCTTTTGATTTATTATTTAGTTTCCAACAAATAAATTGTTTCCAACTAAACTCGTCAAGAATATGATGAATGTAGCTAAAGCAAAAAGTTTTGAACATATATTTCGAGAAATAGATAACCGAGTCAAACTCAGCTCAAAATATCAAATCTATAGAATAAGAAAACGTTGCCTCTGTCTGGGAACAGATCCACCGTCCAAAAGGGATGGGACAAATCTGAGCCTCGATTATGAAGGCTTGCGGCTTAGATTTTATTATTTCGGACAACATTGATTACGTGATGGATGCAGTTATGTGTCTAATTTGTCCTCAATGTTCCATATTGTTAATACTCGTTTTTGTACTTATTATGGTGTTTTGTGTGTTTCTAGGTATTTTTGGCAAATAAATATTGTTGGAAAAAGTTGCTCGAAAAGTGTTTTTTTTGGACCTCAGAAAAAGTGTTATAGGCACCCTCATTTTGGATAAGGGCACCCCCAGGCATCCCAGTTGTTAAAGGCGCCCGTGTTTTGGATCGGGGCACTTCATCTTCAACAATTCAAATTTGAAATTGGCAGTAAAAATGTGGCAGACTATTATCAGAATTAGGGTTCCTGATTTAGAGTTGTTTTAGAGAGATTCAATGGCTGAGATTCTTTGGGATGAGTTGTTTGTGCGTCACAGGCGTGGTATGATTGTATGTCTTGACTGAATTTTTATAGATAATCCAAGGGATCAATCCTGGGCAGTTTGTGCACGGGAGAAATATGTTGTCACATGCGTAACTGCTGAATCGAGTTTGGGAAGATTTTGTGGGAATTCAATCGAAGTTTTAGCTTGGTTTGGGCCTGTTAACCGCAAACAGGGCTGGTAATCCTCTTAGATTCGTCAAAGTATGGCTGCATCGTGGGATTGAATCACACAGAGCAACACGTACACGAGAGAGGTTTTTCACGGGTCTGCTTGAGTTTTGGAAGAGTTTGAACGTGTTTTGTGCATGTCTGTTGACTCGAGCAACAGTTTGGAGTGTGTAAGAGATAAATATGGAGAGTTTTCAGCTGGCAAAACTCGTGGAGGAGATAAAAAAAGGAAGAAAATATTCCCGAGAATATTTTTCTTCAATGCCGAGTAATGGAAGATTATATGCAGTTATGATAGGAGATTTGGGGGCAGTGAAGCTATATAAGTCGTTGAGGGTCAGTAAAGTGCGAGGGGAGAGAATTAAGAGGATTTAGAACATCTCAGAGGCGAGAAATTGAAAGTTGCAGAGAGTCACCATTTCTGCTGCTGCATAGTTAAAGAACACGAAGAACAGACCAGCAAAGACAGTCGTTTTTCCACAGTGATAACGACTCACAGCCGAGGGTCGTACAATCAGAGGCGTCTTATTTGCTACAGTATCAGTGACACATACTGTGTATCGTTCTGGTTTGTAACACATATAATTGTTAAAAACCCGGTTTTCATTATATTTCTCTCTTTTCATCATTTGTAAACCATTTTTGAGCAATAATAATGAATTTCGAGCGTGTTTCCAACATGATGATGTGCTAATTCTCTCACAACCAAGGCAATGAGGAAGCTATTTACGCATCAAAAATTTGGTAACTATTATATTTTCTCTAATATTTAATTATAATTCACTCAATCACTGCTTTTGCAGAGTTTTTAATTGTTTGCATAATTTTCTTCATTAGTTGTGATTCAATTAGATAGGTTATGCTTTGATTAGATATTCTATGCTTAGGGGATACAATTAATTTTTGAGAATTTGCCTGATTATTTGTGAGTTAAGAAAATAAGGGACTTAAAGATAATTAGAGTTTTGGGTTATTTACCATCATTCATTCATGTATAATAGTGGAATCAGTGTCTTGGTTATTTTCTCATATCGTGAAATCAAATTTTGAGTTAAGTTTTCTTTATTTTAAGTTTTATTAAGTCTAGAATCTTTTGCTTTCACAAGCCTCAACGAACCTATTACTACAACTCAATTGAAAATCCCATCAATTTTTGGCGCCGCCGACGCGGGCTTGTCTTTAGGCTAGAGTTTTTAGATTTTTTTTTTCTTTTTTAGGTTTTTATTTATTTGTTTTTATTTATTTATTTTTGTTCTTCTTTACGTTTTATGGTTGTTGTCTTTTCCTTACATAATTTGAAATTTGGAGCGAAAGAAAATTTTGCCAAAGCTTTTGGTGAATACTTAAAGACTTGTAGTAAAAGGCAAAGCGAAAGGAGCGAAAGAAGAAGAATTTTTTTTTTATTTTATAAAAAAAAGAAAGAAAAAAAAGAGAGAGACATTTTTATTTATTTTTAGACTTTCCATTTCTTTTGCACTTTATTTTTTGGACTTTGGACTTTAAACTTTGGGATATTATTTTTAAACCCTACGGAAGGGTAGTTTAAATATAAAATGTGTGCAGAGAAGAACGACGATTACAATATCGTCTCGGCCCCTCGGGTTCGTACATGACATAGGAGTCGTGGCCCGAGTCGACTATAACGGTTCATCCCCCGTCTGGAACGGGAGGTAAGTTTGTCGAAACACTCGTGAATCCCCTGTCAGCGAGTTACTGTCTTCCTTCGTGTGAATATATGTCGAGGAACTGAAAACGGATGCTTTAATTTCCTAGTAAAGGGCAAGGACTGGCCATACAATATAAGGGTTCGGATTTCATCACCGTTCTCTTCTTGCCCGCCTTAGGAAAACGATACCAAACGCGAACCTAAGCTTAAAATACTGACTAGGACGAGACCTATAGGGTAACGAGCTTAACAGGAAAGTCGTTCGAAAAATATTGGTTACTCTTTTAAGCATACTTCGAAGTTCATAATGGTTTCTGTGAGTTGAATGTGTGACTGCGCCGCCTTGTAATGCGGTGAGGCCTTGGGTATCAAAGCTCCACGCAGCTTCCCTCGCCTCTATTCAACTTACTTTGACTCGGATTGATTCCAGAGGGGTTTGCTTAAATTGTAACGAATTCCCTTTCGAAGGATTAGAAGTTGGTCTAGAAACAATCTAAGTGGAGCCATCATGCTTTTTGTTTGCTAGAAATCAGTAGGTTTGTTGTGGTGAAGTCAGCCTTGTTTGTGTTTGCATAGAACTTCCCTTCCTTTTAGGACTTTTCTTTTTCTTTTGTTTTTCTAGTGTATGCCCGAGGTTATTAGAGAGCGGGCTTGGAAAAGAAACACTTTAGGTCGTTTGATTAGTGGTAAACCTAGTAGTTCTTCTTGTGAAGGCGGGAAGCTCGAAGACTCTTCTTTTGAGAGCCCCGTTTTTGGAAACTTCAGTTTTGAAAATCTGTCTCTACGTGAGGAAGGTACCCCTAGTACTTCAGCTGTACCAGCGATGACAACTTTGAAAGATTACATGTTCCCAACTAGGACCAACCGAGCTTTGTGCATTAAATTGCCAGCCAATACGGCTAATTTCGAGATAAAACCTATTATTCTTCAGATGATCCCTATATTCTTAGGAAAAGATGATGAGAACCCTTATTTTCATATTAGGGACTTTGAGGAAATCTGTGGGACAGTTAGAATAAAAGACCTCACTGATGAAGTTTTGAAACTTAAGATGTTTCCCTTTTCCTTGAGAGATAAAGCCAAGACCTGTCTGAACAACATACCATCTGAATCCATTGAAACAGGCAGGAACTTATTGCTGCTTTCTATATGAAATTCTACCCTAAGCATAAAACTGCAGTTGTTAGGCAGAAAATTAGTGCTAGTGTGCAACAAGAGGGAGAGTCTCTTTATAGGTTTTTAGAGAGATTCAATGATCCCCTATCCCAGTGTCCTCACCATGGATTTGATAAGATGAAACTTGTAAACATTATTTACAATGGTTTAGACTATTTGACCAAAGCCATGGTCGAGTTTATGTGCGCTGGTGAATTCAACAGTAAAAATGCTGATGATGCTTTTACCTTCTTAGGAGCTATTGCTGAGAAATCCCAACAGTGGGAGTCTTGTGTTGAACCCCCTAAAAGACTCTTGGTCAATAAAAGTAGCACCAATGTAGTAGATACAAGCATCGGGTCAGATGCTAAGTTTGCTGCTTTGTCTAGAAGGTTAGAAGCTTTGGAATTAAATCAGCCTAAACATAGGTCTCTTGTTGAACCCAATAAAGCCTCTCAAGTCTCTAGTTGTGGAATAGAGCCCGATAACTCATTTTGGGAAGGTCAGGTTAGTGAAGAGCAAGCCCATGCTGTCTATAATAATGCTAGGTTTGAGAACCGTCAGAAGTTTGACCCATACTCAGAGACCTACAATCCTGGTTGGATAAACCATCCTAATTTTTCTGGGTCTAAGGGCCAGAATCAAGGTCAGTCTAGTAATTCTCAGCCTCCCCTGGTTTTGGTTATGCTAAGAACTCTTCAGGTCAAGCCCAGTTCCAGAACCCTTCTGAGAATAGAATGACTAGCTTAGAGGAATCTCTTAGTATATTAAAAAAGAGCCAGGATATGACTAGCTTAAAGCCAGGAAATGTTAATAAAGAGCAAGGTTAATTTTCAAGAGGAAACCAAGCAGAATTTTAAGAATAATTCCCAGTCTCTTGCTAAATTAGAACTTCAAGTTGGCCAAATAGCTAAGTTTCTCACTGAGAGAGAAGATGGAAGGTTCCCTAGTCATACTGATCCTAATCCAAAAGGAGAGAAATCGTATAATCATGTGAATTCTGTTACAACCCTTAGGAGTGGGAAGAAAGTTGACAATAAGGTTACCATGCCTGAAAGTGAACATGCTGTAGTTCACCCTTCTGAGACAGAAAATGAGGAGACTGATAGAGTCTCTGAGGGTCCTGTTGAGCCCGACTTTGTTCCCAGAGCCCCGTTCCCCAAGCTGCTAGTTCCAACTAAGAGGGAGTCCAACTTTAATGATATATTGGAGGTTTTTAAGGAGGTAACTATCAACCTACCATTGTTGGATGCGATTAAGCAGATTCCCTCTTATGCCAAGTTTCTTAAGGACTTGTGTACACGAAAGCGTAAGCTTAGTGTCCAAAAGAAAGCCTTCTTAGCTAGTCACATGAGTTCCATTATTCAGAATACCACTACTCTTAAGTATAAAGACCCAGGGTCCCCTACCATTTCTTGCACAATAGGTAAATACCGTGTTGAGAAAGCTTTGCTTGACTTAGGAGCCAGTGTGAATTTACTTCCATACCATGTGTACCTCAAGCTAGGACTTGGTGATATGAAACCTACCCAGATGACACTTCAGTTAGCTGATAGGTCCGTTAAAATTCCTCGGGGTGTGATCAAGGATGTTCTTATTGAGGTCGACAAGTTTATTCATCCAGTGGATTTTGTTATCCTAGATACCCAACCTGTCCCTGACCCAGAGAACCAGATACCAATGATTTTAGGTCGCCCATTTTTAGCAACATCCAATGCGATCATTAATTGTCGAACTGGTATTATGAATTTGTCTTTTGGTAATATGACTATTTAGCTGAACGTCTTTCATATTAGTAAGCTACCCTCTGAACGTCTTTCACAGGCGTGGTATGATTGTCTGTCTTGACTGAATTTGTCTAGATAATCCAAGGGATCAATCCTGGGCAGTTTGTGCACGGGAGAAATATGTTGTCACATGCGTAACTGCTGAATCGAGTTTTGGAAGATTTTGTGGGAATTCAATCGAAGTTTTAGCTTGGTTTGGGCCTGTTAACCGCAAACAGGGCTGGTAATCCTCTTAGATTCGTCAAAGTATGGCTGCATCGTGGGATTGAATCACACAGAGCAACACGTACACGAGAGAGGTTTTTCACGGGTCTGCTTGAGTTTTGGAAGAGTTTGAACGTGTTTTGTGCATGTCTGTTGACTCGAGCAACAGTTTGGAGTGTGTAAGAGATAAATATGGAGAGTTTTCAGCTGGCAGAACTCGTGGAGGAGATAAAAAAAGGAAGAAAATATTCCCGAGAATATTTTTCTTCAATGCCGAGTAATGGAAGATTATATGCAGTTATGATGGGAGATTTGGGGGCAGTGAAGCTATATAAGTCGTTGAGGGTCAGTAAAGTGCGAGGGGAGAGAATTAAGAGGATTTAGAACATCTCAGAGGCGAGAAATTGAAAGTTGCAGAGAGTCACCATTTCTGCTGCTGCATAGTTGAAGAACACGAAGAACAAACCAGCAAAGACAGTCGTTTTTCCACAGTGATAACGACTCACAGCCGAGGGTCGTACATCAGAGGCGACTTATTTGCTACAGTATCAGTGACACATACTGTGTATCGTCCTGGTTTGTAACACATATACAAACCCGGTTTTCATTATATTTCTCTCTTTTCATCATTTGTAAACCATTTTTGAGCAATAATAATGAATTTCGAGCGTGTTTCCAACATGATGATGTGCTAATTCTCTCACAACCAAGGCAATGAGGAAGCTATTTACGCATGAATAATTTGGTAACTATTATATTTTCTCTAATATTTAATTATAATTCATTCAATCACTGCTTTTGCAGAGTTTTTAATTGTTTGCATAATTTTCTTCATTAGTTGTGATTCAATTAGATAGGTTATGCTTTGATTAAATAATCTATGCTTAGGGGATACAATTAATATTTGAGAATTTGCCTGATTATTTGTGAGTTAAGAAAATAAGGGACTTAAAGATAATTAGTGTTTTGGGTTATTTACCATCATTCATTCATGTGTAATAGTGGAATCAGTGTCTTGGTTATTTTCTCATATCTTGAAATCAAATTTTGAGTTAAGTTTTCTTTATTTTAAGTTTTATTAAGTCTAGAATCTTTTGCTTTCACAAGCCTCAACGAACCTATTACTACAACTCAATTGAAAATCTCATCATTACGCGGCGGCCCAAGCCAAAAATAGCCCAATGATCACGGCTAACATCGAGAAATTTGCGGCTTTTACTTATTCTAGATTTTTGAGTCACCCCGGTATAGTTCTTTAGGTTTTAACAACTCACTTCTCAGATATTCAGCTTTCGATCCACAAATACGCCATGCGATCTTCGTTTGATTTTCTTCTTCTTAACGTCTTAGAAGTTTTCTTTTTATACAATAACGTCTTAGATATTAAACGAAAGACCGATACACCAGAAAGCATTTTATATATACTTTGGCTAATGATTACCTCTAAAATTGAACGAACTAGCATTAGAACACAGATAAAATGCTAAATCTCTATAGAAGGCGTCAAACGTTTGCCAGAGTCGAAATAAATCTCTATCATAACCTAAATTAACAGATGAACTCTTCTTCTTCGTCTTTCTCTTTTTTCTTGACGCCTTTCTTCTTCATTAACTATGAGACTATGACGATCTCTTTGCAAGCTTTAACATGATATATAGTTTTTTTTTTTTTTTGCCACAGCTATCGGGTTTGTCTCATAAAAAAATTCAACAAACGTGAATTTCATGGCCTAGCGACAGGATACGATTGAAAGTACAGGCGTGATGAAATCTTCTGGAAGGGTAGGTAATGTGATTTTTCCCTTCATGGTTTCTCTATCTGTATATACGTAGGGTTTTGGACTAATTATATGTCATGAAAAAACAAACTCTATCAGGCGGATCAAAACACGTCACATGCACGGCTGTTTATGGTTATTACGGGACTCGAAGTAGAATGTGATAGAAGGCAAGAAAAGATCAATGCTGGAGGAAGGCGATGCTATGGTAGTTGACTGTTTGAACATATGCTGAATTTGGAGATGGACTACCAATAGTAATGCTAGGTCGCCATATCTAATTATGTAAAGCCCGAGCTGCAGTGATCGATTCGATGGTTGATGCATTCATGGATGTGAGGCCCCTTCCGAATATGTTTGTTTGACTAACCTCTGATATGAGATTTTAAAGATCATGTTGACATGTTTTGGGTTTTCTGCATACATTTTTTGGGTTTTCTTTATACATGTTCTTGGAATTGTCAATGTCGCTTATATACTATTTAAATGCAATTCTGGCTCACTTTTGCGTTTTATCGATTATTTATTTTAATTTTCGTGTTAATGTGTGTATTTTTGTAATGTGACTGTATTGCATGAATTCAAAGACAATACCCGTGAGATGGGTCGTTGCAACTTGCAAGGGATTTCAAGCTTTCCCGTTGCCATAAGGAAATCTTTAGAGAGTTTGAAAACTATAGTGATCCTATTATATTCTAACCATGTCGGGGCTATCCCAAGAAACTGACAACCATAGGAAAAGGTTAAGCTCCGGCCGCAGGCCGGGGTGATATCTAGTGTGTATAATAGAAAAATCTATATAGCTATACGACTTAGTCTCATTAGGAGATAAAATAGAATAAATTTCTGAGTGATAGATAAGTTTAGTCTCCACATACCTTTTCTTGATGAAGTTCCTCCAAGCTCTCCTCAGTAGATCTTCGTCTTCAATCGATGAACGCCGTGAAGTCTAAAGCTCAATTACAGATTCCATCCTAATCCGAGACGTAGCTGTAAGTAGATTAGAAATCAAGACTATAGTTTTGATCAACTAAATTTGACAAACAAGCTTGAGATAGCAACACTTGCGAGTTCGACCGAGCAGTGCTCTAACAGTTTCTTTTATGAGTATTTAGAATATTTAGGAAAATATCAAATTTGCCAAAAATAGCAAATTTCGAGTTTGAGTCGGTTTTGGGTTGTTTCCATCCTCTCTTGTTGCACAAGTTAGGGTTTTTTCCCAAGTCTATTTAAGAGTCTTCAAGCTATTGTTTTAGACAATATGATTTTGATTAATAAAAATTATTTTATTGAACTTGTTAAAGTTTAATTCTGATTTTTATTTATAATTGGGAAACCAAGGTCTAAGTAATTATCTCTGTTCATAGTCGTTATTCCGAGGTATAACGTGAGGTTTGAAAAATCTACCTCTTTTCTTTGTTTTGATAATATCTGATGCACTAATAACGGGATCATCAATCTGTATTTAAGGATGTCACATACTCCAAGGGTTACATCTTCTGTCCAAGACCCTCAACCGGAATATCGAGGAGAAAATCTTGGGCATGCATTGCTAGCTGGCAACCGAAAACTGCTTTTTGTCTATATGATAACTCGTAAACTCTATCCATTTCTTTAACAACTTTACCAAAAATAGCAGTCGCCAAAGTACTTTGGGCTTTAGCGGGGCGGTGTCTTTATAGGTAAAGACACTAAAATAAAAATCACTGCGGTGTCTTTTTTGGAATAGCCGATAAAATTTTAAACTTGGTAAAATAAATTTACTTATTGTAATACTCACATATAACTTTCTTCTGCCTCATCTTGTAAGAAACAAAACCCAACACTAAATGGTATATGTTTTCCCGACAAAGTTCAATATTGGCATCCTATATTTGTTCATGTTATATGTACAATCCATAAAAAGATAAGCATCTTGCCAAGCTTATAAACTCTAGAAGACCCATCAGGAGATATATCACTTCCATAGTCTCATCTTTCTCATAGACTGTCGTATAATTTGTTCATTTTCCCCAAAATAAATTGTTACATACGTTCTTTATTTTGTCATGTCTCCCTTCTCAATTTTTTTCCTGCGTTATAAATGGTATCCAAGGAAGATACGTTTCTTACATTTAGTGCCTTCACACTGCTGAGGATATAAATAGGTCTTGTGTGTTTATGAATCAACACATCTACTAGCTTCACTTATTTAGGTGTGAGACTTGCAGCATAAGGATGGTTGATCAAACTCTCCGAAATTGGATGGTTATGATGACCAAAGACAATGTGACTCATAAACCACAATTTCTCATCCTTGTTATATTTAAATTGAAGTTTAAAAGGGCAACACTCTTCTTTATATGAAAGATATTCTTTTCCTTAGTGGTATTTGGTTTATACTCATAACCCTTTTATTGATGACTCTTGTACGTCCCACTAGATTTGCAAACCATTTGAAAGCTAGTGTATTTTACCTGATTCCAGACTATGATGCACATATTTTTCAACCCTTTTTCTCAAGCCTAGTTCTTCATACCATTTATATCTTTATATTCAAAGTTGTTGGCATATTGATCACTTGTATCATCAGACAAAATACCCATAGGTATCGGTTGAACATCCATTGGTTCAGGTATAAGATCAATCTAAAAAAATTGAAAATCTAGTACAACATTAGTCGAGAAATACATATAAAAAGCATACCTACTGCCAGGTCTATTCCTCTATAACCAGCTTTAGGTGACTCTGGAACCCATATAAATTTATGTAAATTACTCCATACGCGTAAATGACTCTGGAACCCACTTATGGTAAGGTTTCCTAGCTATAGCCTAGTAAAAGTTCAACGTCGGATTGATCTATAACTCAAATATCCATTCGTAAGATGACCTGAAATCGTTTTATGGTTAGGGCACCTAATCGTAATTGAATATTAACCTTCTTGCTGCCAGGTAACCTAGCTATAGGATACAATGTCAGATTACATTTAATATTCCCTTGCATCTACGACTAGGTATTTCACGTGATGACCTAGCTGTGATATTATGCTATAGCTAGGAGTTATTGATTTATTGACCGTAAAATTTAGCTTATGGATGGGAGTTATGAACTCCCAGCCGGTAGGATACACTATATCTAGGAGTTCATGAGTTTCTAACCGTAGATTTAGTTACGGTTGGATATTGGGGTACGGAAAATGAAAAAAAATCAAACTTTTTACGTACTTTAAACGATTAGAAGTAACAAAATTGTTTTTAGAGTTAAGTTAGAGATATACCTGACTATTTTGAGCATTTGTTTTTCCATATTTTTGGCTTGGTTCTTCAAAGTCATAATAAGGTTCTTAAGAAAGTTGAGTTTGAGTTTGGGTTAAAAATTCTTGATTATCTAACAAATCGGCCATAAAGGGATCATTGTTAAGAGGTATTCATATATTGTCTGATTTGGAAGATAAGGATTCACCTACTTCATAACTCTGGGTAGAATCATTCATTTTGACTGAAAAAACCCAAAGTTCTACGATTTTAAAAGATTCTCATTTTCCAATTTCTTCTTCTACTTTTCTTTCTAAAACAAAAATAAAGACGTTTTAATTTTTATTTTCAAAGACTAACTATAAATCAATTTATTAATCTAATCTAACCACTCCCACTTGATTAGCTAAACTGATTAGGTTCATTGATACAAATTAATATAGGGTTCTTGACTTTACTACCGAATGATCGTATTCTATTTTTTTCATGACCTTCCAAGCAAAAAAGAGGATAAATATTAGAAGAAGGCTATGCCAAAAAAAAAAAAAGTTTTGATTTTGGAAAATCAGGCAAAACACCAAACTTGTTCAAAGGAAATAACCTTTCTTTCTTCAAAAATAAAAAATAAAAATAGGTTTCATGAAGAAACAAATTGATGCTTCAGAATAAAAATGGAAAAAGAAAAAAAAAAACGGGTAGCTAGCTCAGCTGGTTATCCCCATTTCTCAAAGGTTTGATATGTTCCAGGAGGTTCCGATTATGCAATATTGCAGAATTTGACATGAAAGATAGAGTTAGCTAGCCCCTTGTGATATAATCAACTCCCTATTCGCTTCGGTTTTCTTGGATGGTTCCTCGTAAGGCTCGCTGGTAGGATGAAATTATAACCCATGTTTACAATCATAAACCGGTTTCGGACTTTCGATAGCCAATACAGTAGCCCACGGGCTGAGATGCTCGGTTTTACCCAAAAGAGGAGAAGTTAAACCACACCGACACACAAGTGCGTAGATAAAGCTACTAGAAATAAGTGTTTTTATGAGAAGTTAAAATAAAGAAGAAGATCAAAAGAAAAGTATAAAAACAAAACATCTGAAAATAAGTGTGAATGTAATATCCGAAAGGAAAAAAGAAAGTTTATTATTAAGCTACTGTGAAAGTAGTGTAAGTAATAACTCCAGGAGAAGAAGAAGAAGAAGAAGAGCAGATCTAGATCCAACTTAATAACTATACACAAATCCTGATTACAACTTCTTCCTCTCTTTAATACAGCTTCAGGTACTTTCTCAAAACCCTAACATTTTCATTCTTCAAATTTCTTTGGATTCCTGTTTTCCTGATTGATCTATTGCGTTTTCAGACTGGTAATTTGGTTTAGATAGATATTATAAATGGTTATGAAATGTTTATTGATAGGTTTGTTATTATGCTGAAGTCGAGTTCTCACTTCTCACTGAATTTCACGGGTTCATATGAATGATTTACAAGTTTCAGATTGAATTGTTGTACATTTTTTTGTACCTTATTGATAATTAATTCTGGTTTCATAGAGTAATGTGAGGTGTAAAATGTACGGATCCGGTTTCAAAAGTTAGTATTACCTTCAGCTTGTTACAAAATTTTGTTGCACATTCTCTGGAGTTTATGAATTTATATCTGGGTAGTGAAAATTGTGCAGATCTAATAATTAGGATAGTTTTGTTTCTGTCTTGGAACTTCCCCAATTTCATGCTGGCATGTTGAGTAGAATGTACTCATTGTTTAACTAATGAATTAATGTTTAAATTTACATTTATTACGCTTCTTAACTGGAGATCTAATAAACAAGTTTGGTGTTTGCCTGATTTTCAGTAGGGAATCAAGAGTAAAGTCTTGTAAAAAAGAGCAGTAGCCATGTCAAGAAGGCCAGGAAATCCTGCTCGGCGTTTTGGGGAGAGTGGAGGTATACCATTTGCAAGCTCATTGCATCAGAAATCTCGCTCTTCACCATTCCTCTCAGTTGGTCTGCTCGTTGTGGTATATCACATATCCTTGAGATTTCACTTTATAATAGGCTCCTACATATACAATTCATCAAAATTTGTACTGTTTGGCATGTCTTATCATTTCGAATCCTGATTGTATTGTTTTCATTAAATTTTCAGGGCGCACTCCTTCTTATTGGTTATTCGTACAGTGGCTCAGGTTTGTATAATCCTCCAAACTGCTCCAGTAGTATGTATTCAAGTGATTGTTTTTTCTATATGCTGTTTGCTGAGATCAATGTTACGTAACTCTTGCTGGATTGGAGATTTTCATTTCTATTAGTGATGTTCTGTTCTTGGTTTAGCATACAATTTCTTTGATTTTCGATTCATAATTATTTGATTTTTGTTTTTGTTTCACTCATACATTTCCACACGACAGGTGGATTTGTTGCTGATAGAGATGCTGTTAGCAAAGTTGAAGGTATACAATTTGTGCCAATCTAGTTTTTACTTTCTGTTAAATTTTAGCTGTCAGAATGTTGTTACAACCTTACTGATTTGAACTACTTGATATTATCACGATCTTCATTTTCTCTTTGCCAATAAAGAGTCAATCAGCTATCAGTTTGTTTCAAGATGAGCCTCCACTTATTCTTCACTAACTAAACATTAGCTCCTGGCATCTGATCTCTATCAAGTATAATTGATAATTTGACATGCTTTTGCAAATGGTAACAGAAGCTTTAATGTTAGGCTTTTAAACCGATATTACATCTTTCGGTTTCAAGTAGTAAAAGTCTACCTTTAGAAAATGTATGGCTCAAGGTTGTTTTTTTTCAGTTTCTTTGGTTAGAAATTGTGTCCACTGATAGAGCCAAAATTAGCCAGCGTAATGATCCTCATCAGGGCATGTGATTTTTTATTGTGCTCTACCATTACTTAATTTTGAGTCCACACCCTGACTTGTAGAGTTAAGTCGATATAATGAAATTACAAATAATAATCACAACTCTTTAGATATCCCTCAATCAGATATGATATAAACTATGGTTCAGTGTTAGAAAACATTACAATGGATTTACTCAAATGGTACACTGGAGTTCTGTATAACTGACTTGAAAGTTGACCCGTTTGTTCATGGATGAAGAAGCTAAACAAGCTATGAGAGATATTTTTTATCTGTATGTTTTATTAACCTAAGAGCCTATTCTAATTCATATTCGAAATCAGTTTGTTAAGTTTATCCATTCCTTTTTATGAAAGCCTCACCGGGGATTCTTACATTCAGGTGGTCTTTCATGCACGTTGGAAGCTCAGACTGCGATACCTGTACTGAAGAAAGCATACGGTGATGCCATGCGTAAAGTTTTGCATGTAGGCCCCGATTCTTGTTCAGTGATCTCTAAATTATATAAAGAAGAGGATGTTGAAGCATGGGGTGTGGAACCATATGAGATTGAGGATGCTGATGCTAGCTGCAAGACTCTTATGCGCAAGGGCATTGTCCGTGTTGCTGATATCAAGTTTCCTCTTCCTTACAGAGAAAAGTCATTTAATCTCGTTATCGTGTCTGATGCATTGGATTACTTGTCTCCTAAGTACCTCAACAGAACTCTTCCTGATCTTGCTAGAGTTTCCATTGACGGTCTTGTCATTTTTTCTGGTAATTTCTGAAATTTTTACACTATTGGATTTTAAGGTGCATACTCATACATGGTTGTCTCTAACCCTAGGCTAGAAGTTTGTAGATAAGAATGACAATGATCTACCCAACCTTCTTAAACTGGCTTCTCATTTCTGTATGCAGGTGTTCCAGGCCAACAGAGAGCTAAAGTTGCTGAGCTATCTAGATTCGGAAAACCTGTGAGTAGCTTTTTGTTGTTTATGGCATTACTGACTCAGTTTACGATTATAATATGATCTTGTCTAAAATAAGTCACCAAAATGAAACTGCATTCACAAATAACACTCTTATTTTATGTCAATGATGACATCAAATTATTCGTTACTATATCTGTTTAGAGTTTCATCCGTTAATTTGCTTCACAAGACGTATTGTTAGGGCCAATTTTTTCTTTTTTCATTAAAAAACTGATAATTTGTGTTATGTTTATGTTCATTAAATAAAATGCGTCAATTGTTGGATTCTGTGATTGACATCCTGTAATGTTTCCTTGTGAAGGCCAAATTGCGTAGCACGTCTTGGTGGATCAGATATTTTGTTCAGACTGGCTTAGAAGAAAACGAATCTGCCATCAAGAAGTTTGAGCAAGCTGCACTCAAGAAGTCATACAAACCAAGCTGTCAAGTTTTCCACCTCAGTGCATACCATTGAAATTCTCAACAGTACACAAGGTTGGGGTATTCTTGTTACACCTATAGTCAAAAGAGAGCCTTCTTCAACTCACAACTGAATTTTTTTATCGACAAGATAAACTCACATCTAAAATATATATCTTCCTTCCAGATGGTAAATTAAATCGCATTACATTTAGATTCCTGTTCTATTCGTAAGTTAGAAGATATCTATTTATTAAATTTGTAGTGGAAGTATGCATAAACTGGGTTTCCACTAGTTTGTATTTGTTAAATTAGTATTTTTTTTGCCCACTGTCTTTCCCCGTTCTTGAACAGATTGTTATGCTCCATGAAAGGCGAAGCCAATTAAAGTTATGTTATCTAATTAAACAAATGTAGTGAATTTTGATACTGGTCTGAAAAACTAACCCGCAAGTGCTTGTCACCAAATGCATACGCCAGTGAGAATTCACTCTGTGGACAATAGCATCTGGTAATTATTTTTCCTCTCTAGAGAAGCAGAAATGGACTGAGCATTGAAAGAAAAGGCAGATATAGGCTACAGAAATGACAGCTTTGCAAGTACTCAGTGCAGTTCCGATCTATCAATCAAGCTTGTTCTGGTAACACCTACAATCTCCATGGCTTTTTATATGTGAATAGGCCCAATTCTTTGTGCATAAACCTGAACCTTTTTACCAGACTAGTAAAATGCTATCTTTCAACCTCTTCTAGTAATGGCCAGCAAGGCTAATCTCCCAAGTTTGTGAACCGATGCAGTAGGAAGCCTTGAAATTTTGGAATCGTCAAGATTAGTAAAAGAATTACTGGAGTCTCGATCAGTAATGAATTTTCACAGTATTAAACCAAAGACAGAGAAAAGCAAACACGGATAAACACGAAATATAATCTGCCTTGCTCGTTTCAAAGAAAGAAAATGAGTTCATTGTATTTGTATAATGTTCTTAAAAAAATGATTTGAGAGCCATTTCGGAACATGGATGTTTCCCAACTAAAGATACAATAATCGGCGATTTTCTTTTTCTGGATTTTGAAACAAGATTGAGATAAAAATGGAACATGAAATTTCCATCACCATATGGATTTTATCCAGGCCAGTAAACGATTGCTTTTCAAACACCATATTGTGGCCACAACTCCGGTCACCTGCTGCATTATACATGTATGAAAACAGTAGGTACGTATAAATATTTTTCTCAAGAGAATGTCAAACAACTTCTTCGTATCAGATACTGGGATTCTTATGCACCTTAACAACCACTTAAAAAAACTTAAATAAAATAATAACCAAACAACTCTCGAAGACCACCGAAATGTGCAAGCCAATAGTTGTAACATCAAGGGATTTTCCTCCCCAAAAATGAAATGAAAAAAAGAAAATGAAAAAGTCGGCTTGTCCGTCATGTTTAATGATTTATTTTGCTCTTTTGTTCTTGTTAAGATTTTTTCAGCCATTCCATTCCCACCTCCTAACTAAATCATATATACATATTTTATGAAAATCAGTTTCTGGTATATCTATTTTTAATCATCAAGTGATGGGATATGCACATTGAAACCTAAGCATCATGGGCTTGGAGCCCACCACGTGACTGCTGGTGAAGCCAATGATTAAATGACAAACAATGAAAAACTTGATCAAATCATCCAATTATTAACATGCACTATGTTGGCAGACAATAAAATATAGAGGTAGAGCTACCCCGAGTTATGGTGAACCAGAAACAATCAGACATTTCCATTTTCAGGTGGACCGGCCCTTTAGAACAGACACACATGCCAGTGTAGGCTCCTGTCAAAAATAAAATAAAATTGGTATTGGTTGATTTTCTTTAGTAAATAGATGGTACTGCTAGAGAGGTTATACGAGTTATTATATTCCTTAATTTCCAATCACAACTTCGTAAATAGAGATAATCTACAAGAAACGTAAGTTAGACAGTCTGACCGAAGAATTGTGGGAATAATCTATAAGAGATTTTTGTTGTGCAAATTTAGTAATTTTCAATCACAATTTCGTAAATAGAGATAATTTACAAAAAAAATAAATATAAGATAGACGGTCTAACAGAAGAATTGCGGAGATTATATATGTCAGAAATCGAAGACCCGAACATTTTGTTTTTTTGGATTATTTTTAGCAAATATTTCATTTGGAAAAGAGAAACAAATAAGATTCAAAGTTAAGGAAGAAGAAAAGAACATAATTATCAAGTATTAGTGGATAGAAATGAAGTTCTTCAAGAGTTTCCATATTTGTAGTTGGTAGACATGGGTATTTTCATTCCCTATCCACACACACACAAGTAGTTTTCATAGACTACCATCCACACACATAATCCAACAAGTTTTAGTGTAAAACCATAAGAGACTACTATTGTTTTGGATAATTTTCTTGCACTTTCGGCTAAATGTCTAAACATTAATCTATAGATAATAACATGTTTTATTATTATTATCATGACAAAGAAGTTTCCTGAATTAAGTGTTTTAAGATGGTGACAAAACTCTCCAAATTTTGCCACAATAACAAAGCGAGAATTGAAGATAAAATACCTCCGAAGAAGAACATTCAAAGAGAAGAGATTGAGTGACATGTTTGTGTGTCTTTTTCTTGACACTATAGAGAGGCATGGGTCAAATTGACATGAGCTGTCATGTTCATTTGTCATGAGCCAAGAAGAAGGCCTTGTTTCTTTAGCAACAAAATATAGGACCATCAAAGAAATTTGGTCTAAAATATACTACTAACACTTTTGTCTCAAACAAAGGTTTAATTCTTTGTAGATGAGTATGGCTAATTGTAGGGTTGCATGGAGGAGGGTTTCACGTGATGATGCGAGGAGCATGAGCCGTACCCCACCCCCCCATCCTGCCTGTCACTGTAAATTTGAAAGCATGCAAATTGCAAATATGGGGGTTTTGGTTTTTGGAGTGCGAATGCAAGTCCCAACCGGGAGACATTGAGACATCAATTGTACAAACTAAGGTTATTAAGTTTATGGGCAGCGAGAGCACCCCAAGTGACCACTTGCGAGCTCGCAACCCTACGGTCCATCATGCGTACACCATTACGTATGTCCTACTGAATGCAGGCTGTCAATATTTTCGGTGTTGTTGTTTAAAGTTTTGATATACGTACGTACACTTGAGTTAGGGTGGCTCTTGTGATCATACCTACTGTTGAACTGGTTTTCCGAGATATTTTCTAGTTGGATGCCAAATTACGTAAGAAAAGCAAGTCTAGGTTCATTGATAGTCAGTTAGGAACGGAGTTGCTTATTTCATCCAAATCGGTATTCTGCATGTCTTACCGGTTGAGCAACTACAATGTAGGTGAAGGTACGGACTTCATTCATCATACAGAGTACACCTAGATTACCCCGTACATGCATGACAATGACCTCGATGGAAGCCAAACCAAAATATACAGTTAAATCTTGGTGTCCAATAATTGCCATTCACCAATACCAAACCCGCAAACCGGATCATTTCAAATGGAAAAATTCATGGAAGGTTCCGGACTAGGTTGTTTGGCCACTGCTCTGTATAGAGTATGCTCCTAACAGCTACAGCCTACTACACACACAATGGATCAGACAGTGAGGTAGGTTTGTCGATAATCTAGTTACAAAGGTCAAAATTTTCGTTTAGGGTTCACATTTACAAGTACAGGTCCAGGGATTTTACATCACAAAATCACGTGCAAGCACACTGTATACAGCCACAGAAAGCAACTAGAAGCATCTATCCAGGAATTCGCCTACACATGAGCGATTGCCAACTCGATGAGAAATCATTCAGCAATTCGAATTTCTAACCAAACTGAGATAAAACTAGGAGAATAAATGAATAATATTTAAACTGGGAAAAAATCAGTGCCCTGCAATATATGCCCCTCCCTAATAATGTCTAACGCAAAAATGTTTTTCTATTTGCTCGAGGTAGCCGACCCATCTGGGAGAAGGACTGAGCCACATGAGTCTAAGGGCCCGGTCGTGGTTCCCAAAAATCCCCCCCCTCCACCCCGCCCTCGTTGGAAACTATCGTGTTGTATGTATAGGTGCTGCATTAAATAGTTTAAAGTCGGCTATATTGTACCTACGCATATTAGAATATGTGGATTTCTGTAACAAAATCCCTACCTCGATTCATGTTGCAGCAGAAGCATTACGATGCAACTATGTAGTACGGTTTAAACATGATCATCTGATTAATTAGAATTTATCTCAGTGTGATTATTAAAATGGTAAGTGCTGATAAAAAGGGGTGGTGGAACCGGATATTAACCGACGATCTGTACTGTGCCGGCCAAAATATAACAAAGAGTTAGCATGTTGCCCAAATCCAATGAATGAGTTTGAATTTTCTTCTTGAACTTGTACCGAGCTCTTTGCCCGATTATGGGTCTTTTGATTAATGTTTATAAAATTAAAAGACAGGAAAACTCACTAGGAATCGTTTAATTAGGTCGATTAAAATGACCGAAATCAGGTTAAAGCTTAGAAAATTATATCCGAGATACCTTTGCCACCATGCAACGATACAAGCAACCAGATATGAGGTATTATTAAGAGCACATTACACAGAAACCCTCGTCAATGTATTCTCTTTTATTTTATTTTTCTCACTCGCGGTTGATTTTTCTTTTTTACCCCTTCCACTTTCGGTACGTCTAGTGAGCAATGGGCAAGTGACCAAAGCATCACTCCCCCGCCTGTTACATTAGGACAAAACACTGAAAATAGGGGCCACAATTAGGCGCCCATTCCAGGCACATGAAATATCCATGGAGGGCCAGTTTATATGTCAATATTTGACAAACTAAAATCATTTAAGCTGAATCGTCTTACTGGCTGCCGAAATATGAGACATGGCTGGCAAGTGAGTCATACATTGGTCCCAACTTATCAACTTACGGTCCCGTTTATATAGCTCATTAGCTAGCAACCTAGTAGCTCTGATTAAGAGTGAAGTTACACGTACTGACATACATGACATTGGCAAAGAAGAAGACCAAGCGCGAAGCTGTCCGATGTGATGTCGATTACAAGACAAAATATATTCAATGTATTACTGAGTCATGATAGCTCTCTCTAGCATATTTTCTCTCATCTTGCCTGGCCATTTGCATTTCGCAACAGTAACAATATGAACGTACATTTGGGGTTCAGTTTGGTTTCATATCAATCTTGTAAGTACTTTCAACCATATTTTTCGTTAGGTAAATTTCTAAGTAGATGGAGAGGATATTTCCTTGCATAAGAAAGATGTGATTTGTTTCTCCCTCGCAGGGTTTCATTGTTCGCTATTTTTGTTTTCTCAAGTGTGTTAGGCCAAATGTTCGCTATTGTCAGTCTCTTAGATCTCTTTCGCTATTTCCCGTTTCTTTACGAGTTAGGTACTTTCTTGACTTCAAGCCTTATCTTCTATGTATTTTGAGTAGCTAAGTTTTGCTCGTTTTGTGTAACACCATTGGAGCGATTCCTATCAATGCTATTTCTTGTTTTTCTTTGGAACAAAATGACAAACAGATATGGACCACAAATTAATCACATATTTAGTCATGGAATCGAATCCTTTGGCGGATCGTGCAAACGTCTAATGCGTCTTAATCTTGGACCTGGCCGGCCACCTCCATTATTACGTAGTATGTGCCAAAACATCCCCTACACATTGAGGGCATATGGTGTGCATATCTTTAATTAATCCCTTATCTGAGTACTTAAGATCAAGCCAAATGGGAGAACCCTATCATTCGAGACTTTAGAGTAATTGACTAAATGATGAAACCTCTCCATCAGTCCACAGTTACAAGGAGAAACTCACCACCCAAAAGTCAAAAATCATCCAAGTCAAACAGCTTTGACACTAAGCCAACGAGATCGAGTTTGTAGGGTTTTATCTCGTAGTTGACAAGTGTGGATGTCTGTCGCGGTAATTTCTCTACACTTGTTGTTTCATTAAAGTCAACCGAACAATTAAAGGTAAAACAGGGACCGACCGGTGCGAATGAGACATGACCAAAACTAAAGGCATCGAGGTGGAATTGTACCGAGAGTAAAAAAAATTGATTGACCTTTTCTTCTTTGTTACCTTGTTTTCCAAGGTAGTGGTAATTTCTGAGTCAATTAAACAGTTGATTATAAGCAACAACCCGACAAGAAACCGTCATCTTAAGAAAGAATAATGTTTTGATAATTCGCATTTCAGCTGAGACATATTCGGTGGGTAGTTAGGGTCAAAGCTTAGCCGTTTTTTCTTTTTGAAATGTATTTTTCTAGATTTGATCGTAAACTATTGCTAGTTTTTTCGCTAAATGTAGCTTATCATGGTCTTAATGTGGTGTCATGGATGAGTGTTAAAAACTACACAAAATTGGTTAAAAAGATCAAAATCAATAATTTTTGGGTGAAAAAGACTTGTACATTTTGATACTGTTTAAATGGACAAAAATTAAAAAGATATTGTTCAAATGGACAAAAATATAAAAATAGGCAGGATGTAACCAGTTTCATCCTACCCATTTTCAAATATTTTTTTCTTATTTTTAATTTATATCAGGATGCATCCAGTTTCATCCTTGCTATTTTTTAAGTTTAAGCCGCGATGAATCCAGTTTCATCCTTGTTATTTCTTTTTGTCCATTTCACCCATACTAATTTTTACTCGTCCATTTGAACCATGTTTTAAATTTTTTTGGACAAATGACCCATTTTCCGTAAAAACTAAAGAAAAACGACATGTTGACATGGTTATTCACTTATTCACATTCAATCTCACAATTTTGGAGATATCTTTTTCTTTTATAATAGAATTCAGATGCCAATAATTGTGAAACGAAATTTTTTAGTGATATAATCCCCTTACAAAGCTATGTAGTTATATAAAAGTTTAGTGCTTTTGGAACAACCAAATCTTATCATCTACGAAATTCAAATTTACTACTATTTACTTTTAATGATTTTTATTTCAACGTAAATGGTGGTGTTACATGTCTGGATTATGCTTATTTTCTAAAGGAATATAGAACATTGTAATAAAAACATATCATCAAAAATATTTGAAAATTGACTATCCTATTTACTCATTATTTACTAGAGATGCAAAACGTGCCGGCCCGGCCTGGCCCAACCCGTAAAGTCACGTGCTTACCGTGCTACGTGTTTTGCTGGGCTGTGTCAGACACTCAGACGTGCTGTGCTGGCCAAAAAATAATCGTGATGTACCGTGCTAGGCTGTGCTAGCTCATTTATTTATGTTTTCCAAAGCAAATACTTTTTATATATTTTAGTTAGTATATGTATTATTATAGAAATTAATCAACATAATGAAAATAAAATGTCAATAACTATCTAAAATAAAGATTTTTGTGAAATATGCATGAAATGTGATGTATTGTGTTGTATTTTATGCATGATTTGCGTGCTTTCTTCGCGTGTCGTGCTATGCCGCGTGCTAACACGTGCCACATGCTGTGTCGTGATGATGTGCCTATTTGTTTGGCACAACACAACACACTAAGCTAACGTGATGTGCCCGTGCTGTGCCAGGTCACGTGCTGTGTCGTGCTGGAATTTAAACGTGCTGTGTTGTACCATAAACGTGCTGGCCTGGCCCAATTTACACCTCTAATTTATACCATTTTATCTTATGAGACAATGTCGTATGGCTTCAATATATGATGAATCACAAAGAAGAAGTTTCTAGTTCAAGCTTGACTAATTCTCGAAACACGAATCCAAGCATGACTAAAGGATGTTCAGAGGACTTATGGCTTTCTGAGGTTGAGAACAATTTTTATTGTTCAATAAGCTATATTTGATGAAAAAGATCCTAAAAACATCAAATTGCCTTAGTGTTCATACACTGATTTTTTAGTTCGCAAACACTGCAAAAATCTGATGACACTAAACTCCAAAGTGAATAAGAGATCATGAAGTAATATTCCTAGTTTACGAACTATGCAATTTCCCGATGTTCTTGGAGCTTGAAAATTTGCATTTGTATTCTCGACCTGGTTTTTCTATTCGCAAACTTCGCACTGTCATAGCGACAAACATACTCAAAAATATCCAACAACCTTCTCTTACCGCTATGAAGGTGTAAGAAGGAAACATGAAATGGTTCATCACCAAAAAGACTGAATCATTTAGCTTTCCACTATTTTGGCCATTAGATTTCCCGGTGTAGCTCAAGAATAAAAATATTATCGATGAATAACAATTACCAGGTTTAAATGATTTAGATCCGAAACAACTTTTCAACCCTAAACCTTTTAGCTTTACATTTGTGAATTCACCATCGAGTTCCTTACATGTGACGAATTCGGCTGTGATCAATCAGGGGCGGAGCCAGGCTAGTGCTGGGGTGTGCATTTGCACCCCCTTCCCAGCTGGCTCTAAAACCTAATAACCCAGAGTAGCTTTTTGCACCCGTAAAATATTTTTTATCTCCCCAAAGCAAATTTTTGCACCCCTTCTTTGAAATCTTGGTTCCGCACCTGTAATGAACCTCTTTATGTTTTTTTCCTTCAAAAAATTCTTGGTTTGTTTCCTTGTAAATTTTTTTGTGAATGGTCGTGAAAGTAAGTTTAGTTGGATTTTCCCTGAGCTACATTGGTAATGGTCTTGTGGGGGAATTGAAATCAAGATTAATGCAATCACAAACTTGAAATTTGATCATCTCATATGATCAACTAAAAGAACGCTATTTGAATCATTCATTTGGGTTGACTTTTACAAGGTTAATTCACATTGGATTAAAAGTAAACAACTTTGAGCTAAAGAAACATACGTATACATGCATCATATAGTAAGCATTCAATGTAAATTTGAGAATAAAATTAAGGGTCAGTATTTGATAGTGTACAAAAACAAATAACGCGGGATTAGTTGTATTTATGCGGGGAGCATAACTGGTCCCGCGTTGCATGCTGCTATTAGTGGGACCAACAATTAGCGAAACAATTGTCTCTAGGATCTCCTGTCGGCATGGGCTTTAAATTGAACGTGATTTTATTTCCAACAATAAAACCACCAACTGAAATGGGGAAATTAGAGGGAGACCTAAAAAAAATAATATTCTCGTTTTCAGACTCACAATTAATTTTGTATATCGTGACACTCATAATTATATGAATCAATACATAACTGGTTATGCATACTATCTTTTCAGGCATAACTGGTTATGCATACTATCTTTTTCAGGGGTATAATTGGTAGCGCAACTTGGACATAACATATCTAAAAATCCGCGCCTTAGAATGTTACAAATTTTATATCATTGGAAATCTTTTTAAAAGAGCTACGCAACGAGTACAAACAAGAATATCAAATTTTTGTTTTTAACGAAAAAATCGGAGGTGATCCTCATTTTAGGGAAATTTTTTGAAAACATGATACTTAACCATTATGCAGTCACCAAAAACGATGCATAACACATTCTGCAGACGCATAACAAATTATGCAACCATTTTTTCGACTGCATAACAAAGTTATGCATCTATAACAAGTTATGTAACCATTGTTTTGGTTGATTTTAGCCGTACATATAAAAAATTGATGCATAATACAATATGCATCCATATTTACTGATGCATATCAGGTTATGCATCTATTTTCTCGATGCATAATGCATTATGTAACCATATTTTCGAACGCATAACAGGTTATGCAGGTTTTCTGGACTGCATAACAAGTTATGCAACAAATTTTGTAGATGCATAACAGGTTATGCATCAATTTTCACGAATGCATAACATGTTATGCAGACAGTTTCTCGACTGAATGGCATGTTATGCAGTCATAACCACATCATCATCTTCTTTCATGTTTCATTAACTCCCACGCAAACCATTATCTTTCAGTTATTCGGGGGCTCTTGGTCAAAATCATGTATTTACACCATCATCTTCTTTCATGTATTTACACCATCATCTGCAATTAAACCTGCATAACAGATTATGCAGGTTTTCTGGACTGCATAACAAGTTATGCAACAAATTTTGTAGATGCATAACAGGTTATGCATCCATTTTCACGAATGCATAACATGTTATGCAGACAGTTCCTCGACTGAATGACTGTTTGGAGCTGTACCAACAAATTGGGAAGCTCCTGTATCTCTTAGTCACTTAGCTAGCTTCCCCGATTTTGTAATCCCTCGTACTGCTTGTCAAATAAGAACTTATATATATATGTAGCATCCTCCAACATTATCCCCAACTAAATGAATTGGCCCATTTGGCAATGACGCACGCTCAAGTGAATTTCATACCTTTGCCAACAAAAACGTTCTAGATTTCCAATGTACTTCGCTTGTTCTTCAACAGTCAGTAGAACAGGATGATCATGCCGAACAAAATCAGTTTGAAGCTCCATTAGTAGTAGATCTATTTAAGCATTTCTACCCATCTTTTGTCCAGGGAATTATAGCGTATGACTCAACGGGAATCCGTAAAATTCATCACAGCCGAGCTCAAGTAACAATCAAAATGCATCACTAACAAAAAAGGAAAAAAAATCAAATATGTAAACAAACAACAGACAAAGAACATGAAGGCCATGCCCTTAAAGGAAAACCCTGAGAGGAAAAACATAGTGTGGCTCATTCTTTGGTTTCGGTAATCTCCACCAGTGTATGTGAATAAAATTAATTTGAAGCTCCTGCAAACAAATTAGGGTTCATATAATGCAAATAAAAAAAGAGTCTTATATGAAGCAATTCCAATTTAAGAACTGGAAGGAGAAGAATAAGAGAACCTGTAGTAGCTGGTCCTCAGTATGCCCCATTGATTAGATTTCTGGTATCTTCCCCACCACAACTCCTTGATCTGGTCTTCAGTATACCCCATTGAGACTCTAGAGCAAGTTTTGGTGAAGACGGGAAACGACGGAAGGAACAATTCTCAGGATCGTGTTTGGATTTTGGGTTGGGAATCGTTACTAGAGACGGATGATCGGAATCAAGTTGAAATCGAAGTAAACCTATAAACAAAAATGGAATGCGAAAGCGAAATCATAATTTTAAAATATATTGATAGAAACCAAAATGGAAAAAAAATTGAAAAATTGGTCTAGTAGTAGTTTGCACAACTGAAATTGCTAGATTCTCCTAAATTTGACCCTATGTTTCTGAAAGACCGTCCTTTATTCCATTTTGGTCTGTTTCAAAATTGTGTCCAGCTTCTGTTTATGGACGTATTTTTTCAATGATCTCTCCAATATACCCTTAAACCTTTTATATTTATTAAAAAAAATTAATGGAACCCAATCTACAAATCTATATAATTAAGGAAACACATTAATTCTACATTCCTTCTAAAAGACAATATATATGGTTCCAAATTAAATTCCTTATAAAGTTTATCCTCCATAAATATATAATCTTTTTATCTCTATATTCTTTTCATCTCTTTTATTTTTTGCAAAAATGGGATATGTTTTAATTTTATTTTTTTTATTTCCTATTTACAATTCTATATCAATTTTAGGAAGTTTTTCTTATTAACATTTTAATTGAACTAAATTAGGCAAATACTTGAGGGTAGACATGTAAACTACAATGGTCTTTTTAATATCTTGACAAAGTCAAATCGGACCATCTTTGTGAAACGGAGGGAGTATTTCTTACTATCAATTTTCATTCCAAAAAAAGGTTTACTCAATTTTATAGACGCGTCTCGACTCTGTTACACAACATATGCCTAAAATTTCACTTATATCAAGAATGTTTGAGCAGTGCGTGAATTTTTTTCTGCCAGATTACTGTGCACAACACATTTGTAAAGTCTCATCCACATAAAAAAAACTCCAACAACGCAAAGATTTTCCTTTTACTGTGACTTTATTGCTCATAGAGGGTACTAATTTATTGGAAAGGGCACCGAATCTCATATAAAACAGATACTCCCTCCGTTTCACAAAGATAGTCCGGTTTGATTTTATCAAAATATTAAGAAGACCATTGTAGTTTATATGTCTACCCTCAAGTACTTGTCTAATTTAGTTCAATTAAAATGTTAATAATAAAAACTTCCAAAAATTGATATGGAATTGTAAATAGGAAATAAAAAAAATAAAATTAAAACATATCCCATTTTCGCAAAAAAAAAAAGAGATGAAAAGAATATAGAGATAAAAAGATTGTATACTTATGGAGGATAAACTTTATAAGGAATTTAATTTGAAACCATATATGTTGTCTTTTAAAAGGAATGTAGAATTAATGTGTTTCCTTAATTATATAAATTTTTAGATTGGGTCCCATTAATTTTTTTTTATAAATATAAAAGGTTTAAGGGTATATTGAGAGATCATTGAAAAAATACGTCCATAAATAGAAGCTGGACACAATTTTGAAACAGACCAAAATGGAATAGAGGACGGTCTTTCAGAAACAGAGGGAGTATGAGATTCGGTACCTTCTCAGTAAACTGGTACCCTCTGTTAGAGCAAGTCTTATGGTGGAATCCATCCATCTTCCATCTTCCATGCCACCTCAGCACTTGGAACTGTGGATGAAAGCGCAAGTGTAATGGTCGAATAGTAGAAACGCTATTCTTAATGGAGCTAAAAAAACGCAATTAAGAATGGAGCTAAAAAAACGCTATTAAGAATGGAGCTTTTTTCTCAGCCGTTAGATTTCAACAACTCATTTTAAATCTACGGATAAAAAAAAAACACAATTCTTAATGCCGTTTTTTTGCACTATTCTTATTAGCGTTTAGCGCTATTCTTATTGGCGTTCAGATGGATTCCACAATCGTGAAACCTTGCTTGGATTTTTTGTGGAAGACCCCAACTTAGAAACCACTAAACTTGACATTCCATGATTTTTCCACACTTGGAATAGTTTGGATTCCATCATAAGACTTGTTCCTAGCAGCCTTCACAATGCATGCCTAAAATTTCACACGCATCAAAGGCTCTCAGGAATTGTTGTTCCCACTGTGACTCTGTTGCGCAACACACGCCTAGAGTTTCATTGTTAACCTGCGTGGGTCATGATCCCTTTTACTATTAACAAAAAGAATGAAAATTCTTAATATTATTTTCCGATGCCTAACTTAAGCTTTAATTATCTACTGTAAAAGGAAAATACGCGTCGATTAATCCTCCAATCTAATAAATGTTAGATGGACGGTTCTAATCATTTCCGTGTTTGTAGGTTTCTAACTATAGATTATTATTTTATTTACATTCTCATTTTTTAATTTGCCCAAATCGGGAATTTTAATTTAACTTTCAATGCCCCCAACTATCTCTGTCTAGTGTCAAGTGGAGAGAGAGAGAGAGTCAAAGTCAAGACTCAAGAGAGTATTATGAAGAAGAACTTGTCATCATAATACAAATCACTTAAAAAATTTGTCTATATATATGTGAGTGTTTCTTGCTAGTTCTCCAAGTCATTTCATTCATTCCAACTTCTTCTTCTCCTTCTCCTCCAACTTCTCTCTTCATCCTCCATTTCCAATATCCAACTTCAATCTTTCAAACTCAATTGTGTTCCATTTTTTAGCTATCTGATTTTTCATATCAGAGGTTGTCATTTTTGCAACGGTTTTCTGAGAGAAAGATAATACAAGTCATGATGAAACTCCCACACTTTTTATCAAAGAAAGCCACGTGTAGTTCCCACGGACAAGATTCTTCATATTTCCTTGGATGGCAAGAATATGAAAAGAACCCATATCATGAAACTAAGAATCCATCCGGAATTATCCAAATGGGTCTTGCAGAGAACCAGTTGTCTTTCGACCTTCTTGAATCATGGTTAGAGAAGAATCCAGATGCATCATCACTTAAGAGAAATGGTGAATCCATTTTCAGAGAATTAGCTCTGTTTCAAGATTACAATGGATTACCAGCTTTTAAAAATGTAAGTATCTATTAAATCTCTTGATTTGATAATTGATATGATTAATTAGCTAATTAATCTCGGTTGCTAATTAAACTTATTAAAATTCTTACAGGCAATGGTGGATTTCTTAGCTGAAATTCGAGGAAACAAAGTACACTTCGATACGAGAAACTTAGTTCTTACAGCTGGTGCAACTTCAGCTAACGAAACTCTTATGTTCTGTCTTGCGAATCCCGGCGAAGCTTTTCTTCTTCCAACTCCATATTATCCAGGGTAAGCAATCCATTAACTTTACATTAATTTGTTAATGAAGCTACATTTTCTTGATATCTACGTGCTTATATTAATTAATTAGTGAGTCTAATTACTTTTCTATTATTTCTTACAGATTCGATAGAGATCTCAAGTGGAGAACCGGAGTAGAAATTGTTCCTATTCACTGTTCCAGCCATGACGGATTCGAAATTACTGAATCAGCACTTAAAGAAGCTTACACCACAGCACAGAAACGTAACTTGAAAGTTAAAGGAGTGTTGATTACAAACCCATCAAACCCTTTGGGAAAAACCATCAGCAGAGCTGAATTAAACCGTCTTGTTACGTTTGTTGAAGCAAAGGAAATCCATCTAGTTAGTGATGAAATTTATTCCGGCACAGTTTTTGAATCAGAAGATTTTACAAGTGTTTACGAGGTTTTGATCGAAAGAAACCTTCAAAACAGCAGTGTCTGGGGAAGAACTCACATCGTTTACAGTCTTTCAAAAGACTTGGGATTACCCGGGTTTCGAGTTGGTGCGATTTACTCCAACGATGAAATCGTCGTTTCAACCGCAACAAAAATGTCGAGTTTCGGACTGATTTCTTCTCAGACTCAGTATCTTTTATCGGAAATGTTATCCGACAAGAAGTTTACGAGCCAGTACTTGACAGAAAATCAGAAGAGACTTAAGAACAGACATGGTTTACTCGTGGAGGGACTTCAAAATGCCGGTATCGATTGTTTGAAAAGCAATGCTGGATTATTTTGCTGGGTCGATATGAGGCATCTACTGAGTTCTAAAACATTTGAAGGCGAAATGGAACTCTGGAAGAAAATTATGTATCAAGTTGGTCTTAACATTTCTCCTGGAGCTTCTTGTCATTGCAGCGAACCAGGTTGGTTCAGATTATGTTTCGCCAATATGTCCGAGGACACTTTGCACCTTGCGATGGATCGTCTCAAGAGTTTCGTCGAATCGATGAATAACGATAAACGTCCAGTACGTAGTTCGCGAAGGAGGAGTTTAACCAGATGGGTAAGCAAATTGTCATCTTCTTACAAAACCGAATCTGAACGTTAGATCATCGATCATTCTGGGTACGGAAATCTCACCGATTAATCAACATCGTCGTCGTCAACATCAACATATTGGTACATTTATATATATAAAAAAATTATATATATGGATCAATCAGTGTATGAATATGGTCAATTAGTCATATCTACCTGATTTGAATCCTTTTAGTATTTCATTTTTTTTTCATTTAAAACTTTTTAATTCCTTTTTTAGCTCTATTTTTACTGTAAAAAGTGCCCTCAATCCCTGTTTATTAATTGAGGATTTGAAGTGGCAAAAGGTTTTACTTGTAAAAGCTGAGTTTCTACCTCAACATTACTCCCTATAGGAATTTTAATTTTACTATATATTGATGAATTAAATCAATTAATATTTATTATATATTTCAATAAAATTGATCACTCTCATTTTACTACTAATTTGTGTGCTAATTGTTAATAACTTGTTTGCTTTTTGTTTTATAGCCGAATTAGTCAATATTTAGTGGAGGACATTAAACATAAATTGTCCAAAAGGAGAAATTCCAAATCCTTGCGAGTTGCATTTGTTTTGGTTTTGGCGAAGATCACACCAAGAAACAACATTCTCCAATGTCATGTGTCACATTATGATAGGTGACACTTGTAATTCCTTTTATTTATCATTATAGAATTTTTTTTTTGAAGCGATTTTCCCAATTAATTGGCCATGTGATTTTTAACAACCAAGGAATCTTATTTTAGATGCAACACCTTTGTTCTTGTTAGTCTTCTAATAGCAATGAAAACAATTTCCACTTGATTTGGTTGAACATCGTTCAAGTTGATTAGAAAGCTACAAAGTGACGGAGGCAAGATGTTCTGCCGATGGGGTCAAAACTAGTAAAGTGTAATAATTTGTATGAATTAACCTCTTTTACCCCTACAAAGACTGAAATTTAAGGAAAAAACCACACATTTACCTTATGATTCAAGAAAAAATGAGGTTTAGAGATCCGTCTTGTCTCAACGTGGCTCCGCCACTAAAGATACTACTACTGGTTATTGCAGTTAAGTGGTGGTGGTTGTACGGAGATAGAGCCAGTTGAGAGCATAGTTGTGTAGTTGAATATCCATCCCAAATAGATCTTATGATTTTGCTACTTGAACAGCTTCTTGACAACTGATTGCCCGCGATGTTGACGTGACAGAGAGAGGTAAGTATTTTTTTATTTATTCAATCACAGGAAAAAAGAAAAAGGAAAAGTGAAATTCCTTAATTTTATTATCGTTGGATACACCCGATGGTTCAGATGAGTTCTGTATCGGTAGTTCCAAAGATAACTACTATCTATTACTGTTGTTCTCGTTTTGGAGCAGCGAGAGGAGAGAAGCAATGTTGAAATCCTAATTCTACCTTTGAGGTAAAAATCGTTAAATCCTTCATTTCAATTTCTTCGAGTAATCATCTATTGATTTACTTCTAGTTTGATGTTTTAGATCGGATTAGTGTATCGTTTCTGTTTATATTCAGTTGAGAGATTTGAGATTTCGCATAAATTCATAGCAGGTTTGTTAGATTACTTTATCTACAGCTGTTTCGTTTTCTTAGTTTTGCTTACAGATCTGATGTTTTTATGGCTTATTCTTTTTGTTTAACATGATTACATCATAGTTTTGCTTACAGATCGATATCTAGACTTAAATCCCAACAACAAAATCAATTTCAGGAAGAACCATCATTGAGTACGAAAGATGGATTCATATCTTTATTTCCATAGGTTAGGTGTTGATTGTTGGAACCCTCGTAATAGATTTTGATGGTGGAATCCCATCGCATTTTTTAAATTAAACCCAACTTTTATAAAATCAATCCCCTCAATTATATTTGCACTTATGCTTATGCCAGTTGAAGCTATATTCCATGAGCTTTGCTGTCATAGTTTCGAACACCTCTACAAGCATATATATTGCAATTTTGAGAGAACAATGATTGAAACTTCCCTATTTGTACTTGTAATGTTCACAATTTTAAGCTAACCGTCAGAACAAGCAAGAAACTCCAAATTCGAGTTCTTCTATTTCTGATGAGGGAGAAGAAGCTCTTAATTGTAGTAGTCTCCTGAAGAGGCGAGGCTTTGTTTTGGGTCATTTCTGAGTTTTTTTTTCTTGCCTGTTTTTTTTTTCTTAATTATAATTGTTGAGGTGATTCTGTATAGGAAATTCAATGGTCCTATAAGGCGAGCAAAGAGCGGTGGGCTATGAGGAGAGGTTTCTTTTGACAATTAACCTTAATGTTGATATCTAGTACTCAATTAGATTGCATAGCTTATACTCTATGGGCCTATGATGATGCTTTTTGGGAAAAGCTCTTTAAGTCATCATTTTTTTAATAATCCGTTTGCCAAATCATTAGCTCGGGTGTGCAATTTTTCTTGTTTTCATATAGGTCAGGATAGATGTGCTTGAACTTATTGCCACATAATGAGAATTGGGGAAAGATGTTAAATCTTTTAAGGAAAAAAGAGAGTAGGTGGTTTTTTTTTCTTCTGTTTGCCTAGGATATGTGAACCCATGTTAGTTCTCAATGATGTATATAAATAGACTAACCAAGCATTTCATTCGGAGATGTATATATAAATGTAGATTTACTGTCCTTCCCAGTTTTTAATCATTTTGGTAGTGCAACTTTACTAGATCATTGGCGAGGTTTTATTAAAACGTTGCTCTGGATGACATTTGTGGCTTTAGTTTTCTGATTCACCTACTACAAGTTGTTTGGAATTTTCCACCATCAAATTCACGGTGATTTTCACTTTGGATATCAAATCATCTTTTGGTTTGATATTTTCTACATGTTTGCTCTCTTGTTTGAACATTTACTAGCCTCCTTGTGTTCTCACGAATTCATGTATGCTGCCTGAACACCTGTTTACTCACTACATCTTATTTGGGCACAATCTTTTTGTACGGTGGTGAAGTTTGTCTGTAAATAGTTGCATTGAAGGCAGTTCCCTGTTGTATGTACTAATGGTGCTTTCAATTCTCAATCCATTTACCAAAGTCGTCATGCTTATGGAAACACTGACAGGGCCTTCAATACATGGTATGTTAGCCAAGATCTATCTTTGGTAAACCTCACCTCATCTGCCTTTATAGAATCACCAATTGAGAAGGATTGATCAGTTTTGCAAGTCTTATGGGAGGTGTCTCACCTGCTGTCTCAAAAACTCAGTAAATCTGATGTATTTTAAGAAAGGATTGGCCAGTTTGGCTAGTTTTGTTGTTAATTTGCGTATGTAACCTGAAAACTCATTAAAGCTACTCACACAGTCTGTAAATTTATGGGTTTGTAAATATATTATTTCTTTGATGAAATGAATTTTATTTTAAAATAGATTTTTTTGATTGCACAATCACATATTTATTTTGCTCTTTACTTAATGGTATTGCAGACTATGCAATCCTCCTGCAAACAACTGATGTAATGTTGCAAAGTTTGTGGTACTATTACAGATCAGACTTATGTTGCACATACATGAATTAAATTTCTTCATTAAAGCAAGCATGATTCAATATGTAAGGTGGTACTATACTGAGTAGGATTTTCCAGACTTGATGATGCAGAAATAATGATTCAAACCACCCATACAAATAATGTCAGTAATACCAGATTCTGTATTTGTTCCATTCAAGCAAAATGCATCACTAAAATTTCCTGAATGTTGTAGCTCATATATATCCTTGCAGTAGGGACTATCTTGAAACATTGTAATCCATGGAAGTACTAATTCTTCTCGCAAATAAGGAAGCTACACATAATGAGCCTAAAACCAAATAAAAATAATACATCCACTTAGAATCTAACTCCGCCTTTGAGTAAACCCCTCGCTGGAAGGTGTCTGTGATGCAGTTGGAGTGACAACTCGATCATGTACACTATGATCCCCATATGCTGCTCCAAAATTATTGATTCCTCCATAGTACTTCCATTACGGAAAAAAAAAAGAAAAGAAGACATTATTAGGATTTTAACTTCCATAAGAGTACACTTAACAACTTTATATGTCGCAAAAGTTTGTTTACCATTAATTTTCCTAGAAAGGAACTTGGTTCTGTAATCTGGTAAACACCATATGTTGTCCTCATATTTGGCTTTACAATTATAAAAAACTATACTTGTTAGAGGGGAAACTAAAAGGATAGAAACAATAGCAACACAAAGAAGCATAAAATAAGGTGAATTTCAACTACTCACATAAGGAGGGTTGATATATGGTGCTTCGGCAGGAACATGCATGTACATGCCAACTGGAGAAAAAGTAGAAGCACTATTATTCAGTTGAGCGGCATTTCCAAGAGCACCATGACCTCGAGTGCCCCGACCACGAGTTCCTCGACCTCGAGTGCCTCGGCCGCGAGTACCTCGACCACGAGTAGCTTTTGTATGTTGCTGATGTGAAATATCATGAGGATATGATGGTGTTGGAGTTGCAACACTCTCCTGGGTCACAGGCATATCATTTAAGCTAAGATCTGGAATATTTGTGATGATATCCTGTAACAAATCAAATAAAATGAGCAAGATGCTAGTTATAGGGTCTGGAGATGTTGCCACAGACAGAAGAAAAAGCATACATTCAAATATCCTTCACAATTTGTATTTATAATTCTAATATGTTGAGCAAGTTACTGTCTAAGATAAAAGATGTTCAATAGACAAACAAAATTATACTAACATATATTTTGACAATGAAAGATGTGTTCCATTAGTAGTGAACATAAAACACTAACCTGGCTACGCTTTTTCGAGGGCTTTGTTTTTGTCCTTTTCCGTGCTCTCTTGGCTTTGAGTCTTTTAGATCTCTTTCTTCCTATACGTTTCTTTTTCGGTGGATTACGAACATTAGGAACTGATGTATCCCCTTGATTCTCAACGTTCAATTTAATCTTTTCGATTTCTATTGACTTAGCTTTGAGCTCCTCAATCTTATTATCCAACCATTCATTGACAACCTTACTTTCTTCATCATTGGCAGAAGCCAAATCCACTAAAACGTTGAACTTCAGAGATATTTGATTGTAACGGAGACTGGACTCGTTCAATTCCCAACAACTAAAAATCACTTTCACTTTTGTATGCGGTCTTGTTACGTCTTTTCTCCACCTGCGTAAAATGTATTTTTCAGGAATAAGTCGAATCCCATTACGTATTAGTACCACAATTTCATGTATACAAAGAATTCCCTTAGACTCAAACAATTTGCAGCTACAGTGAACATCAAAATCAATACATTTTTTTCTTTTTTTATCTTCAATTGTTTCGGTTTCATCTGCGGTTTTATCAAACACACACTCCTCGTTTTCACTGTCATCTGTCTCGCTTTTTTCAGCTTCACTTCCAGTTGTTTCACTTTTATCTGTTCCGCTTTTATTATCCGTCTCTAAATCATCCATGCCTTCACCATCATCTACCACTTGAATAACTATATCATCATCTTCCTCTTCACTGCTACCATCATCCATTTCTGTTTTACGGAGTGCAACATTAAATTTCAGTTTCTTACAAAAATCATCATTAACCCAAACATCCTCTTGAATAACGTACTTATAAACCTCGGACTCCTCATCAAACTTAACCACTTCATATGCAATATTCCCACGAATTTTTTTCTGGAACTCTTGAAATTTCACAAGGGTATACATATCCCGCAGTTGCTTTTCAAAAGGATATCCACCAGAAATAACAGGAATTGACTTTGAACATGACTCTGCATCTGCTATCAACTCTTTTTCTACTTTTTTCCTCAAGGCTTGTTCGCATTGTTCAACAAACTGTTTTAATTTTATCTTTGAATTGACAAAACCTTTAAAGAATGCGTTCATGCTTTCACTACGCTGAGTAGAAGCCATCCCCGCCCAAAATGTGTCTTTAAGAAAACATGGTACCCATCGTTCTTTCTCAGGGTATAAATCGTTCAGCCATTTGTTTTGTTGTAAATTGTATTTATCGATCATTTTCTTCCATGATTCTTCAAATTCAGATGGAGTCTGGGAATCATACACCGCCTCTTGCAAAGCAAACCCAATTTTCTCTCTTTGTTTGTAACTACCAAACTTTTCAGGAATTTTTTTCATTATATGCCACAAACACCATCTGTGCCTAGCTTCTGGAAAAACAATTTCAACCGCATTCTTCATGGCTTGACACTGATCAGTTATAATTTCTCTCGGAGCACATCCAGACATGCATTTAAGTCACTTCTTAAATATCCATACAAATGTTTCTGTAGTTTCATCACAAAGCAACCCACATCCAAGCAATATTGATTGGCCATGGTGATTAACCCCGATAAAAGGAGTGAAAGGCATCTCATAATCGTTAGTCATGTAAGTGGCATCGAAACTAATAACCTCGCCAAATTCTTTATATTCTTCTCTACTCCAACCATCAGCCCAAAATACGTTTTTCAAACAATTATCTTCACTGTAGTCAACTTCGAAATAAAACCCACTATTCTCTTTTACCTTCTTGGAAAAATATTTCATCAAAGCAGTTGCATCCCCTTCACTAAGTCTTAGTCGACGTATTACATCAAGTGCATTTCTACAATCTTTCTCATTGCAATCAACTTTATCAAATCCACCAAACTGATTCACCACAGAGCGGAAAGTCTTTTCCACTGGAATTCCTAATTGGTCATTAAGATCAATTGTATGTAATACATGTGGTTCAACTTTGCGATGTTGCTGATAATGCCGAGCCAGACTTGGATTATACGTATGATTGTGATCGAGCTTAAGCTGAGTAATCTCCCATTTGTCTTCATCATCCAATCTTGCAGTAACGTAAGCCTTGCAATCACAACGATTTCTCTTGCGAGGTTTGACTATATTTTTAGTCATGTTAACAGGATTTCCTGCTCGGTTACAAACATACGTCACACTCCTTATGATCCCTTCTTCATTTTTCCGATTAGTTCTTTTTCTAACTGCAAATCCTAATCGTTTTGCATACGCTTTAAAAGCACTGAACAAATCATCATGTGTTTCAAACTTTTTTCCAATGTAGAATTCTTCCTCATCAGTACTTTGCATCTTTTCACCCGTTTCCTTCTCAGCATCATCTAAACTGGCCGCCACCATCTACACTTCAAATCAGATTAGATGTATTATAAAAGTGATACAAGTTTACGGTATAAACACATCTGTGAACATTAACATGTATCAATCATATAAGCTATAGTTTTGAAATCGTTATTCAAACTCCTGATCAGAATGCTTACCAAATCTAATGGAAGAGAAACGAGAACTGTAAATACTTCATAAAATACGATTTATATCAAACCTTAAACAATAAAGATGAGTTTGGCATTCAAAACGTCGCATTCAAAAACTCTTATACAATAAATATAGTGTTGGGTTTTAAGTTTACCTTGTTAGTAATAAGTTTAACACAGAGATGGTACTGATCTATGGAATTACCATCACGGAAATTGTTTCTATTCCAAGATTTGGAGAGAACAAATTCTTATCTCGGAATACCTAGATTTGTTTTAGGAAGATGAAGAAACCCTAGATTTGTTTTAGGAAGAAAAAAAGGAAACTGAATAAGATATTTTCCCGCTGCCAGATTTCTAAACCGTTCCATCTGAACCGTTGGTTATATCCAACTGGAGTTAATATTTTCCCATTAACTCGTTTTTCTTTTTCTTTTTTTATTCAGATAAACAGAAAATACTTCCCTCTCTCCGCCACGTTGGTTTTGCTGTCAAGTAGCTGTCAACTTACTGTTCAAGTAGCTGTCAACTTAAGTCCAAAATTTCGATAAATTTAAGCTTTCAAATTCAGTTTTGCTTTCTTACCCACGTAACTAGACTTTGTTTCTTCTTAATCAAGTTTCTGACTTCACACTCTTATTATTGTAGCTATAGTTTGGTTAAGAAAAATTCAACCTTTCAAAAAAAAAAAAAAAAAAAAAAGTTCTCCATTATCATTAGTGTTCAACAGTTGAATCGGTTAAACCACATATTATATTAAGCAAGTTGTGAATTCTTTTCTTTAGTATGGATTTAGGATCTTGGTAGTTACTGATTTATTTAGTGAATCTTGTTATTGAGATAGTGACAATAATGATAGCATAAATGTTGTATATTATATTTGGTCAAAAAGAGAATAATACCCCGTATAATATGTCTACTAAATAAAACAAATAAAGTACTCGTATTTCTAAGTCTAGTAGTGTTGCAAGCAAATCAAAGTACTGCCTGCAGAGGCCGTGCCAACAATACTAAATTATGGTTGCGTTTAAAATTGCGAAATTTTGCCCCATTGTCCTAATTTCAACTTTACAACCGACTTGGTGAACCTGTCCCATTAGCAACGTTGACATGCAGCATGCAGGGGAAGTAAAAAGGTAAATAAAATCTTACCAACAACAATCATAGATTTTTACCAAGAGACATTTAGATTTTTGTTGGCAAAGACAACTGTTAAATGTTCATCTGAAACTTTAAGATTTGGTATCCAAAGATTCACTAAACGGATTGTAATCATACAACTTTATAAAAGGGAGTTGGTGGTAGACGATTTTTTATAAAAAATACAAAACAGAAAATTAGAAGTTGAATTTAATTTGGATTAGGAAATAAACTTTTTAAAGTTAATTTCATATCTTGTACGTACTAATCCTGCTAAATAGTCCCGTGGGCACACTTTCTACGTTATATACGTGCCAAACCACATTACAAGCCCAAGCAAAAGAGACGCTAAACATATTTAAGCTTAACTATCCGTTAGGGTATTAGACATGCACGTTATTTCATTTCTTAGTTAACAAGTTGCTTAACAGCAGTATAGTAATAACTAAACGGTCCGCGAGGTCTAACCCCAAAGGAGTCACTATCCATCCACAGAAAATCCGCCAAAACAAAACTAACACAAAAACCCCAAAAAACAAAATTTTGATGAAACCAAAATTTGGTTTCATCATAAAATTTGATGAAACCTCATAGAATTTGATGAAACCAATTTTTGGTTTCATCATAAAATTTGATGAAACCAATTTTAAAATTTGGGGTTTTTGTATCAAGTTTTTAAAATTTTGGGAGTTTTGTATAATTTAGTTTAAGATGGAGTTTTAATGAATCCCAACATTTGAGTGGGGTTTTTGTACCACAAGTTTGGTCACCTTGAGTTTTTATGACTAGTTTTGATAACTAAATAATAGTATGTTCTAAGTTTATTTTGAAATAAACTGTTTTATTTCGCCACATGCGAGTAGGATCCTGCACGGGTTGAAAAGGGGAAAAACAAGCAAACCTACTAAACTTAAACAAAAAAAGAAACACAATCCCAAATGGAAAGTTCCAAGTTCTGATGCTCTAAAGTTTAATGTAGGTGCTTCTTGGACATCAGAATCATTACCATCTACACACCGGCGGAGCTAAAAAATATTGATTGGGGGACAAGTGTATGCGGCCGAAGGCTGTCCAAAATTTTTGGACGTTTTTGTTATTAGATTTCGGATATTCATCATATATCATCACTAAAATTTGATACCCATAGGCAAATTTTAATAACAATCACATCTATCACTACCTATTTTGAGACATTTTGTAAGACTTGTGTTTGTAAATTTACAGTCTAGGCTTATATTACTTCATTGTGCTTAAACCTAAGGGGGGACAAATCTTAAAAACACCTGAAAACCAAAGACTGATTATATGATTTTGGGATTCTAGGGAGGACCCTAGTCCTAGGGTGTCTCCGCCACTGCATCTACTTATACTTTTATCTTGAGAAATGAAACAGGAAATTGTGAAGGAGGAAGAGCAGGACATGCAGCAGGCCTCGACCCATAAGAGGCAGAGGATAAAGGAATCTTGCAGATAACAGTTTGCGCCAAGGAGAAATAGATTCATAATTTCAGTATTGAGGAAGACTGTAAAAGCCTCTTTAATTATATTAATGGATACAATGCAGACATCTCTTCGCGCGTTAAAGCCTATATGAAGGAAGCGAACAGATTAGCTCATCTTTGCACCAATTTCTTGGGTTTTGTCTTTGTTCCTAGACTACGAAATCAAGTGGCGGATATATTAGCAAAGTTTATTAGAAATGTGAATTCACCTGTTGAATGGGGAACTTACCCTCCAGTTTGTAGTATTAAACAACTCTTAGTAGATAAATTTAATATTGGGAACCCCTTAAATCCCAGATTAGATGGCTCTACTTCTCTTTCCGAGTCCTAGTCTCTTAATGCAGTATCTCATTTACAAAAAAAAAAAAAAGAAAAAAAAAGAAGCGAAAAACAAGCTCGATCGACAATTCAAACGAGCAACCGGTTTCCTTCGTTAGTACTTCACCAAAGGCAGCTAAAGTAGAGCGCGCGATTGGGCGATATAAAAAACAATTGGGGGATATAGGAAAAGGACAAAAATGAGATCCAAATATCAAATCAGGGTCACCCCTTATTTAAGTATTTCACATAATACCTAATCTACCCACCACTAATCAGGTTTAATGTTTAATTATAATTAGGAAAAATCTTAACTATTTGTTAAATGATTAGTGTGTATATTTATTCGTATTTGAGTGGGTGAGGTGAGAGTATAAGGAAGGAAAAAGTATTTGAAATGGAACCTTTTTTGGTGAAAACGGAGGATGATTGTGAAGAGAAAATTGTTGTTAAGAGGTTGAAAATTTGATTTTTTTTCATTTGAATCCACCATTTTTGCAGCTGAAAAAGCTGAGTGCCGGCATGGACGTGGTATGAATACAATGTCGGAAGAAGCCATACCTGCATGGTATCCATACCATGTCCATGCCGGCACCGAGCTTATCCCCCATTTTGAAATTCAAGCCGGCATAGTATTCAACCAAAAAACTATGTCGATACGCTATGAAGGGGGTCTGGGGAGGGGGGCGTAGCCCTTCCCGGTTGTGTTCGACCTGCAGGTAATTCTCGAGCACAGTTAATTAATTTTTTGAATTTTGTTTTTTGATTTTAACCCGTCTTCTGGCACAATTAACTAATTCTCAAGCATGCCGGTAATGCTACCGACATAGTATGTTGCTTAAATTTCTCTGTCGGCACATGATGTAAAGTATCCAGGAAACTTAATTTTTTTCACTTGACTACTTGCATTGATAGATTTCTATCGAGCATGCCGGCATTGAATGTTAGTTACCAAGCATGCCGGCACCGTTTTCCGGCATGGTCTTCATCAATTCCGGGCATGGTCTTCATCACTTCCGGCATGTCTTCATCACTACCGGCATGGTCTTCATTACTTCCGGCATGGTCTTCATTCTGAATGTAAAAAAAAAAAGAAATCATTTTCAAAGTGAGGAGCTGGTAGAGAAGGAGAAGAGAATTTGAAAGGAAGTGGGGAAAATTTAGAATTTGATAGGGAATGAGAAATATTTGGGTTTCAAAACCCTAACCTCAAAAAGATTAATAAGAAATGAAGATGGAAACAGGGATATGATTTTGTTTTTTTATTTTAAGTTTTTAGATTTTATTTTGAGGGAAGGGTACTTTAGTATTTTTGCCCCCAAAAAAACCCCTTAGTAAACACTATTGGTTGGGAAAAGTAATTTATATCCCCCAATTATTTTTTATATCCCCCAATCGCGCGTTTCTAAAATAGGGACCCAAGTGGAAGCGTTTTTTTCCTTTTTAAAGATATCCAACCGAATCATTAGTATGAAAAAAACTACTACGACCGCCAACTGGAAAACAAAAATTGAAATTAGATTAGGTTTATGGAAGAGCATTTTATTCTCAACACCTAAAGTTAAACTGCGCAAATATGACTCTTATTTCTAATTATGCTTGTTTATTTTTTTTTACAATCAAGGATTAAACCAAGGTCGGTACAAAGACAACTACATACACATTAGAGTGTTCCAATTACTCCAAATTAGACTAGGGTCAACGTACTTAAAAGTATCGTTGTCACAAGACCATAAGACTATCAATTGCTTAACCAAATCAATACTTTCTTGCGCATATTTGTGACGACCTCCAAAACCCCTTCCGTTCCTTTCTTTCCAAAGAATCCAACAAATCACATAATACAATATTTCACAAACATCCTTACCTCTACCTTGCAACGCATTGTTAGACCATGATTCGAACATATAAAGTAAAGTTTTTGGCATTGACCAAGCTATCTTGAAAACTTTAATGAAATAGCTTCAAATCTCAATAGAATACTTACAGTGAATGGACATGTGGTTTGCAATCTCTCTTACCTCTTCGCACAAGACACATTGATCGCTATCAATGTCTACTCCTCTGTGGCGCAGTGTATCCCTAATTGGGAGCGAGTTATGGTGTTGTTTCAATGCACAATTATAGTCCTACAAGTCTAACTAGTAGTATCTATAATATCAAATCAAAATGCTTGGCAGGTAGGTCAAAAGCGGGGTCGCCCCTGAGATTGACGATGCCCAAAGAAATTTCAAAAATATTGCTCTATAAAATTATTTTTTGGTATTTTGACTTAGTCAACATCAATTGGCTAGGTCGAAATTTTGTTTCTTCATAAACTAACTTTGATACAAACGAACAGGAAAACAAATCTTCATGATTTGGGGAGAAAAAGATAACATATGAAAGGATAATAAGGATTTCTACTACTTGATTTGATCTATTGATGAGTATTTTACCATTGTAGTTATATGTAGAAGTTATTCGTAATGCAGTATGATTGTAATTATTAATTTAATCATGTCCAGTTAATCGTTCCTCTTAAATTTTGGAAATACCCCCCTTGAATTAGTTATCCCGTATTGTAAAAAAGTCACCATAATAAAAATTACACCGCATATATTTTGGAAAGATTTTTCCGCTCTGAAAAAGTTTTGCTGCCTCTTTTGGCATTGATTCCAAAGTTGGACTTCAGACACTTTGGTTCAAGGCTGACCATGGTTGAAAGTTATGTTTTATTTTATCATTCCAATTTTTAGAATGTTTTTCATCACAGACTGAGTATTCTGGTTGCCTCAGAATTAGTGTTAGAGAGAAATTAAGCTTTCCAGAGTCGGTGGTCAAAGGTAATGTATATAAAACTTTCAATAACATTAGTTGGGGTTTTTGAGATACTTGCAAGGTTTGGATTTGGTGATAGTTGGAGGAACTGGAATGACTGGTGTGTTTCAAATGTAATATTTGTCAATGGTTCCTTTTCTGCGCATTTGTGGAGTGGTAAAGGGGATCGAAAGGGCGAACCTATTTCAACTTTCTTTTTCATTATGATTGACGAAGTTATTTTTTTTATTAATCAAAAAATCCGATCTTCATAAATTTTTTGTTCCTTTTACTTCTTGCAATTATTTAGAATTTGCGGATGACCTCTTTGTGTCCATCGATGATAGTGAAAAGCAACTTTTATTTCAAAAAATGTTTATTGCATTGATATGAATTTTGCTCTTAGAGTGAACAAAATAAAAATTCTTCAATAAAGATGGGTCTTACTCAAATTACTAATTCAGGTGCAAGGACTTTTAGTTATCCCTGAGTCAATTTCTCTCAATTATCTAGGATATTCATTCGGTAGTAACTACAATGGTTGTGTAGGATATAATCATCTAAATATTTCAGTGGAGGTTAAACTCTTGGTAAAGGTAATATCTTTCTAAAGGAGATATGCTAATTTTAATTAAAAATATGTTGGCTAGGTTTCTCAGCTACTAGCTATTCGTATTCGTTAAAGTTTTTGACTTCGGTTGAAAAGGTAGAAACAACTATGAAGTAGTTCTTATAGATTTTTTTTGTTCCGTAAAATAAGTTGGTGGACCGGGATGCATTTAGTTTGCTTATCTAAAGAAAAAGGTGGTGTTAGTATTAAGAAGCTTAGATTAATGAAGAAAGCTTTTTATATCCCAAATTGAGTTGAAAAGAATGCTTTATGGAGGTCGGTTAATTCTAAACCAAAATTTTTTGGAGAATGTGCAAAGTTTTACTTTCTGGTGATGTTTATGGTGTTGTTAATAAAAGTTTATAAATGTGAATTATGAAGTCAAAGAAATTATCAAGCTAAATTTTGTTTTTCAAGTGACAATGGTAGGTCGTTTTTGATACGATATCCAGATTAGAGATCACTCTTTATCTTCAGTGTACCCATTAAATTCCTGCTTTCCGGAAATAATGAAGCACTTATGTAGGATATGATTATTTTTATCAACACATAACCTGCTTGGGATTTTAAGTTTCTTGGAATATTAAGAAATAAGGAAGTAGATATGGCAACATAAATAACAATTCTCGTAAACAATCAGTGGTGACTGAGGAAAAAATGATTACTTATCTTGAGAACCAATAGGTAATATTTTCTCAGTTCTTTGTTCTTCACAAATTTAGAAGATGGTTTAATTACCATTCCACATAAGAGTATATATAACCCAAGAATTCCTCAAAGGGTTACTTTGCTAACGCGGACTCTAAGCTAAAATGTCGTTCCAATACCTGAATTTTTGAGAAACTCTTTTGTTGTAAATTGTTGCAATGTATAATAAAATTGTTGAATAGATCCTCATCCTTTCTTACATCGTGGAGAGCCGAGAAAAATCTGAATTTTCTTTCCTCAAAGCTTTAATCCGACTAGGGCTTTTCGAGAAAAGTGAAGATTATTGTTTAGAATGAAATAAAGTAAAAGTAAAACTAGGTTGATTAAGTTCTGGAACATGTTTACCCTTGCACTTTTTTTGAACTGTTTGGATACCCACCAACATACAAAAATAGCTCACCATGCTTAAATCAGGGTTTTAATGTTCTGAGGAAGTTTTTTGTCGGAAGGTTGAGCAATGTTCTTCTTATTATCATGTAAGAAGTTTAATAAAATTGTATAAATAAGTGGGTCAAAATTTAAGAGTTGTTTTCTTATACAAAAAAAAAATGATTTGTCTTCGATAAAAATGTAACATAAAATAGGTGTCATCTCGTGGATTTGAGTTACGACCAAACCTATATAAGACTTCTTAATGATAATTTTAGAAAAATCTCGCATAATTGGTTAGTTAACCCTTGGATTTGAATTCCACAGTTAAGAAGATGGGAAAAATTAGATACTCTTTTAATGACAAAGAATTCAAATTTAATGGTTTTAATATCCTATCTGGGAATTGTGCACAAACAAAAATTATCATGTATTCTTAAGTTACTTATGTGCCCCTCCTCTTTATGAAACCATGAGAGAAAAAATCGTTGTTCAAATAAGCCGGATACACCGGCCCATCGTACGTAGCACAGGCCAGATCTCGAGCCACGTATCCCTTAGTCCTTATGAGTAAAACATTAATCTAAATATGTCGTATATTTTTTTCTTTCTCTTTTCTCTCCAAATAGCCTAAAGCAAAAACATCGAACTTACAAAAATTCCCCAACTCTTTCTATCTCAAGTATGATCCTATTACAAATCCTAAACGGGTTTATAGATTGCAACAGATTATGATATCAAACAAAGTCGTCAGAAGGAGTTGATAAGAAAAAGTAGAAAAGAACTGGGATTCGATTTTCTGAAAGCATTATAAATTGAATAATCTAGTTCCATCAACTTCCTGGAATTTTTGAAGAGTGGGATTACCTTTTGATTTTTGTTATTTGGATAAATAAAAAATCATAAAGAAGATGAAATTTGGTAAAATTAGTTCGGGTAGCGATTTCAAGTTCAGTATGATTACAATTTAGGTATTATAAAAAGTGAGAAACTTATTTGTTTGGATTTGTATTATTAGGTGAATAGGTATATATCTTGTTCATAAATAATTATTTTTGCTTCTACTCAAGTCTCTATTGCTCGTAATAGAAGTGTTAGAGCACTACTCGGTTGAACTCGCAAGTTTTACTATCTCAAGCTTGTTGTCAATGTTAGATGCACAAAATTTTATATTTTTCTTTCTAGTCTAGTCAAGTCTCGGACTAGGATTAGAGCATAGTAAGTTGAGTACTAGATATCACTGAATAACTCTCGAAGACTGAAAACTGGAGATCAAACGAAGACATTTGGAGAACTACATCGACAAAGAGGCATGTGAATACTGAACCATCCTATTTACTCACGGCGTATTATGTCGCATGATTTTAGTAGATTTAATACTGCAAAGAAGAAATTTCGAGTCAAGCTTGTCCTTATAAATCTCTTGAAATATGAGTCAAGCAATAGATGTTCATATATCCTTAACCATGTTGGTAAGAACAATTTATTGTTCATGAGATACTTTTGTTTCAAGTTGATCATTTGCAAAATTCCTAAATAATTATATTTACTATCTATGGCGATTGGGGGATGTTTCGAATTGTTTAAATAGAGTTTTTAGAACATACTAAGCTCTGGAATAGGTAAGGGAACATATACCCAGTATGTGTACCCTAAGGTTATGAGTTCGACAATATGAGGGACGTACACATACCAGTACGCATATCCTTGTGCTTTGAGTTCATGAATAAATAAGGGTATACATACTCGGTTTGCATACCCAAATATCATGTGTCCACGGACTGGTTTATAGGTATGCGTGCCCCTATACATACCTACCCATTATCGAACTAAGCAGGTGCTCACAAACTATTTTCATAAATACGTTTGGCATTGCTACAACTCTCATATACACTTCCAGACAACTTTTTTCACTAAATCATTATGTGTTTGTGGATCAAGGTTTGAGTCTCGAGTGTTAATGAACACGATTTATGCTTCCAGGTTCATAAGACATATTTACCATGAACTATCATTGGACACGGTTCCATAACCCTAGACAAATTTTGTTCCATAAACACGATTTATGGAACTTCTCACATGATTACATGAACACGATTTGTTCTTCTAGGTTTATTTTGTGTATTTTAAAGACAAACTTCTCACATGATTACATGAATTCCTAATAACAATTTCATCTAAACTGAAAAAAGTGTTCACTTAAATCCAAAGTTATCTTAGATTGAATTCAAAGCTACGTAAAGTCTTGAAGTCTATAAATATAGAGACTCATGCAATGTGATTTCTCAATACCTGGCTCTCATGTGTTCTAATTGCTTGCTAGAGTCGTCCTTTAAAAACCTGGGTTTCCTCTGAGAAACATAATTAGGTTACGACTTAAATACTTCACTTAGGGATTCGTGAGGCCAGGTATGACTATATTTTACCTGATAATTCGTGTATCCTTATCTTGTTCTTATTGATCTTCGAGGTTCTTGTTGTCTCAACTCAGGAACGAGATATATAAAAATCGCAAAGTTCTTTCCATCTCAGACTTTGTGATTCTTTAAGATAGATATCTGAAACTCTTCTTCATTGATCTGTTTGGATTGTTCTTGAGAGGTGGTTAGTAATCCATGGTTCTCAGCTAACTGAGTGTAAATATTCTAGACTCATGAGGTTTACTAGACTTGTGTATTGAAAACATATTTCCAAACCTAGATCAAAATAAAAATCAAATAGGTTTACATGTTAGAGGTGGATTGGTCTCAAAAGTCTTCACTTAGGTTGAAGCAACTCTTAGGATGTAAAGTACGTCTATATAAGGGAATCAATTGTATATACCCTTGTGATGTTCAAGATACGTAAGGAGCAAGATTGCATCTGAATTGCTTGGAGGTTAACTCATTTCAACTACATTCCAATAAGTATGATAGTATGCTGGTGTCTGTAGCGTCGCAATACTGTTTGATGTTCAAATATGGACAAGGTCCCTGGGTTTTTCTGCAGGTGCAGTTTTCGTCGTTAACAAAACTTTTGGTGCCTTATTCTTTTTTCTTTTCCGCATTATATTATTTTATATTTATATTATGAATATCAAAACTAATATGTAATCAATCTAGGTAGCTTAAGTCCTTATTATTTGTGATCAATAACGAGACTCGTTCTTGTTGAATTCATATCTTGAAAGATAGGTAACAAGTTTCATACTTTCCATAATTCGGATCCTCCTGATTTGGATATGACTAGACTGATCTTGGACATTGATTTGTGAGATCATCCAAGAAATCTTCTACACAATCAGTTTCATGGAATTCTTAGTCTAAACATATTGATTGTGGAAGAGATAAGATAAAACTCTATACACATATTGTCAAAGGATCTTTAATTTATATCCACTTGCAATCGTATTAGGTTTTGTCCATACAGGTTGCGGAACGAAAAAGTTAGTGGTGTATTTGGTACCCTCTCATTTTTAAGTGGTACTAGCGAAGGCAAACACCGTTAGACCTAACAAGTCCATATTTGTGGAAACATAAAATTGTGGACAAGAGTCCAAACTACGATAACCTATCACCAGCCGTCGAAAGCGTTATTTTTATGAATTATATTAATGAATCCGGATCTTCCTTCTTCTCTAAAAATGAACAAACATTTTGTTCCCATAAAACTGTCAAGTATTAAAATTGTATTCCTTTTATCTCACTGATAAATCTGACTCGAAGCAACCAAAGAAAGTGTTAAAATTCTAAAACATCTCAGATTCAGGAACCTAAGGTCAACAGGTTGAAAAACAAATTCAATACTCTGATTAGTAAGGTTAATAAAAAAATTCATCCATAAGGATCTTCTCGAAGAAAAATCCTTGATGGATAAGAAAATTATCTCACTAGAGTTTCGTGTAGAGGAAAAAACCTTGGAACCTATTCATCTACAAGTTTCTCCTTCTGCTACTTGTAGTACTGTCTGTAAATCAGAAAAATTATCTCTATCCATGGCTTCTGAAAAAATATTAAGGTGTTAGAAAAAATGATTGCCAATGATACTCATGATGTCCTAGCAAAATCTTTTTTCATAAAATCATGTTCAAAGTGTCTCTACTTTGATAAAGAGTGAACAGTTGGATTTCTCTGGCAAGGAAAAAACTGCCTCCCCAAGAAGGAAAGGTTCATATGGTGTTTCTTATGTCAAGTTAACTCATTCTGATCCCATCAGAACTTAGAGGTTTTACTACTTCTATAATACAGAAGAAAACACTCGTAGAAAGTGTAAGCTCAGATTTCAGAACAGTGGTTTCAAAAATCTACAAAACACCTTGAATCTCATATCCTAAAAGGTATAACTGGTATCCAAACTCTAAACCTCTCGGTTCAAGAATAACGGATGTTGATGCTCTCGTAAAGGCATCACATCCCAAGACTGTCATTTGTGCTTACTCCATTAATAAACGAGATGGAAACAAGAGTATTGGCACAAAACACTCCAATAAGAACTGGAAGAAACCTTCAAAAATATGGGTTCCTAAAAGTACTCATTCCATTATAAAGGATCCTAGGAGCTATTGGTTAACATGAACATGATAATAGATGGGTACAATGATGTCATAACAAGCATGCACCTTCAAGGAAAAGCAGATAAACTCAAATAAAGGTTCCAACTTCATTTTATTTCATGATGACAGTGAATTTCATGATAATTTTTTTTAGTCCAAATGGTAGAAACTCAAAAGGAAGAGTCATACATAAATCTAATGTTGGCTTGTATCTCGTGGAGAATGTGAAAATACTCACTCTTTCGCTTTCTAAACAATATAGATTTTGATCCTCATCATATCCAAAAATCCTGTAAGAATAGGATCTCTGATTAGTAGGTGTTATATTTGGTCCAAATAGTTTTGCTATATGTCTCCTTACACTTTATTTCCTTAAACCTTACTGCTTGCAATTTGATCAAATACTATTACAAATTGTTATGTCCCACCAGCTTTAAAGAAAGAAATTTTTTTGACATCTCCCTCTGTTAAGCCCCTGCTCCAAGAGATATATCCTTCCTCCAACGGTTACGTGACTAATGAAGTAAAATGGTTCAATGATTAAATTATTTTTTTTTATCATTCTTGTCTTTTATGCACCTTCATCCTAAGTCATTGACTTGGTGCAACCACATCATTCGTCAAGTCCAAAATGTAATGACTTTATATGGTTATCAACAAATATTATGCTCTTTTTTGTTATATCTTCCCTGGCTATCTGACACCTAAGCAAGAAATGAGAACATGGTCCATGAAATTTCTACATAACAAGCTGATGTGATCTCAATAATGTTGTAGTAAAAAGGTTCGTTGAGGCTTGTGAAGGCAATGAATTTTAGACTTCATAAAAATTTAAAAACAAACAAAACTTATTGCAAAATTGATTTCAAGATATTGGAAATAACCAAGACATTGATTCCACTATTACACATGAATAAATTATGGTAAATAATCCAAAACTCTAATTATCTTTTAAGTCCCTTATTTCTTAATTCACATATAATCCGGCAAATTCTCAAAAATTAATTGTATCCCCTAAGCATAGATTATCTAAACAAAGTATAACCTATCTAATTGAATCACAACTAATGAAGAAAATTATGCAAACAATTACAAACTCCGCAAAAGCGGTGATTGAGTGAATTATAAATTATAAATTAGAGGAAATAAATGATTACCAATTACATGCGTAAATAGCTTCCTCACTGCCTTGGTTGTGAGAGAATTTAGCCTCTCATCATGTTGGAAACACGCTCAAAAGTTGATTTCATTTATGCTCAAAGATGTGTTTACAAATGATAAAAGTGTGAAAATAATTAAAGTTACAGAGAACGATATATGTTGATTGTCGTTGTCACTGTAACAAATAAGACTTTCTTGCGACAGCCGCTGAAACTGTATCTTTTAAGACTGTTCGGTAACAGTCGCAATCACTGTAGCATAAACGACACAAGGGTGTGCGTCTTCTGTTCTTCGTGTTCTTCAGCAGCAACAGAAAAATGGCAGCTCTGTAACTTGATTTTTTTCGACTTTCTGGTGCTTTATCTCTCTCCCAAACTATCCTTCACCCTTTACTGATATCCCATCACCTATTTATAACCCAGAAACAACAAAATCTCACGTAATAACTTCACATAGTCCTCCATTACTCGGCAGTGAAGAAAAATATTCTCGGGAATATTTTCTTCCCTGATTTTCTTTCTCATGCGCCTGTTGTACACGGAATTGCTCCAGCACGTTTCTACCTAATACCAGTAGCAATTATGCATGCAATATCCTCACGAAATCTCCTCAACATGGCACAAAAATCCCGAGTATCTTTCCCATACGTGGCTTGCCCTGTTTTCTTCTTGTGAGTTATCCAGCCAAATTCGATCGAAATAAACACCCATACCAGCTTTGTTATGATATATCACGTCTACCCACTAAGTTTCAGGGATTGAATCTCACTAAATCACGTCTGAAATTCGATCGAAAATTCTGCCAACAACTGTGACTATTTTTCCGCCAATTTCAATTTTCAAAATATGAAGAAGAAGTTCCTTGAATCCATTTTCCGGGTGCCTTTAACACAGGGTGCTCTGGGGGTGCTCTTATCCAAAATGAGGGTGCCTTTAGTACTTTTCTCCGGGGGTCCAAATAGCACTTTTTGAGCAACTTTTTCCACACAAGTGTATTTCTCCAAAAACACCTACAAACACACAAAACATCAAAATTAGTAAAAAAATCGAGCACTAACAATAGAGACATTGAGTACAATTTAGACACAAAAATGTGTCTATCACAAGCTAATATGTAAGTTATGCTCTAAGATTTATTTAATCACCAAAGTTGATACTTAAACTTAAGCAAAATTGAGGAATTAACATTGGATTATAGAAAAGTGACTTTTATATTTTAGTTATGAGCTCTTATGTTCTACAATACCTTTTCAGGAATACAAAAGTGTCCGTGAGATTTTTATAAAGCTTTGCCAAAACTCTTCCATAAGAAAGCGGTTCCCGAACTGTTTTGCTCAAAGGGTAACTCTTCATTTTCCTATTTTTACTTATCTTACAGAAAGCGGTCACGAAACCGACCTTACTTTTGGAGATACCTTCACGAGTTCACCTTATGTAAGCCACATAATTTAATTGAGTTCTCTCATCCAAGTCATTCTTTCAATTAAGCATGTCTTCCATGTCTGTTGTAAACATGGAAGAAGCTCTCGAATATGATTGCAATAGTAATTTGTCAAAAAAAAGAAGAAAAAAACTCTGATTGAAGATGAAGTTGAAAATCCTAATACGACTGAGAACCATCCCGATGTGAATTGTTTCTTTTCTTATGATCATTTAGATCTAGAGCAAGAAGAGATGATTTCTTCTATTGTTGTTTATGATTTTCTAAAGCAATTTGAGGAAGCTAAGATTCAACTTGTTGAATCCTTGAGGGGTCAAGACATGTTAAGACCTGAGTTGAAAAAGGTTTCCCCTGACCTTGTTCTCATGAAATTACATGTTAATGATATCCTTAATGAAAAGATTTTCCCTGCAGAGTTCGTGGATGTTGTTGAAGACAGAATCAAATGCCTCAAAACCGATGATATTTCCAGTTCTAACTAATTAGATTTCCTATTTTTTTAATTAACTCATTGTAGAAATTTTATTCTTATTGTTTTAAGGAGGAACACTAGCTTTTGGAGTAGCCTATTTATGTGTTTTACATTAGCTATTCCGAATATTATCATCTTGCAATGATTAAAGTTTATTCAGTTAAATTTTATTTTGGAGATAATTGCAATACCTAATCTTTATTGATTATTATCGGTATTTGTTATTTTGTGAGATTTTTCCTTTCTATGATATTTCTGGTGATTAAAACGTATATCTCATATGTTATCATAGGTTAAGCTCTTAACTCTTTGAGTTTATCACTAAAATAGGAGTAAATTATTTTGAGAATTGAAACATTGATGTTACCGTGATTACACTTTGGGAATATATTGAATGGAGTCCATAATATATTCTTAGGTGTTGCCTTCCTCCCCGAAACCGTAACTGGCAGGGAATAAGATCGAGAACTCTAATCTCTACGTCCGTACATGGATAGAGAAGATATAATTCTTATGTTGAGTCATATCGCTAAGATTATGCTATTTATTCTTAATTTTCCTAGAAGATAGTGTTTGTCGATGATCTTTTTCCCACAAAATTAATGCATCTTAGTGCCTTTAACATTGGAATCGTTGGTTTTAACTTCTTTATTCGTAATATGTGAGAAGAGGGAAAAATATTTGGGATACTGTCCAAGAAAATCCTTCTATTGTAGTTAGATAAAGGTCGCTCATGTTGTTCTCTTTGGAATGACATCAAAATGAGGAAGTTAAAATTCGAACTAGTGCTTAATTGATATATCTTAGTGAGATGGCGCCGTTGTGGAATTATATGGGATGAATATACCTTCATCTCTCCTTGATGAAGACACTAAGTTTACTCGGTGAAATCGTCTAAATAAAAAGTTCGTATTGTATCTCTAGTCTCGATAACTCTTTTGTGTAGTTCATTACGATCCCTTGTTTTTCTCCTTTACCAATTTTGCTGACAAAAAGAGGGAGAATTATATAGTAATATTCCATTATAACATATGGCTTCTCGGAGCATTGTGTAAGGGGAAGTGGCCTATAAGTTATAGGTTTTACCTATTATGCAAAAGAGGTAAGTAAAGACTAAGGGGGAGAACATATCACCATAATAACGTTTCAAAGTTTTGATACAATTGGACTTTGAGGAAGGTAACAATAATATGCACCGATAGAACAAATATTGAGTAGATTGACTTTGTCACTCTGTAAGAGCTCTAAACGAGTATTTCATTAGTTTTTGTCTTTATGATCTTCAACAACAAAGGTGTTTAAATGATCATATGCGGAACCACAGAAAAACTTGAAGAACGAAGAATTCAAGACGATGTTGAAGATTCAAAGAAATCAAGCATGATGTATTGTGAGCAGAAAGGTTTATTTATTTTGAATCTATATATATTGATAGTTTTTTTCACTAAAATTGACAAAGGGGAGATTGTTAGAGCACTGCTCGGTCGAACTCGTAAGTTTTTCCATTTCAAGCTTGTTCTCAATGTTAAATGCACAAAACTATATCTTGATTTCTAGTCTACTAAAGTCAAGTATCATACCAGGATTAGAACATGGTAAGTTGAGTATCAGACATCACTGAATAACCCTCCAAGATTGAAGATTGAAGATCAAACGAAGACATTAGGAGAATTTGATTGACAAAGAGGTATGTGAAGAGTCAACCATCCTATTTACTCACGGAATTTACCATTATATCTTATGAGACTATGTCGTATGATTTTAGTAGATTTAATATTATAAAAAAGAAATTTCAAGCCAAGCTTGTCTTGATAAATAAATCTCTCGAAATATGATTCAAGCGATGGATGTTCGTAGATCCTTCACAATCTTGGTACTGGTGATATTGGTAGTGGTAGTTATTGTTGTGGAGTTTTATTGATTTTAGATGTTGAAGTTGATGGTGAAGGTTATAATCGCGGTGATGATTATAATTGCAATGGAATCACTGAGAAGCAACTGAAATCGTTAATAATGTCGATGATGGAGAAACATGAAAGAACAATGTTGAAGGCTGGGAGGGAGAAAAGAAAGATCATATCGATGGTTTTCAAACGGAGAAGATATATGAAAAAGAAAGGACTTAAGTGTATGGAAGTTTGCTTCAAGTCTAATTGCTTTGTGCCAATTTCACCCATGTGAAATAATTGCGCTTCATGTACAACTTTGTTTGGGCATTTAGCCTATTTTTTCATGGCTATGGAGTACCGGTTTATTGGAGAGGATACCAAGTCTCATCTAAAACAAACTAAAAAAGTTTTTTTTTGGCTTGTATCTTGTATGAGATTTGGTACTCTCTCGGTCTCCCCTGTAAATCTGTACCCTTATTAGTGATGTTTCATTTTCCAGAAATAAAATTAACTAAAAGAAAAAAAAAAAGAAAAAAAGAATATTAAAAATAAAACTCGGGAATCGGATTTCATACGAAAATATGTAAAAATCATTCTGGTCAAGCATTGCTATGTTCTATCGAAGAAACGTAATCTTAATTAGATTTTTTCATGTTTCGTTGATATTGATCTGGACAGCATTGACCCTTAATTCTGTCATTGTATATGGAATTTGGTACTCTTCCCAATAGCAATCTACCCGTTATTAGCAATGTTTCATTTTCTGAAAAGAGTTCACTCACTGAAAATAAAAAAGATTAAAAAATTTCGGAGATCTTATTCCATATTTGAAATATGTAAAAATCATTATGGTCGAGCATTGCTATATTCTATCGAAGAAACGTAATCTTAATTAGATTTTTTCATGTTCTTTTAATAATTATTCGGCTGTATGATGCTCCTCAAATGGGTATCCTGCCTCAATATTTGAGGACAATGTCTTAACTTTCAGTTAGTTTTTAATTAGGCCTCATATAAATATTTAACGTCCCAAAGGTAAGATCCTGTCAAATTTAACGATACCTCAATTTCTTAACTACATTATAATCTTTGTTTAAAGTTTAAAACTGGTCGGAGCTTCCTACAAAGTTTTGGCAGGGAGGCTGATAGGAATGACGACGGCTGAGCTCTCACTTGAATACAGGTAGAGTTACTTTTGAAGCACCCTTGAGCTAAACAAACGTAGTCATTCCCTCTACCTGTGCATCATTTTTACCGCAAGTAGAAAACCATACAACATGATATGTTGATGGTGTGACGCAGTTGTGGGGTACCATGTGAGCATCACATGAATAATGTTCAGACTCCAGAGAATACACATGCTAGGAAACAAAAACCACCTGCGATGGGTCTCAAGTGTTACTAAGAGTGTTAGAGAATAATTAAACGCTATTTAATTTTGAACAAAATCTTACCTTAAAATTTTAGTACATTTACAAAAGATTTCGCTGTTCAACTCAACAATTTATGTATATGTGACTTTCCTTGTTTCGTGGTCTCACACAAGGCTGACCGATCTGAGCATTGTGGTCACTTGATTGGTTCAATTTATGTATATGTGACTTTCCTTGTTTCGTGGTCTCACACAAGGCTGACCGATCTGAGCATTGTGGTCACTTGATTGGTTGTTGTCTTCCTAATCAGGGTTACCATTCAACAAAATTAATGTAGCATTTAAATTTCAATTATACATATCCTTACATAGATCTTCCCAGATAAAATACATCCATATGCTACCATTTAATGTGCTTCTTCATTCTTTTCTTATCAAATAGAAAATGTTCTTCTTCATGGAGGGACCCATACACTTAGAATGTTGATGATCTTTGTTGGAATTCCCATGTGACTAATATCTCAAATTAAACGGTTCTATTCATATTTCAGAAATGATAAATAAAATAAGTTGTCTTTGATAAAGGAGCTGGATGGATTTCTCAAACCTAGTTACTATTTTGCTCCGATTGCGGTGTTCCAGTTTATCACTTTCGTTTCAAAGAAATTGGTTGATTTTATGTACAAGTTACACATGGAACCAGCTTATTATTTTGAAATGGAGGGAATAATTGGAATGCGTAACGATTCAAATCCGAATAGGATTATATAACAGGTTAGGCTGAGTTGTCCGCTCGATTTACTATACTTTGGAAGACAAGCCTGATCCTTTGGTACCCATAAAATTTATTTAGCATGGAAAATTTAAGTCATACTCTCTCCGTTTCATTTTAGATGATATCTACGCAGATTAAGAAATATCGAAGAGAGATAAAAAAATTTCCAAATCTATCTTATTAATATCTTCCTAAAAACTTAAACCTCTTAGTTTTTCCGAAAATATGATGCTTATTGTTTGCTCGTAACCCAACAAAATATTCAGATCTTACAGGTCAGTTGGGTCACATGTTCTAAGTGTTTCTAACTTAAAAGGAGAAGGAACGGAGTACACCACAATCTTTTTCGTTCGACAATCTGTATGGACAAAATCTAATACAATTACAAGTAGATCTAATTAAAGATCCTTGAACAATATGTATATGGAGTTTTCTCTTATCTCTTCCACAATTAATATGTCTAGACAACAATGAACCTTATTGTGTAGAAGAGTTCTTGGATGATCGCACAAATCAATATCCAAGATTAATCGTATCCAAATCAAGATGATCGAAGTCCTGCCAAGTATGTAACTTGTTATCTACTTTCAAGATACAAATTCTACAAGAACAAGTCTCATCATTGATCACAATTAATAAAGACTTAAACTATCTAGATTGATTACGTATTACTTGTAGGGTCCTACTATAAAGATAAATAATATAATACGAAAAATGAAAAACACAAGACGCGAAAAGTTTTGTTAAGAGGAAAACTGCATCTGCAGAAACATCTGAGACTTCTCCCAGCTATGGACACCAAATTGTATTAAGCCGTACATACACTATCCTACTATCAGACTTCAGACTGGAATGTAGTTGAAACTAAATTAACTCTCCAAGCAATTCAGCTGCAGTTGTGCTCCTTACATCTCTTGAACCTCGCAAGGCTCTACGCAGTTGATTCCCTCAGCTAACGTCTTTTACAGCCTAAGAGTTGCTTCAATCTAAGTGAAGACTTTTGATACCAATCTGTCTCTAACAGATAAGCCTATTTGATTTCCCTTTAGATCGTTTAGATCAAGGCTTGGAAATATGTTTGCAATAGACAAAGCTAGCAAACATCACGAATCTGGAACACTTACACTGAGTTAGCTAAGATGCCTGAATTACTAACCACCTCTCAAAAACATCTTAAACTGATCAACAAAGAAGAGTTTTAGATATCCATCTCGAAGAATCACAAAGTCTAGGACGAAAAGAGCTTTACGATTTTTTTTATCTCGTTCTTGATTGGATATTAACGAAAACCTCGACAATCAATTAAAACAAGATCGGGATACACGAACTATCAAGGTAAAGATAGTCGGACCTGGCTTCACGAATAACTAAGTGAAGTCTTTAAGTCGTAAACCTAATTATGTTTCTCAGGGGGTCCATGTTAGTAGATGATGCATACGGGCACGTCATAGCCTATTTGGAGGCAAATGACCTGACTACTGTGAAACAACCCAACGAGTGTCTGTTTTGATGGGAAACGGCCTAATAATCATGAAAAATGGTCTATGACCACCTTGGTCTTCTAAATTTAGCCATATTCCATTGCCTAGGGTATCTAAGACCTGTTTTTGCCGTTTTAGGAAAGTTTTATTTAGCTAATAACTTCTTCGTTAGGAGTCCCTTTGAGTCGCCGTTTGTGGCAAATAGTTTCTTTTGATAAATACTTTCATTATTTAGGGAAATCTCAATTTTCCAAAATTAACAAATTTCGAGTTTAAGTTGGTTTTCGGTTGTTTTCATCCTCTCTTATCGCACAATTTAGGGATTTTTCCTAAGTCTATTTAGGAGTCTTCTAGTTATTGTTTTAGACAGTTGATTGATAAATAAAATTTATTTTTATTGAACTTGTTCAAGTTTAATTCTGATTCTTATTTATAGTCGGGAAACCAAGGTCTAAATAATTATCTATGTTCATAGTCGTCATTCATATGAATAATTCGAGGTCTGAACAAACTATCCATTTTCTTTCTTTTCAATAACATCCGCTGCACTAATAGAGGACGATTCTGACATACAAATAGGATACAAAAATTCGGTGATTAAAGTTCCCAGTTGTTTGAGTCTCTTTATTTAATTATAAACTTTCAAGATTATAAGTAGCTTTGAATTTAAGCTAAGATAACTTGAGATTCAAGCAAAAACTTTCTCAGTTTAAATGAAATTCTTGTTAGTAATTCATGTAAGCATGTGAGAAATTTGTCTTGAAATCACATAGAAGAATATACACTATGGTCCAGGGTTCTGGAACCGTGCACAATTATAGTTTTTGGCAAATATGCCTTTTGAACTTATACGCATAATCGTGTATTAACACTCGATACTTAAACCATGATTCACAAAGACAAAGTGATTTAGTGATCAAAGTTGTGTTAGAAGTGTTTATGAGAGTTGTAGCAGTGTCAAACATATTTGTGAAAAACAGCTTATGAACATATGCTTGATTCATGTTGAGTAGGTGTATGTAGGGGTACACATACCTATAGACCAGTTGGTGAATTCAGGCTCCTGGGGTACGCTAATGGGTATGTGTACCCTTAGACGATCACGAATTAAAGTCCCAGAACGCGTACCTTCTCCCATTAACGAATTCGGGACCTCAGCGTACGTACTGGGTATGTATACCTACCTTGTTCAGGAACTTAGATGTCTAGGGTATGTGTACCTCCTTGTGTCCAGAGTCTTTGAAGTTCCGAAGACTCTCTTTTAAAAGTTTGAAACATTCTCAATCCCCATAGATATGAAATATCATTTCCTGTGAAGTGATCAACTTGAAGAAAAAAAAAAGTTCTTCAACAATAAATTGTTCTTAACCAAGATTATTAAGGATCTATGAACATCCATTGCTTGAATCATATTTCAAGAGTTTTAACAAGATAAGCTTGACTCGAAATTTCTTCTTTGCAATATGAAATCTACTAAAATCATACAACATAGACCCATGAAGATAGAATGATAAATATCGTGAGTAAATATGATGGTTCGGTCTTCACATACCTCTTTGTCGATGAAGTTCTCCAAATATCTTTGTTTGATCTTCAATCTTCAATTTTCGAGGGATATACAGTGATGTCTGATACTCAACTACCATACTCTACTCCTACTCTGAGACTTGACTTTAATAGACTAAAAATAAAGATATAGTTTTGTGCATCTAACATTGACAACAAGCTTGAGATATCAAAACTTGCGAGTTCGACCGAGCTGTGTTGTAACACTGGCGGTCATTGATACAGACACATAATAAATTTGATTTATTAGCTCTACATTATACATTTGAAAAACAAAAGTAATATTATAGAATTCACACAACAAATAAGTGCATGAATTTGATACACAAAATAGGATAATATATGCACTTATTAGAATCGAGTAATATTAGCTAATACGTAGCTCTACACAAGTGCAGACATTAGAGGATTTTTAAGAACAATTATGGATATATGCCTATTTGTTTCAGTAATATTCAACCACATAAGATCCCAGGGTTTTTCACGACAATGTTTTTCCTTGTTCACAAATTGTTTGCGTTATTTGCTTTACAGTTAGGTTAATGCTATCTCGGACCGTCGCTTATAACTTCATTATTATCTAGCTCAATATTAATCGTACAATCATGAGATCATATCATCTAAACTATGATACTGATGTTGTTACAAAACATGGAAGTTAACGAAGTCTCTCTGGTTTGTGCAATATTTTATCTGTATTATTCTCTAGATCCAAGTTCACTTTCTCAACCTTGTTTCCCTCCCTTACCATGTTTTGTCTCTACACCTAAAGTTCAAGGATGCAGAATGAAGAAACGACGATATAAATCAGTTCCATTTCTATATTTAATTACCCTTCTACGCTCTTGAATTGCAACAAACACCCGTAAAAACTTGGTTTTGAAAGTAGCAAAAGCTAGATTAATCCGAGTAGACAAAACAAACGAGATATAATTTTTAACAAATTTTGCATATTCGTTTATAATATGTGAGGCAATCAGTTGAATACAGAAATGGAATGGTAAATTAAATTAAATTGTAAGTACCGGAATATTAGAGTGCTTCAATTGCCTAACACGTAATGATACATATCCTCTTATCTATTAAGTCATCATTTTCATCAATTGATTTGAAACCCAAGTATATTAACAGAGTAGTGTGTATATATGCATCCATATTTTTATGGATATAAGATTGCAATTGGATTGCATCTTAATCTCTTTTCCCCGTTCATCTCAAACGATTCCCAGTATATTAAATTTAGTGTTTGGTTACCATAGGTGAAGGAACGCCATGAAGAAGAAGAAGAAGATAAAGAGAGGTAAGTTAGGTTATTGAGGATTTGTAACTTCCCAACATAATTAATAATTTAGTTGTAAGTCTAGTACTAAGTTTTAACTGTATTAATGCTTCTAGCTATAATCTTATCTGAAAAATAAAATAACACCTTTAAGATGATCTGATGGTAACTAACCTGCTGCCTTGTATTGAAGTTATAAGCGATACTGCAGGAGAGCATGACCCCTACAATTACTGATTTAATACTTTTAATGCATACGATTTTCGATGACAAGTATAAGATTTATGACCAAAATAATGCCACAAGTCTAGAATTGTACTACCTATTCACATGAATATATGAAAAGGTTTCCTTGCATTTCGTTGGGAATTTGGGAATTCAGGTACTGCATTAATTGTGATATTTAAATCGAAACAATGTTAAATAAATTTGAAAATGAAAGCACTCACTTTTGATTAAGTGGGTTGAAGTGGCATCTCATTCTCATCTTCATACCCTTAATTTTAATAGACCTGTAAAAGGGCGTAGATTTTTTAAAAAATGGTGGTGCTTGTGATTGTGGTGGAAAATGTAATTTTTTGATACGAGTCAAACTCTTATATTGGACTTGACTACACAACTACATATATCTAAAGAACAACTGAAATTTACTTACAGTTGCAATGACGATTGTACATGTGTAAGGTGTGAGATAACAAAAAAACAATCAATATAGCTCACTCACGTGCATAAAGAATGTAACTCAAGTGTAAGAATTTGGTGGATTACTACCCTTCTTTCAAGATGAGATGGGATGCATACAAGACCTTCAGCCTGTCCTTCAAAAACTGAAGTCTTGGTCCATGTAGAGGCTTAGTGAAAATTTTGGCTACTTGATCCAAAGTAAACATGTGGGACATTGTAATGGACTTGCCTTGGACTTCGGCTACAGACTGAGCAAGAGATTTGTACCCAAGTAACCCACTACTATACCTTTTTTCATCATGCGATCCAACCCAATCGGCATCACTATTTACCTTAAATATTAATCATGCACTTTTGAAAATACAAACCATGATGATACTGCCTTTAATGAATCTCAAAATTCCCTAGATAGCACTGAGATGAGTTGATGTAGAATATTGCATGAAATAACAAACTTGTTGCACAAAAAAACGTAATTTTTGTCTTTTCAAGTTAGTACCCATAAGAGACATATATTCAGTTGGATCTAAAGAAGGATATATGCCCTTAACAACACATAACTTCTGCTTAGGAGGAGCTGGTATTGAGCGAGGCTTTACACTTAACATATTGGTTATGGTGAGCAACTCAATAGCGTGTCTAGTCTATCTAAGAAAGATACCATAATCATATTTCTTGACATGCAAGCCTAAGAAGTAAGTAAGCGACCCAAGATTTTTAACAGGAATAAGAGCCACGAGAGTCAATTACTTGAGAGAAAAATTTCTGACAATTGTCAGTGATGAAAATCTCATCAGCATAGACAAATAGATATTTGTCAGTTGTAGAAGAAACAAATCCAAGAACATGAACTTTATCATACTAAACTCTGGAAGCTTGCTTCGGGAGATACAAAAACTTATGTAGCTTGCAAACATAGTTGGGGTGATATTTATCAACAAAGCCTTGGGTTGAGTTATAATCACTTTTTTTTTAAAGTAACCATAAAGAAAAACAATACTAACATTTTAACATCAGTCTGAGAAATCTTTCATTCATGATGAACATCAAGAGGCAAGATGAGTCTAATTGTGGTGGCTTAGCAGCGGGGTTGACAGTTTCAAAATCAAGTCATGCTTGCTTATACAACCCTATGGCAACAACCCTAACTTTACATTTGTCGATAGAATAATCATAATCGGTATTGACTATATAGACTCATTTGCAACCAGTTGTTGATTGTGGATTTTTGACGAAGGTCATATCCGTAAAATCACATCGGAAATTATGTATCTCTGATCGATATCAAGATCATAAGAAATTGTGTCTTCACCTTCTGTAAAATGAAGTGAATCGCAGTTCTGTAAAATTCCTAAAGTATATGACCACAATATTAATGCTTCTAAGGTGGAACTTTAAATATTCCATATATTTTACCGTTAAGCTGAAAGTCTCATCATTCCTTATTTGAATTCAGAATTCATCTCTGGTGCAAGAATTTTTCCAGAATAATATATGATGCTGATCACATCATATCCAAATGCTCCTAGATATATCGCATGCTAGTATAGAGCAACTAATCAATTAATTCTAGCATGACATTCATCGGTGAATCCCTAGAAAATAATTAATTATTCTAGTGCCGGTGAATCCCTAGAAAATTGCACTAATTAAACCCTAATATTCGCTTACTCAGGATCCATGGATTTTCTCCGTCGAATTCCATGGAATAGTAATGGATATTCACCTTTCGTGCATTCGGGGCACCCCGAGAAAGAGGCACGGGTGTATATAGTAATAATGCTCAAAGGAGCATTCATGGAAGAACTAGGATTGGAAGTCTGATCAAAGAAGGAAAAAGAAGAGAGATAAATAATAATAATAATAATACTAACAAAATAAGTAAAACCGTGTGGGTGGGCCCACCGGGCATCCGGCTAAGCATGCCGCCGGTTTTGGTCGGTCCCTTCCCCCTTTCCTTAATATTTTAATATTAAAATTCTTATTTTATTATTATTTTAGTGTTTCCTCTTTCGATCAAAACTCTTGAAACTTCCATACTTCTCCATGGATCATGAGGTTAGCAAAGCAAGTGGTCCCGCAACCATCATGACTTGTTTATCTACCATCATGAGAAATATTAAAATAATATTATTTTAATATTCTTAATAGTGGTTCTATTAAGAGTTTCAGTCAAACTCAAATTCTTCCTACAAGGATGAAATAATGCTCGATGGATCATCAGAAAATACCAAAATTCTCAGGATTGGTTCGCGGACAGCATGGCAACACGGGCATGCCACCATGACAAGTCATGGTCATCCCTTTGACATATTGGAAGTCATGGTCAGCCATTTGGCTTGTAAAATCCAGTCCCACCTATTTTGATGATTTTTTGACCTAATTAATCATTTAGAGTCCATATTTGATTCAAACTCCTTCCTGCAACTGGGAAAGGTCATCCACACACCATCAGATGGTCCCACGACCACCAAGGACCGGTTCCACACCCTCTTGGTCGGTCCTCTCTCTTTCCACAATTAGATTTTACTACCTATTGCTCAGTCAAGCACAATTTCAACAATGATTAAACAACAATTAGTCATCCTTTCACCAACTGCTCTGCAAAGGAATTTGGTTGATGCTCAGTCGAGCATCTGGGCACTACATGGTCGGTCCATCACCTCATGTAGCCGGTCTCTCTCTTATCCTGATTTTCTGTTAAACATCCAATGATCATCCATTGATCAAAATTAGGGTTTTGAACAGAATGCTATGTCTGGCATAATTCTGTACAGGTTCAAACACCAATATTTTAATATTGACCCAACAATCAATATTTTAATTAACTAAATAATATTCGGTCCGATAACCATTATTTTTCATTAATATTTTATCTTGGTATCACTGTTAATATTCATTGATCTAGCAGTATTTGCACTGACTAGCAATACTGCTCTGACCATCATTTGCCAATGCCCTAGTTGCTCAGCTAACACTATGGGTCACGGCCAACAAGGTTCAGAACAGCCACTTCTGGCAATATTGGTTCAACTATCAATATTTAATTGCTCTACAGAGCAATATTCCTCATGTTGATCGGTTATCAATATTCGAGTCGAAGTATTTCTCATGTTGATTCAGCTATCAATATTTGAATTCCATACTAATCCAGCTATCAGTATTTTATTGGTTCATGGTTCATCATCCAACATCTTAGTTCGTCAATCGACCATTGTTTTAATATTATAATCCCCCCTCGTCATTCGACTGACTCATGACACATGGATTGAGAAAGGTCTTCAATGATCATTCAGCAACGATTATTTTCATAAGTGCTCAGTGCATCAACATAATGGTTTATGGGCGATCCAGCAATCTCATAAAATCATCACCAAGTCATTCTACTATCATTACTGCTTCAACGAGCATAATGATATAACAGGGTCATCAGTGACCTAATTCAACATCCATGGTCTGTAGAGCATGTTATTATTCCAACATTCCAAGCTTCATACATTATAACCTTGAACTTCGTCTGTTTAGTTCAAAGATTGACCACACATCTGTAAAGCATACTCACACATGAGACATCAATTCATGTCACATGGGGGGATATTACTAGGGTTTTGGTCTGGCGGCCTACATCATGTCCGATGTGAGGTACATCCATAATGAGAGTTGTGGTAAGTCGTGCTGACAGTTAAGTAGTAAATGGAATAGTGGATGGTCGATCAACCTCGTCTTCCATGCAAAGTGAAAATGGTTTTACACGATCTCCCATTTCCCCATTATTTCACTACCTTCAACTTTCACCACTTACAAGAGATTGATTTGCTGCAATAAATAGGTTTCTAAAACCTATGTTTAGACAGAGAATAACAACGACATTCGAGTAAGACTCATCATTCTCAAGTTATCAAACATTTTCAAAAGATTTCTCTCGTCTACACAGAGAATCATATTCACGACAGTTCAACACATCACATCACCAACAGATCAATCTTCATTGATATTCACACAATCTCAGCTTCCCTCCCTATAGACCGACCCTTCTCCTCTTCTTGTGACCGAATTGAACTTGAACGAGTATTATCTTGGTTTAGGCCAGGGTCCTAAAGATTAGTCTTTCGAACTCAAAGTACTCCCGTGAAGTACAATTGTTTAAAGGTTCAGGCAATTTGCTACTTCAAGCACCTGCTTCAGCGAGCACTTGCCTCCTCCACCATTTTTTACAGGAAACTCCCGCAAGTCGTTTTTACCCGCAAATACCAGCAACAATAGCTGAAGTTTCAATAGGAACTAGTGAGTATATCGTTTTGAATGAGAGCATTAAATTCAAAAGCCATTATTTGCTCTGAATAAGATATTCATTATAATTAGATTGTACAAATTTAGATGGAGTAGGTGGAAAAGTAGTGTATGAATAATCTTCGGGTATAAGATATCTTGTAACAAATGATGACTTGCGCTTACAAGTTACATATTTACCCAAACTATTAGGTAAGTAGATACATTAGGAGTGGATACATAACCAAAATATGGAAGAGAATTTGGATAAGTGGTAGTATTACTCAAAGAAGAATAAGGAAAATACTCTTGATTAAAGACCACATGTATCCAAACATTCATTTTTCCTTTCTACAGATCCGGACACTCATATCCTTTCTGAAAAAGCAGCTGAATAATCTATTGGAGATAAAGTTATAGTAATATGATTATTAGCACCATTACCTGCATACCAAGGATTTTCTTCAAAAATGTCGAAAGTAGCTAAGTGGCATGAATATTTTGTGGTAGTAGTTTACCTTATAAGCAAAGATTATTCTGCATAACACTCAAAATCAAGATGTCCAAATCTTGTTAATATTTGATATTGCACATTCTCATTACTGGTCGGTGAAAGAATAAGGTGGATTATTAAATAACCCGAAAAGTTAGAGGTTGTAAATACAAGTCTGGGTGAAGATTGAATAAAACCACATCAAGAAATATGATTAAAATGGTTGTATCCTCTATAATATATATGAATTATGATTATTATGTCCACCTCTAATAAGAAGAGCTTTCCATGAAAAGAGTTATCGATAGAAAATTCCAAAACTGATCCAAGAAAGCCTTATGTTGATATTCAACAAGAATAATTACGGGATTATTAGGGACTACAATTTATTAACTAGTGAGAAAATTATAGAGATCTATAATGTTATATATGAATCGATGTTGAAAAAGAATTAAAATCAGAGATCGGGTAATGTGGTAACAAGTTCATTGTCACTAACAATTGGTCCAGCAACAACCAAAGCATAATAAATCTCTTAATCTCATTCAAGTATGAAGAAACAAAAAGTTACCTAATTTGACTGACTGAAGTTTAGTTCTGGGTTAAATAACATGATTTCCTAAAGTTTTGAGAATTAGCTTCAATATTAGTCCATAAAATATGAGATGTCGTTGCACTAGCCGAATATGAAATTACAAAATTAGAAATTGTTGGATTAATGCATAAAATGATTATATTCATCTTTCCAATTGAGATATTCAAGATTAATCATAATATCTGCTAATTGGTAGACTAATTTAGACAGGGACGAGCACAATTAGTCAAATATGTAACTCGATATTTCTGGAACATGGATAAAATTGACGCTTTTCATGAGAGATAATTATTTTCTTCGGGTTTTACTTGTATTATACACACAAATTGATTAAGGGGATTTTTTAAAAATTAATCTAACATTTGCCATGATTAAATATTAGAAAGGCAAAATAGAAAGATTACCAAGATTTGAGAAAGATTCAAAAAAATATCCAAGAAAGAAAACACAGATTTTTGATGAATTCAAGAAAGAACGGAAAGATTTGAATACTAAAAACATACTCCAAAACATGAGCAAGAACTTCGAAATCTTAACACTGAAATTAACTGAAAAACTCTGTCAATAGAGAAAAAAGAAAGAAATTAGGTCGAGCAGAGCTCTGATACCATGGAAACTTTATTTAAATAAAATGAATCAGATTCCTACATGATATCTGATAACATGGTTATTTATAGGTAAAAAACAACTGACATTCACCTGATAATTGCAATGAAAGAAATAGACAATGGAAAATAGCTCATACATGTGCATATAGAGTGTGAGAATCTGGTAGACTATTTGAAAGGAAGAAATTTCATCAGAAGTACCGGTGGCTGCTGTGGTGAATGAGAAAACCCACAAAATTGTTGTGTTTTCTACTTGCACCTTATTGGCTATATAGGTTCATTCTCTTAGACTGAATCAATTTTATTCTAATTGTTTTTGGGTGGAATTAAATCACCTTGTTGACTCACTGGAGCTTGGCTCTTTCCATGCCGAAGATGGCTGAAGTTGACTATTTTAATAGTGGATTTTAATTACAAATTCGTTTCAGAAAATTTCTTAACTTGGCTTCAACAAAAATTTAAAGATAAAAACAAATATATTTATACCTTGCTACCTTTCAATATCTTTTCGATTACTTGGAAAGAATGCAACTGCACTGCGTTCCGGGGAGAAGAAAAAGAAACGAAGAACTGTACGTTATGATTAAACCAATTTTAATATTATGGAGTTTTGATTTGGATGCTCGTAGTAATGTTCCAACTACAAGCGTTTAGTTCGGTTGGAAAAAATGTATTCGTCATTAACGAGGGCTTTTGTAATCAGTTTTAACTTTTCCTTTTAATAAATTTAACCTATTCTTCACCAAATTAAAAAAAACAAACAAAGAAAAAGCATATTCTTCTCTGAGACCAGCTGACATTCTTGTATATAATTGGGATAATGTTTGCTTAGGTGTGACGACTGTTTCTCCCTTTGTTGGGTGTAGTGGTCGTACTTTTGAGTCGGGTCAAGCTATCAAGGATGCTGTTATTCGTAAAAATACCAAGTATTTGGAAAAATGCACATCGCAAGGCTACGGGTTTGGTGATTTATCCTTTACTACTCTTGGTGAGCTTGGGGACGAAACGATAGACTTTATTAAACGTCTTCGTAATTACATGGCCAGTCATGATGCTAATGTGCGAGTAGGAGACTTCCTATTTCATAGATTAAGTGTGGTCGTACAAAAAGGGGTTGAGACCCATCTTGTTGCTTGGCTACCGATAAGTTTCTTGTCTGATGAGAATTCTTTCGAATAATGTATCATATTTTCCTAACTATTAAAGAAAAAAAAAGAAAAAAAAAACCTTCGAACTTCTATTTTATGGGAGACGTGTGGATTGAATCTAATACTAGGGGTGAGCATGGGCCCGTATGAACCGGTTTTCATCTCATCCGCATCCAATCCAATTCATTACGGATTTCAAAATTGGCGTCCACATCCAATCCATCATCCAACGGGATTTGCATCCAATAGATGGACGGATTAGATGTGGATAATCCAGTGGACTTGTTTTACAATTAAAGTTTATCACAGAGAAACAAAGGCAACAAGTTTATAAATGATTTTAGAAATAAGACTAAGTTATTTAAGGGTATAAAATTGGATTTATATGTTATGCTTTGAAGTTTGAAGAGGAAAAAAAATCGCCCTGTTAAAATAAAATGTTTTTGTTGTACTTGGGATCGAGTATGCCTGCCTATACAAATGTGGTCTTGTATCTTGTAAGCTCATCAAAGTAAGACATGAAAGGAATACCAAATTTGGCAAAAAATAAATGCACTAACTTCATATTTGTACCGAAAAAGTTTGGTAAAAAGAAGTACTAACGGGTATCGATGTCCAACTGAATTTCGAGGTTGCATCCGGCCCCATTCGTAATCCGTTGGATTTCAAAAATTCTATCTGCATCAAAACCATTAGCGAACGGTCCGGATACCCACCCGCAAAAATACGAATGTCCTGACTAAATCCGGGGATCGCGGGCCAAATGCTCACCGCTACCTAGTACAATAAATTATCTAGACCTGCTGCTTAACATTGCAGAATAAAATGAATTGATGGGCTTGGTTATCTATGGGCTGGAAAACAAGGACCTTTATTTGCCCATTCCACTATCAATAGCAAGTATCATTTTCACTCCTTGATTAAACTTGAATTTAGTACCTGAATTTGTTGTGTATTAACACAGGGTGAATCTAGTTTATGAGAAGCGATAATTAAAGTGTGCAACCTAGAACAGAATCAATGAATCAAATCTTTCTGAAGGATTTGGGCATACTAAATAAGCGTAATTCTCTCCATTAGCCATAAAAACACTTACTTTTAGCTCTTGAATACATTTGATAAATCGTATATATACCTAGTGGACTCTAGTTAACATTGTTTGGTACTGGAATTAGTCGTATTTATCATTTCTCAGTATTGCTTAATGGCTTAAACTGCTCCATGTGATCAATCATCAATCTAGTTCATGCATGCATGTCTGCTTATGGATAAATTCCATGCATTGCTTGAGATTTTTATTTTTGAGGCACAGGCTTTTCCCCCCCTTCTCTTCGCTTCCTTGTGTTTGCTAAATTGAAGTCAGTAAGAAAATCCCTAAAATGAAGGCCTGGAGAGATACTCAGAGTATAATTGGCTAAATAATTTATCCTTTAACGGCTGACTTATCTTACATTCCCTAATATCTTTGTTTTACGTTTTGTTTGGATGGAGTTCTCTTCACCATCACTCCATCGTAGTGTTGGATTAAGGTTAATTGTCAACGTTTCCCGTGGGCATCCCGCGTATTGAACCGAAATACCTGCAGCTAGAATGCTAATCAACAATCTGCCTTCCTGTAGGCTCAGTGCCTTCCAAACCCCAGACGCAGATTGTACAAGGCATAGAGATACTAATCTGAAAGATGAATTTCATGAAATGGCCTATTGGTTATAAGTATATAAAACTGATTTTCATCAACATTATGACCAAGACTAAAATGAAATTTGAGCATAGTACTAGTGATCATGACTTTCAACTACGTCCATAGAATCCCTTTTCATGGCATCACCCTTTCGACACATACTAACGTTATGCTGCTATGACAAGTCTCTTTTAAGGCCCCCAGTTTCCACATCCTTGATTAGAAGCATAAACTTGTTCTTCCGATGTTACAGGAGTTTGTCAACTGATACTGTAAAACTAAACCATCTGCAGTAAGCAAGGAATAATACTAAGATGGGTGGTAAACACGCAGTACACATGCCTTTTTGTTGTCAATGAACAAAGGAGATTTCTTAGTTTACTGGTAGGAAGTTTTTAGTGACTCTTCGTGCCTGATTGGGACAACGAGGTGGTTCTTAGTGCCTCAGATGCTGAAACTGCATGTGTTGAAATCTGTACTTTTGATCTTCCTAGATCTTTTTTACTTGGGCCAAACAAATGGTTCTGTGACTGGAATACCAAGGTTAACAAAGTTGAGCTACCACAAAACCTTCAATGCTTGATTTAGGTCACACTGAATATCAACACACATTATAGACTTCCTACATTCTAAGAAAAATAAACTACAACTAATAAGATAGCTGTAAGTCTAAACAAAGTCTTGAACTTTAAAAAAATTATTTGAATGGGAATTATTACGACGAGTGCGTTGTTAACAGGTATCCTATTTTAACTCGACAGTCCAGCCCAGTTTGTCCTCAGTAAGACCCATTTGTAAATTCGTAAGAGACGAATAGAGTTGTTGAGAAACAACACCAACTCCACTCTCCCCACCGTATGATATCCTGCAGAAAACGAGAAGTTCAGCATTTATGTTTCTGGCAAGACATTTATTAGTTTTCACATTTTGTTGATTTGTTTGCAAGTGAGAATATCTACAACACATGGTTTATACTAGGCAAAGAGGACAGTCTGTGTATGCTTTTATTTGTTTGACCCAGATACCCTGTGTTGTGTTAGCAAATGGAAAAACTAATCATATTTCAGAGAACAACGTATCAAGAAGAAACCTACCTTTTGCCAAGATAAGTTATGCTTCCCACCGGCGATACAACCACAGCTGTTCCCGTACAGAAGACTTCTTCAGCATCAAGTAATTCCTCCACCGAGATAAGCCGCTCCTCAACCTTCATTTTACCAAAGCAGTGTTTATGTATATTATATATATAAAAGAAAAAACTGTTCTTCATCTTCTAAAATAAAATCCAGTATTTTCTGTTTGGAAGAGGACTGAAACTCATCACCAGCATGGTTCTATAATATTGAGCAAACAAAGCTTCTCCAGCTTGACCAAGAAAAGAAGAGATCCCAATGGGGAAGAGTACTTGAGAATTACATAAGGGAACATCCAGGCACAAGAGCGGCATGTCAGCTAAGTGGATTTAGTTACTAGCATCTAAAGAAGGGAGTTGCAGTCTTTAGAAGTAGGTCATATGTTCCTTTTCTAGGTTTCTTTTGCCAGTGCAAGTAGTTATTGGCACAGACTTTTATGAGAGTCTTTAAAAGCAATCCACCTAATCGAACTCGGGCAATACAGCTTGGACATTCAAAAAGGTAACTGTAGGAACTTACTTGAATTTTACTGCTTTCACCAACCTTATATTCAGGAGCAGTTCCATTGCTGGTTTTAAGTTACAAAAATTCTATTCATCCCACGGTAAAACCCACGGACAAACCCACTTTTCCATTTAGGGAATACTTTTCCATATGCTAGCGAGGCCTATGTCCACTTATCCCACGTGCTAGGGTAGTTATTCCCAAAAGAGGAAAGTGGGTTTGACTGTGGGTTTGAATAGAATGATTGTTTAAGTTTAAACTCTGCTGTCCCAAATTCCTTTCCACAATACATATCTTAATCATATTACAAGGACATTAGGGTCAGCAAACAGCAACTAGAGAGGCCAATATTTGGCTGAATAATGAACCTAATGCTAGTCATTACTCACTAGCCATCCGGGTCATTTTCGGCTGCAAGAAATTGAAGTCGAAAGTCCAAGCTCTATAACTTGTTGACCCAGTAGATGTTCTCTACCCTACTGTAATTACCATGTTAAAAAATAGATCAACTTCCATCTTATCAGGTATGACACTGGAGAAGCTCTAGGTAACTGACTCGAGAATTCAAACCATATACAAGGGCCGGGGATCTTTAATAACAGCAAACTTTAGTTTTCCTGTTTGGATCTTTACCGAAACACGATATGGGTATGATATATGAACTGATGCATGCTCAATGTTTTCAAACTTTAAACAAATGTACCTCGAAACCTTGACTTCGGGCAACATCGATTATACTCTTACGGGTAATGCCCGGCAAAATCGTCCCTTTGATTGCTGGAGTAGATATGGTTTTACCCTGAAAAAGAAGAATCGACCAAAACAATTTATCAGATTACATGACTGTTGAGAATGTTCAATTCTGCAAGGAACGAAAATGCAATTTCGTAGAAAAATCAATATCGTTATCCAGCATGATAAATGAAACATTCATACCCCATAAGAAGAAAAAAAAAACATAAGGCTCAACAACCAGTAATAGTATACCTTCACAAGAAACACATTACAAGATGAGACCTCCTCCAGATATTTTTTGTGGGTTGAATCCAGATATAAAACATCAGAGTAGCCTTTTGCTTTAGCTGCAGATTGTGCCTTCAGGACCTACATGCAGATATAAGATAATGTTACAAATTATAGATCACAGGAGATCCTTTTAATTTTGATAAGCAGCTTAATGCAGTCATAATGTTCAAACATTCATTCTTCTTCTATATTAACTGGAATAAATCTTCAATAGTACTATAATCTTTCGAGTCACATGGAATCTATTTATGGTTTCTCGTAATTATGATCAATCAACAATAATAATTTTAGCATAAAAGAAATCAACAAATAACGAAATAAAGTAAATAAAACAAAAAACATCTGTTGCTGCATCCCCCTTGCATGAATTTTAAGAACAAGATCTAAATTAAAGAGGTCGTTGTGAGTATCACAATATAACTACATAAGTAACATAACTAACTGTAATGCACCCTAGATTAACCACAACAATTAAAATGGAAATAAACAGCATAAAACCAACTAGAAATTTCGAGCAATGATTTTACACATAATCAAACTAATGGAACTTACTAATTCTGTCATGTATAGTAAGGGATTATTCAAGAAAACTAAATTGAATAGTTAGGAAACTTGAGGAGAACTAATCAATATCCTTTGGCTACATCATTCTCTATTTCTATTGTTAAATTTCTAGGCAAAACACTATCTGATTCTTTTAGTATGTGAGACTTGATTTTGAGTCTTACTTAGTAGTAAGTCATTGTGGTCTAATAAATATAATTAGGAAACAGTAAATCAATTCCATAATCCACAGAATCATCTTTCACATGATAGTATACTGCACCCAAATGGCTTCTTTCATAGATTATATATATTATATGTGAAGTTAGAGGAAATGAAGTGCTGACGATTATGCCATTGATTACTGAGGGCTGCAACAAAGTATCAAAATCTGAATGTATGGTCTTTGGTTGTTGGTTTGAAGATATCAAAGCTAACCCATGGCCAAATTCATATTATTCAGCTAAGGTCTGTAAGAGTATGGTAAATAAATGCTTTTATGCTTTCATGCGACATATGTATTGGTCTAAAACAAGGCAAGCAAAGTAAACTCACCGAAGCATAATTCCCTATAGTCTTTACACCTCCAGTCCCTCCAGGAGTTGCACGATGGAAATCATTCTCAACCACCAAATTTATTGGTGCCAAACCCTCCTGCAATTGTTGAAATGAATATGTGACTATTTTATTTCGAAGGAACATGTATATAAACTAAAAAACAGATGCTGATGGTGTACATATGAAACATGATAACAAGGAATTCAAAGACAACATGTTTATCAATGTCCAGAACTTCATAATCCAGACGCATATTCATATATCATTTAGTTCTAATAGCCCCGTACAATCTACTTGCTCCTTATTCATTAATAAGAGGCATCGAGTAGAGGCAAGGAGTAATCACAAATGAGTAAGTCAGTAACCTTGAAGTAATTTCCAACTGGTGACACATAAATGAGAAATGTGTACTCAGGAGCGGGTGCAAGACCAAGAACTGCTCCGCTGCCCATGAGAAGTGGCCGGATGTATAGCGAGCCTTTGCCTACAGGCGGAACCTACAATGACGCAGCTACTTTTGTTATACTGAAGTTGAATGAGGACTTCCAAAGATAAATGGGATATCAAAATATTGGTGTATGAAGAAAAATTACCCAACGCTTATTTGCCATCACCGTAAGCTTCACAGCTTCCACAAATTGTTCAACGGTAGGAGAGGGCATGCACATTCTCTCAGCACCTTGAACCATTCGTGAAGCATTTTCCTCGGGGCGAAACAACAGAATAGAACCATTTTCTTTCCTGTATGCCTTCAATCCTTCGAATAATCCCTGGAAGCAAAACAATATAAAAGTTTACATTAATTCGCAAAATAACTCGTTCTGAAGGCACTAAGCAAAGTCTCATGCTAGTAGGATACAACTATTTCTTGGTTGCAGTGCGCTAATATATCAGAATAATACATCGATAGGTAACTACAGAAGCATATGCAAGAAAAATAGCAAGAGAATTCATCCCAAAAACAACTAAAGCGCATAAAATTGATCAGTACACATCCTCAATTTGCCAACTGCATGATACTTTATCAAAATAATACACAGAGACCAAGACTTTTAATTCAAGAAGAGGATATTTAGAAAACGCACCTGCCCATAATTTAAGACTCCAGATGATGGACTCAACTCAATGTTCCCATAACGTTGTAATTCTCCTTTGGAGAAGTTCCCCCCTGTAGAACACTTAGACATATACATCTGGTCTGTTGGTACAAGGCCAAACCCCAGATTATCCCAGCATATATCAGCTAGCTCATCTTGCTCCCTGATATTTTTCAACTAATAAAATGTCAATAGTTGAACTTCAACATCACGCAAACAAAACCTGTCATGTTACTAAACCCCTTGCAAGTATGAGTACAACCAGTCAATTAATTTTGTATAAAACTCTGCAAATCACTTGAAAAGTGAAAACCAGGTACGGATGGCCCAGTATCTTTCCACCACCAACAACGAGCAGAATAAATAAAGGGGCAATATTTTTCCTAAAGTCAGCATTATTACATTTAAAGTAATGCAGAATATCAATAGTTTGAATCTTCAGAACAATTGATAAGATAATCGATGAATCTTCAGAACAATCGATAAGATAAAGAAACCCATATTGCTAAACCTTTACTTTTAGCAAAATATACACAAAACGGAAGGAAAAAAAAAAGAGGTTTTGATTAGACATGCATTGATAACATTAGGTGATCAATACACGCACCTAATAATAGTTTCAGCAACAGTTCCTGAATCTCTACAAGCAGTAGAAGATGCTGCTTGAAGAGGCGAAGAGATACATTGATTCTGAAGCTGCATATACAGTACATACATGATTATCAAACAAACTAAATGAAACCAATACAAATGAAAGAGAATAAGAGATAGACCTGAAATTGAAGACTTAGGGTTTTTCATTTCAGAAAAAAAAATAAGAGAAAAATAATTATACCTTCAAAGAAGAAGGAGAGAAGAGTTTTCTGCCATTATTGAAGCTTGGAAGAAGAATAGCATTGGCAGATTTAGTGTGATTTCTGTTCTGGGTGATGAGACTTCCTCCTCCAACTCCATGGACGGCGCTGATCTCCATATCTATCTTTCTGGTTCACTCTTCTGTTTTCCCTACTTCGTTTGTTGGTATTCCTCTACTGACGTCACACAAATAAGAGAAAGGAGGCTGAGTCCCGATTCAGAGTGGTCAGGACTGAGGAGCTGACTTTTATCATGTAAAAGTTTACCCTATTCACGTTGTTCTCGGAATACAAATGGGAGACTGGATGTGGATTGGCAGGCGTTAAATTAAATTAAATTTTCATAATTAATAGTAGTAATTATGTTTGGTATCTGGCCGGGCCTTCTAAAACCTGGCTAGATTGTGGCCTATAAAACGTAACTGCAACTGTGAAAAAGTTTGGACACAATTTTCTTGTTGCTCATCCCTAAGATAAATAATTCACCAACATCAGTCTGAGTTTTAGGCTTATTGGTTTTTGTGTTTCAATTTATAAAATTATTTCTAAGATCCATGCTAATAAGTTAGGACCAATTTTATCAAAGATAATAGCGCCTGATCGGTCTATATCCATGTCCTTCTAGAAAAATAATTGATAACATTATTCTAATTCAAGAAGTTATCCATAATAATGAAAAACAGACAAAAAGAAGAATAAAACAGGAACTTTAGTTGCTTAATATTTTCTTGGGGTACTCATCAGGATGCCAGAAACCTATTCGAGATCATCAAAACTTTTAGATCTGATCTGGGAAAATAACAAACTTTCAAAAGTAAAGATATTTTTTCAATAATGACATGGCAAACAAATTTGATAAAATGATAATAAGGTTCAGAAAATCTCAGTTTCTAATTATTACTAGGGAAAATCCTATATTCATTGGACAAGCTAAGATTAATGCTTTGATTTTATGGTAGATAAATATAAAGGCATGTTGAAAAACTGGTCAGGTAGACTTCCTTCACGGGCCGCAATGACTGTGGCAGTCAAATCCACCTTGGAATCTCTACCCATATACCAAATGGGTTTTTATGAGATTCTTAAAGCCGTAACTGCACAATTTATCTTCATCGAGAGAGATTTACGGTGAGGAAAGGAATACACCAAATGAACGTATCTAGGATTTTGGATTGCTCAAAGAAAGCATATAAGTCTAACAGGGTTAGGGTTGAGAGACATCAACCAATAATATTTCCAAGCTTGAAAGGTTTGCATGGTACTTGCTATCGATTAATGAATCTCCTTAGTCCTTGACATTGAAGGCTAAGTATTAACCAAAGTATAGGCATCCATGAGATGCAGACTTCTCAAAAAAGCTCTTAGATTTGGAGTTCTCTACAAAAGGAGTAGAAATGATAAAACCATATTGCATATGGGAAGTAGGTATATGAGATAAAATTCATATTTGAGGAGATAAATGGATCCCCAATGTTGACTATATATATTCCCATAATCTAGCTAAGCTGATTCAATCTTTAGTGATTTTTGGTAAAGAGCTTGATTTATCTTGGGAATTGAAAAAAAAATGATATCAATTGTAACACAACGCAAAAGATTGTATCTTTTCCAATTAATCTCTTTATAACGTTATTAAAGGGATTCCGAATTAAATTGGAGTTACGCAATGGGATAGAATACGCGGTTTACAAACATCACCCAGAATCCAACTATTTGCATAAAATGCATGCAAGATATAGTCCTTAAAGCTGGTAAATTTTCAAGATTCATTGGAATTCCCAGCATCTGTCTTCCACGTAATCAACAAAATAAAACTCTAGAGCATATATTCTTTTACTCTTTTTGCCAGGAGTGTATGGTTTGCTTCAAGCTAAGACCCGTTTTGTCATGGTATCTTTCTTATATCTGTCTAGTAATCGATTCTAGATTGGAGTATCAACCCTGCAAGTTGTGAAGAGAATATGGGAAACTGATACGCTTGGTGTGCTAATACGATTTGGTACATCTGGATAGCTAGGTGTCATAAGTTTTTCATAAATGTCATACCAAAATACTGACTACCTACACAATATCAGAGAATAAATGAAGGATAAACAAGAAAAATAATAAAAGAATGCCGAGGTTATGGAAAATTAACCAGAACGATCAAAAAATAAGACAGAGCTAACTAAAGCCTCCATTTGTAGCAACGATAATCAACTTTGCTATCACTTATGATATAAATATTGATTATGGTATAATTATTCTGATTTTATCTAGAATATAGTGTTGGATGGTGTAAGGCAGTGAGAACTGTGAATAAGAAGGGTGCAAAGCTTTTTGGAAGAGGTGGTGGTGCACGAAATCTAAAGGTCATGGAATGGACATGGACGCTCCACCATACTAATATGCAAATTGATCAAGGCACATGTGGCAGAGTCATCAAAGTTTTGCAGAAAAAACAAACAACTCTGGACTGGAAGTCTTTACCTTACGTAACTCCGATTAAGGAAAAAAATCCAGAACCTTGATGAATAAAAAAAACATCTTTTTATTATGTTGTAATAAAGACAAAAATCATGTGGCGTCTGCATTGGCTCACAACACCAATGCAAAAGATCCCTGTCAAACTACATCCTCCTTATTTTACTTTCGATCTTTTAATAATACCCCATATGTTTCATAATTTTAGTCCACTTTGACAAAGTCAAAATTTTAAGGAGACTATGATATTTCCTAAAATACCCTTAATTATATACCATTTTTTTTCTAAAAAGAAGTCATTACTAACAATTACCTAAAATTTCATAACTCTATTTTAACTATTGAAATGAAAATAAGGATCTCTAAAATTTGGAGACTTAAGATTCATACCTTATGAAAATAATTAGACTCATGGAGAAACTTTATAATTAATGAATTTAACATTTTCCAGCCAAATATAAAAGAAATTTAAATAAATGATAAAAACACAGAGATATCAATCGATTTTTTTTCCTATTTAAACAGATGGACTTATTTTAAATGCATTGCTTTGAAAATAAATTTATATTTTTTTATGTTAAGGGTATATTTGAGAGTTTATTGTGAAAACATGACTACAAACATAAACATGACATTATTTTGGTACATACAAAAATAGTACGGAGGACGAAAATTATGAAACAGACGGAGTATATATTGAAGCTTTACTAAATAAATAATAATAATTAGTAGTTTGAAAACTTCATATCCCACTATTTTTTGGCATAGCTTGTTAACCCCAGTTCAATTAGTGTTAGCTGTATTACAAGTTACTGGTAAAACCAAAAAGAAACTCACACTAAATTCGAAAGTTTTTTTTTTGGTTTAAGAACAATCAACCAATATAGTACTTACACGACAAACCATTGTATTTGATGTTCTTGAAGATCGTTATCCACGACAAACATCAACCCCAAATTTGTGGATGTTGTTGATTTTATAGGTGACTGCTCACAATTGACAGATGAAATGAAGTATACTTCTCTATTATGGGTTATAAAAATCTCCAAAACCATACACAGGACCAACTGGTATATTTTAATGCATCCGTTGATTGTACACAATCAGCCATAAAAGAAAGATTATCTATCGATTTTCAGAGATATATAAAACCTATAATCAACAGATATACTTCATTTCACACAGACAACCATAAATTTTTGAAGAATTTCTACTGATTCTATGTTTATCTTAAACCTCTAAAAAATAAAAATCCAAAATTATGCTTTGGAAATAAACTTTATCTTTTTATCAGTTTTGAAAAGATAAAAATAGATCGGAAGAATTAAGGACAAGGATAAAAAATCAATTTCTAACTTGTAAAGGTAACTTAGTACTTTTACCTTGTTTAGACACCTCATACCCCCTTCTTGGGTGGGATCAACATATGTAAGCCTTAAATAATATTTATAGATCAGGTACTAAAAAATTATGCATGGCAAATTAGCCGGTTTGGAAAGAAAAAAAATTGTTCCTAACACTTTGTTCAGTTGGATCGAACTCGTTACCTGAGCCTGAGTCTAACTCAAGTTTGTCCAGGAGATATAAAAAGTACTTGAGTCTGAGTCATGTATTATTTTGTACGTTACTTGTGTGACACATATGAATATTCTAAGAACCCTTACAATTCTACTACTTCCTCCGTCTCTATTATAAAGGTGGAGTTTAGAAATTTTGAAGTCCCATTAGCAAATTTCCAATTCCAATGACATTTTTCCACATATACCCTTATTTATGATGTATGGGTATCATAAAAAATAAGTTGATATTTCTTATATTGGGTATGATATAAAGGGTAAAATAAAATGGGTGATGGATATTTATGAAAACCATATTTTTCTTATTCTAAGAGAATTGGCAAATTCCGCCTATATACCGAGGATGGAAGGAGTATTTAATAATTGTTGAGTCAGACAAAGCGATAAGTGTTATATAATGAGTCAAATCTGAGTAAAATTTAGAAGAATCAATTGAATCAGGAAAAAAAAAGATAGAAAACTTAAAATTAGATGAATGAAACAACGAATCTACTTCGTGTAGAAAAATTTACCTCAAAGGCCTCCAATTTCCCGTCTGTGAATAAACACACCAATGAAATTGGAAATTTACACTACAATTAAAAGCAAAACTAATGAATTTAAAGAGAAACTAAAATTAAAATATACGAAAAGAGAAAAACGATTTAATAAACAAAATCTGCTTATTTCAAATGATAAGAAACTTACTTACCGTTGTATGATTATTTTTTTTGAGAATCCAAAAGCAAAACTTATTAGGATACAAAGATAGATTGTTAATTGAACTTGTTAGCTAAACTTTTTATAGAGAGCTAGATAGAAAACGTAATGATCATTGTCAATGCCTTGGTATATTTTTTGAATGAAATTGCTGAGAATGATGATTGAGATATACTACCGAACATATGCATTAGACAGTGGTTGACTATTCCTTTCACACCCAACAGGCCAACACGTCCAAGTGGACTTACAATTCAATATACTCGGAAGTCGCACAGTTTTGTTATGTATCCAATGAATTTGATCTCAAACTACTTGCCTTGCCATAAATGTGCTCACGTTAAATTTTGATGGACATAAACAACATCTTGTATCGATCTTATTATACCAATGTAAAGAAAAAAGGTATTTTAGTTGGTCATAAAATGACAAAATAACTCGGTGTAATCATGATATTATTAATATGATTTTCAATATCAACTACAACTACACGCGTGTTTTTAAGGCCAAACATTATAGCGCACCATTTCTCTTCCCTATCTCTTAAATGTAGGGAAAACTTGGGTTTGACAACTACAATGGTCTCCCATATCCCTTTCTTATATAGGGATATCCCTTCCTTACAAGTAAAAGTGGATCAGATGCAATCCAGGTATTAGGAAAGGAAAATGACACGGAATACTGCCAAACGGATACTCAAATTCCGTAAAGCACAATTTTACACGGAAACTGAGTATCTGTTTGCTAAATATTTTTTGTTGACATTTTTTCGTTTACACCTTTCTCACACCCGATCCTAACCATTCACCATTCACAACGGACATCCATCATTCACAACGGATCTATCTCCTCCACCATCGGATCCCAACGGTTATTTTTTCAAAAACTTATAAAAAATCCTCTATATATACAACTCTAATTCTCTATTCAAATCACTTCAAATCCTCTTCTTACACCTTGTTTTTTCCACTCAAATCTCTCAAATTATCTTCTTTAAGAGTTTTTTTTTTTAAAAAAAAAATTCTCATCACAATGTCGCAAACTTAAAAGTATAGAAACAAACATAGAATGTGATTTACTAGCTTGGAAGATGTTCACATTGTTATTACGTTTTGTACTCTAGATGAAAGTAGTTACGAAGATAAGAATAAATTTTATGAAACCCTTTTTGAAAAAATTTTAGAAGTTGCGGTGGGAATCCATATAAGCGTACTATAATCGGTTTAGCACAATCAAATCGGAAGTGGATAAATTTTTTGAATGTGTTGCAAGGGTCAATGCAAGTAATTCGAGCTTCGACTCTAATAACCGGGCATATTATCTAAATATGTTCCTTATAGTTGTGGTATATTTTGTTTGTAAATAATTTACTTTATGTATATCTTATTATGATTTGTTTAGATTGATGTAGAATGTAATGGCAAGGACCGATTATATGGACATAAAAAAAATCGCGATGTTGAGTTTGAGATGCTTAAAGATGTTGGAAATGTAGAAGCCGATGAAGATGAAGATGTGGATCAGGATTCGTGTTATCTGGCATCTCAATATCCTGGAAATATCTCAAACCCCATCTTCTCATAATCCATCTTCAAGTCAATTTTTCGAAAGTCCATTTGAAAATCAATTTCCAAACGTTTTTAACGTCCCTTCCGGTATCTCTTTTCCACAAGGATATACTCCTAGTTCGAACCAACTACAACACCTGGATCGTCTTTGGTGGATTAAAAAGTGATAAACGCAAGTCAGGAGCTGCCAAAAAGAGCACAACTAATAAAAGGGGCTCTGGACCAAGCACACCCGCTACACCCTCATCGCAAGTTCCCAAATGAGCGATGCGGGAACTAAACTTGTTGATTATCTAAAAGAAACCCGAATGACAATCGCACCTCGTCAGCAACAACAAAACGAAATTATGGAAAAGGTTGTTGAAAAAGCGGGGGTATAACAACCACACCATATAATTCGTTCGGAAATATATATGGACTAAACTCCAATATAATTCCGAGAGCACCAACTTAAAAGTGAGACTCAATCAAGAAATATATCAAAGAGCTTTATCTCTATTTCTCAATATAATCAGCAAATCGAACAAATAGAAGTTCGTGAGCCTGATTGGTATGAGAAATAACTTGGAAGGTACCAAAGACCGATGCCCAAGTGTCAACCAAGTTATATCCAACAAAAAATGTCGGATTTATCAACTGATTGAACTACGCACAACATGTGATATTTCAGTTATATAAATAATTATAATGCGAAAAGAAATAACACAGACACCAGAAATTTTGTTAACGAGGAAACCGCAAATGCAGAAAAATCCCGGGAGCTTGTCCAGCTTTGAACACCATACTGTATTAAGCCGCTATAGACACTAGCCTACTACAAGTTAACTTCAGACTGGAATGTAGTTGATCCCTAACCAAGTCTCACACCGATTAAGATGCAGTCGCTTTTCTTACGCCTCTAGAACCACGCCGAATTTTGTGCACTTGATTCCCTTAGATGATCTCACCCACAACTAAGAGTTGCTATGGCCCAAAGTTGAAAACTTATAAATAAATATGTCTCCCACAGATATGTCTATTCTTTATTCGGTTGTTGTTCCGTCTTTTGATAGAAATCAAGGTGAAGAGGAACCAATTGATAATCCGGTCTTATACTCCCGAAGAGCAGCCTAAAAATATCAATCACCCCACAATAACCCAACTGATTAACAGAAAGATTTATTGCGGAATCACAAGAATCTGAGACGAAGAACAATTGTGATTACTTTTTATATCTTACCTGGAAAAGCGGGGGTACAACAACCACACCCAATATTTCGTTAGGCAATCTGTATGGACTAAGTCCAATATAATTCCAAGAGAATCAACCAGACAATCATACTCAATGAAGGAAAATATATCCAAGAGTTATATCTTTGTTTCTCAATGTAATCAACAAATCAAACAGACAGAATCCGTGAGCCTGATTATTATGAGAAACAACTTGAACAGTACCAAATATCAATGTTCAAGTGTCAATCAATTTCAATAAACAACCAAAGGTTTGATTTACCAATTCATTGAAATACGCGGAACCTGTGACATTTCAATTATATAAACAAATATAATGTGGAAAAGAAATAACACATACACCAGAAGTTTTGTTAACGAGGAAAAACGAAAATGCAGAAAAAGCTCGGGACCTAGTCCAGATTTGAACACCACACTGTATTAAGCCGCTACATACTCTATCCTACTACAAGTTAACTTCAGACTGGAATGTAGTTGAGACCTACAATCTTATACTGATTAAGGTACAGTCGCGTTCCTTACGTTTCTGAAACCCAGCAGGATTCTACGCACTTGATTCCCTTAGCTGATCTTACCCACAACTAAGAGTTTCTACGATGCAAAGTCCAAGACTTTATAAATAAACCTATCTCACACAGAAAAGTCTATTATGATAGATAAATATGTCTCCCACAGAAATACCTACGAAGTTTTTGTTCCGTCTTTTGATAAATCAAGGTGAACAAGAACCAATTGATAATACGGTCTTATATTCCCAAGGAACAACCTAGAAATATCAATCACCTCACAATAACTTAACTATATGGTAGTAGAACAAGCTATTTTGGAATCACAAAGAATGAGACGAAAATTTTTGTGATTACTTTTAATATCTTACCTATCGGAGATAAATCTCGAGCAAATCCTAGACAAGATAGTACTCAATATGATAGAACAAGTAAGATCAGAACACACAACTACAGAGAAAATAGTTGGGTCTGGCTTCAAAATCCCAATAAAGTCTTTAAGTCGTTAACCTATAATGGTTTTAGGAAAAACCTAGTTTAAAGGATAATGGACTCTAGTCGCAACTAGTATCATACAGAAGGTGTGGATATTAGGTTTCCCGGTTGTTAAGATTCTCCCTTATATAGTCTTCAAATTAGGGTTTGATAACTTTGGAACAAAGCAATCAATATTCACCATTAGATGAAACCTGATTTATAATTCAAGCTAATATCTTTCCACCGTTAGATGGTCTTAGCTTGTTACACACAAATGATATATACTTTCATATAGGTATGTGTAACCGTACCTAAACGTGTATATTGAGTTGGCTCAATAAAATTTAATCGAAGTTATCCACATGAACAATTTTGTGTTAACCATATTCATCTTAACACTTCTAGATCAAACAATACTCAAATGAATCTAATTGTGTTACTCATATAGTTGTTCAATTGTTTATATTCTCATAGAAGTATACAAAACACAATTGAAGCAAAATCAGAATGATTCAAAAGAACCAGTTCATGAACATTTTAGCCACGGTTTGCAAAGATTGTATTCCTTAATATATAAATGTATTTTTCATGCATACTTAGCCGATTTCATTACTTAACCTCATAAGTTTGCAAACGGGTACCCAATCTTAAGTTCCAGACTTGATCCTTTTCGATAGTTCGCAAATGGGTACGCATACTGTCATTCCGGACCAAACTCGGGTGAATAAGTTTGCAAACGGGTACGCAAACTTAGTTCCTTAACTTTAACAGCTAAAACCGCATACGGGTATGCATACTTGGTCCCCAGACCTGAATTACTCTTACAACAGTTTGCATACGCGTATGCATACTCTGCTATATGCAGACAATGGTTAATTGTTCTAAACTCCCATTTCAATGATTGAAACATTGTTAGAAGACGAAAATAGATGTCTCACACAAACTATTAGCTTATAAGCAGTTTTCAAGTGATCGAATGATTAATACGAAACATTCCGAGTCTACATCAAATGACTGTCTCACACAAATCATGTAAGATGTTACCAGGTGATTTTCACATGATCATCCTTTGACTTTCGTCAAGAATAAAGATGAATGTAGTTAAAACAAAATATTTCCTACACATATTTCAAGAAAGATATAAGCGAGTTAAACTCAACTCAAAATATCAGATGTGTATAATGTAAAGTCTATATAGCTATACGACTTTGTCTCAATAGGAGATAGAATATAATATACTTCTGAGTGATAGATGAGTTCAAGTCTCCACATATCTTTTTTTGATGAAGTTCCACAAGCTTCCGTTAGTAGTTCTTCGTCTTCAATCGATGAACGTCGTGAAGTCTAAAGCTCAATTACACATTCTATCCTAATCCGAGACATAGCTATAAGTAAAATAGAAATCAAGACTTATAGTTTTGACATCTAAACTTGACAAACAAGCTTGATATAGCAACGCTTGCGACTTCGACCGAGCAGTGCTCTAACAATCTCCCCCTTTGTCAATTTTAGTGATAAAACTATCAATACATATGGATTACAAAATAAATAAACTTTGTAGCTTCTCACCCAAATGCTTGATTTTCTTGGTTCTTTAACATTCCTTGAATTCTTCGTCGCTCCAAGTACTCCAGTGATTCTGAACGTGTTCAACTCAGCATCATAGTTGGTGAAGATTTATAACCATAACAATAAGAAAACATATGTTCTCGATTATTGTTATACAGTGTCATAGTATTATTATACAACATCAAAGTTCAATTGTATTACAACTTTGACAATAATACTACGGTGATATGTATCACTCCCCCTTAGTCAATACTTCATCTCACAATGAAAACCACTCCCCTTACATAATGATCCGTAAACCATATGTATGTAGTGTGAACTACAAAATAATTCTCCCCCTTTTTGTCAATATAAATTGGCAAAGGTACAAAAACTAACGGTATCATAATGAAATTCTCAAAGAGATATTCATGACTAAAAGAGAATATATCAGCTTTGTTTCGATGATTTCACATAGTCGAAACTTAGTGTATCCATCAAGGAGTTTATAAAGATACAATATAACTCCTACAATATTCCAGAGCCGCACTCCCCATAAAGATTTGAAAATTAAGCACAAGTTCAATTAATAACTCTCCTCCATAAAATGTCATTGCTGAAAGAACAGCAAGAGCGACCTTACTTTTACAAGAAAATAAGGATTTTTTTTCTTGGACATTTTGATACTAAACAGAGACAGAACTACTACAACTAGAAACAAATGTGGAATTGAAACAACACTTCACTGAAACTTCAAGCTTTTATTGTCCAAAAGATATTGATAGATCCAAGTGCAAGACAAAAGCAAGAAATCTAATGAACCAAAAAGACACCAATAGACTGTCGTAAGTGTTGAAAAGTAGCAGTATCTAGAGGTTTGGTGAGAATATCAGCCAATTGTTGTTCGGAAGACACAAATTCCATGTTAATGATACCATTTTCGTAGAGCTCTCTGATAAAATGATACATGATGTCTATGTGCTTAGTTCTTGAGTGCTAAAGGATTCTCAGTGATGCGAATGACATTAGAGTTATCACAAAAGATTTTCATTATTCCAGTGTCAATTCCATAATCAACAAGCATTTGTTTCATCCATAGAAGTTGAGTAAAACATGATCATGCAGCAATATATTATGCTTCACATGTCGAAAAGGAATGTGAGTTTTGTTTCTTGCTATGCCAAGCCACAAGATTCAACCCTACATAGTAGAACCCTCCAGATGTACTCTTTCTATCTTTTACAACATCTTGCCCAATCAACATCTGAATAGGCAATAAGATCAGTGTTAGTATCAAAAGTATAAGATAGACTATAACTGATAGTGTGTTGAATGTATCCCATGATCCTTTTTGCAGTTGCAAGATGAGATTCCTTTGGATTAGCCTGAAATCTAGCACAACACCCAACGCTGAAAGAAATATCAGGTCTAGTAGCTGTGAGATATAAAAGACTTCCAATGATATATCGATAAAGTTTTTGATCCACATTAACTCCTTTCTCATCTCGATGTAGTTTACCGGTGGTGGGCATAGGAGTCAGCTTTGGAGTAGACTTATCAAGACTGAACCTTGTAACAAGATCCTTAGCATATATTTCTCCTGAGATAAGTAAATTCCATCCTTATGTTATTGAATCTGTAATCCTAAGAACAATTTTAATTCACCGACATTGCTCATTTCAAATTCCCTTCCAAGGGATACTTGAAAATCTTTAGCAAGTTTATCGAATGTTGATCCATATATGATATCATCTACAAAAACTTGAGCAATGGCTACATCTTTCCCACTCCATTTGGTAAACAATGTTTTATCAACTCCATCTCTCGAAAAATCTTTCCTAAGCAGAGAAGTAGTTAGTTTTTCGAACCAGGCACGAGTGCTTGTTTTAACCATATAATGCCTTTTTGAGCTTAAGCACATGATCTGGGAAGTATGGATTTTCAAATCCTTTAGGTTGAGCAACATATACTTCTTCCTTTAAATTTTCTTTTAGGAACGCGGATTTTATGTCAATTTGAAATAGCTTAACCTTGAGAAAACAAGCATGAGCTAATAATAAGCAGATGAACTCAAGGCGTGCCACAAGAGCAAAGGTTTCTTCAAAGTCGATTCCTTCAATCCGTGGATATCCCTGAGCGATAAGTCTTGCTTTGTTTCTGACAATGGTGCCAAATTCGCCTGACTTGTTCTTAAATATCCATTTGGTACCAATAATATTGATATTGGAGGGACAAGGTACGAGCTCCTGTACGTCTTATCTTTGAAATTGATTTAACTCTTCATGCATTGCATTCACCCAAAAGGGATCAATAAAAGCTTCATCAATATTTTTAGGTTCTACTTGCGATATATAACAACCAAAACTGCAATTTTTTTTGAATTTTTTCTCTCATCTTAGTTGTAGAATATTTTCCTCCAATAATAATGTTGGCATCATAATTCCTTTGAACCCAGAGGTGACGTGGAGGTGCACGTTCTTGTTCAACAGGAATAGCCTGACTAGGCCCTTTCTCCTCGTCACTAGAAATGTCAGAATCAACAACCGTTTGAACAACTTCTACTGATTCTGGGATTTCTTTGACTTTCTTAATTGTCTCCGTTGGAGGAAATTCAGCAGGAGATTCATCAAGACGAAAATTGCTCAGATCATCAATAATGACATTTTCTAATTCCATCATAACCTGGGTTCTGAGATTAAATACTCGAAAACCACAACTGTCAGATGCACAACCAAGAAATATACCTTCATCACTTTTAGAATCAAATTTCCGTTTTTGTTCTCGATCTTTCAGAATGTAACACTTACTTCCAAACACTCTGAGATAATGTAAATTGGGTTTCTTACCGTACCACAACTCATAAAGAGTATTTAGGGTTTTTGATCGTAGATAGACACGGTTGATCAAATAGCATGTTGTAAAAACTGCTTCTCCCCAAAACTTTAACGGTAAGTTTTTGTTATGGAGCATTACCCTTGCCATTTCCTGAATGTTCCTGTTCTTCCTTTCTGGAACTCCATTTTCTTGTAGAGTATAGATAGTGAGTATTGTTGAATAATTCCCAGTTTGTCATAAAATTCAAACACCTTAGTATCCTTGAATTCATTTCCACGGTCGCTTCTAATTTTCTTTACCTTGCGACCCTGTTCATTCTGGATTTTATTAACAATAATCTTGAATTCATCAAGGGTTTCATTCTTATGAGCTAAAAATGCTACTCAAGTGAATCTAGTGTGATCATCTACCATAACTAAAGCATATTTCTGCCCAGCAATAGTAGGTTTTTGGATAGGGCTGAAGAGATCCATATGAATTAAATCAAGTGGAGCTTTAGTGAGAATATATCGAGATGATTTTTGTGGAACTTTTGCTTGTTTACCCTTTTGACAAGCACCAAAGACACCATTAATCTTAGCATTGATTTTGGGAATGCCTCTAACAAGTCCTTTGTTGATGATATTAGTTAAAAGGCGATAATTGATGTGACCAAAACGTTCATGCCAAAGATGCATAGATTCCACTTTAGTCAAATTGCAACAATTACTGAACTGAGTATCTAAGAGATAACAATTATTTTTACCACGAGTTCCCTGAAAAATTAATTTTCCATATTTGTTTATAATGTCACATCCATCCGAATTGAAGACAACCTCATGGCCTTTGTCAAAAATTTGACTAACAGAAAGGAGATTAACAGTCATACCTTTAACGTATACTACATCATGGATTTCGCCAGGTAGTTTGATCGTCCCCTTCTTTCTTATGTATCAATATCTCCCATCTCTGAAGTAACTGGTCCTCCTTCACAATCGCTTGAATTCACAAACCACGAAAGATCTCCAGTCATGTGTCGGCTACATACACTATCGAGGAACCATTGAAAAGGTGATGTTGATTTTATAGCAAAAGCTCCCATACTAACACTACTATCCCGTTTGGGTTTTCTTGTTAGATTTGTACACCTTTTTAGAGGAGTAAACAGTTGTTCAACTTTCTTATGAAGATCACCAACAACCTTTAAAATTTCTTGAAAGGTGTACATGTATGTTGAAAATTATCATGAGAACCACAAAACATACATGTACTAACATCTTTAAACTTATCTGAGAAGTTATGAGTCACATCAGGTTTCACAAAGCCTAAACCTCGCTTATCATCTGACTTGCGACAATTCTTCAGGGAAGAATTAAAGTAGTTTCTCATATCCATTGAAGATACTTTGACAGGCATCAAATACGTTTGTTTTGTAATTTTTGCAGCAAGATCAAAGTTGATCCGGATTTGTTCATCCAACTTCATCTGGAGATTAACTAGCTCTTCAGAACGTTCTCGAAGTTCAGAGTTTTTGATATAAATTTCGCAATGAAGACCATCAATTTTCCTTATCAATCGTTGTTTCCCTCGACAAAGATTTTTGATGATTTTTTCTAGATCAAAGTAGTCAACCTCATCGATGGTTTCTAGAACACACTCGGAGTTGAGTAGATCTAATTCTGGTGAAGATTTATAGAGTCAGATTGCTACAAACACAGACTTATGAGGTTTTAAACGTGTTTGTCTACTTTGATACCAATTGAAAAGGCGGGGTACAACAACCACACCCAATATTTCGTTAGGAAATTTGTATGGACTAACTCCGATATAATTCCAAGAGAATTGATCCCAGTCGTATGCGTAAAAAATAAATTTCACTTTCTTACTTAACTAAAATAAATGAAGTATGTGATAAGAAAGAGTTCGTTTCCGCAGAGAGGTCTAGGTTGTCAAGTTGTTTCGATTTCTTATATAAACAAATGGGGATTTTCTGATTTTATGTAAAGGAAATTAAATTAAAAGCAAACAATAAAGTAAAGCAAGCAAATCAAGATATAAAGATATTGGTTAAGGATCGTTTTCATTCACTAACATGTTCTTGTCTTAATAACTAGAATTGATATTTAATCTCTCATTATCAAAGGCCCTAGGATACCTTGATCGCAAGAATATCCCGCAAATCTCCTCTTCTCATCAACAAACACATTAAAAGATGCGAATATGAATTCTATCTAAGAGAACAACCTAACGTGTAAAAGCACTAATCAAGTTTAATTCCCTAGATGCATTAAGTTCTATGAAATCAGGCCAATCAAAGCAATCCAACGTGGAAAGCACGCTAATTCAGTTTAACAAAGGTCATGGTTCACATATGATTATTAGGATATATCACTACAAGAAATAACCATATTTGTGCTACTTGTACTCAAGATGCATCACTTTTATGTATGAAACGCCCTAAACTAGCTATAGATATGAATACGAGTTCAATCAATTGGCCACTCAACTAAACAAATATTCAAATCATACATGGCAATATATATAGTGAATCATGATCGATACTTACGAGGCAAAACTAATCTATTAATAAAAGAAGCATGCTTTGTGAAATCAAATTAATCCATGACCAATAATAAGATTAACTACGCATGTTAATGGGGTTCATAACAAGAATAAAGAGAAAAGTCATGTTTCTAAACCCTAGAACAAAAGTAGAAGTAAAAATAAGATAATAAGAGAGATCCCCTTTTGTGGCTGTGAAAGTTTTATTTTCTACCAACAAACCAAATCTCGATTGTGTCATATCCGAATCTGCCCAGCCCATGCTCACGCTTACAGCTCAGGCCTCAAACAAAGCCCAACAACTTGTTAAGCTTGTCAGTCTCGAAGAACTGACAGACCAATTTTCATTCATTCATTCTCCATCCACAACAATCATTGGCAGCATCAACACCTATTCCAACTCCATTCCTCTTGTAATCCAGGCATCTCCACTTCAATCACCAACTGCAGTATCATTCAAGTTGCACCAGCACTAGATAAATCTTCTGCATCAGTTACAAGACCACCTGCACTTCAACAGCTTACCCACTTCACAGCTCCACCAGACTTTCTATAGCTCCAGCTGCAACATCATCTCATTACCACCATCGCTGCCCAGACTGCTCTCCGAACATGCATCCGTAACATAGCTAGCTGACTGAACACCAATACAACACCCTTGTTCTGCACCACCATGACTCAGCCATCATAGCTACAACATCGGCTCTTCCTTATAAACTGCATCGTCTTCTCTATTTCAGGTTCCAATCTTCATCGGCAGACAACAAACATTCTTGAGTTTCCGCATAACTACACCACTAGCAACCCATTTCCTGCAGTATACACGATCAACAACTACGGTGCCATTGCCCCATTTCGGCTCCAAAAACTTCCTCTTCTCTTCTGTTGCTTCAATAGCAGCTAACCCCTCTCTGCATCGCAGGTCAGCAGCATCCATTATCCTCCATACACAGAGCTTCAGTACAACAATTTGTAGCAACACTGTTCTTATCTTCCAACACCCACTTCGAATTCAACCTCAATCTTGCAAATACCCATTATTTTCTTCTTGAACTCAAGTTATCCACCAACATCAGCAACTTCTCCATCTCTGCATCACTGCCAACATGAACTACAGTCTCAACCATCACACATACAACACCAACTGGTTCACCATCTCAGTTCTCCTCTGCCATACCATTGCACGCAACAGTTGCTTCAACTACTTGCAGCTGCACATCTTCTCTCACAATCTCAACAATCAAGCCATGGCAGCATCTTCCATTTTCGTCTGTAATTTCCATTATGTCCACCAGCTATCTGCTACTGCAAAATGATATCAACACCAACAGCTGAAGTTTCATCCATCACTCAAATTAAGATCTCAGAGCCACAAACTCAGTTGAATCGCACTGCTGAGAACCCAAAACTCGTCATTCATCTAAGACTCCACCATTTCAACCACCAGATTTCAATTGATACACCAGACAAGCATCAGCACCTCAGTTACATCTCCGGCAAACAAAACCCTTGACCATCAAACTCAAAAATCCTACCTTGCAATTTCTACAAATTTGTCACAGACCCACCAGTAATTCGAGCCATTCCTTCTGAATCTGCAATTTCTCGAACTCAAATAAAACCTCAAACTATCATCATCTCTCAAATCACACCAGCAGCTACCCAAACTCGAATCAAGTTTAACTCATCGCTCTTTGTCTTTAATTTGACCAGAAACAACACGAATCTTCCATATTTCACAAATTCAAACATCTCAGCTCCTAATTCTTTTGTCGATTTCTCTTTTCTTTTATTCTGTCTGAAAGCAACAGCCATTTCCGCTCCTCTTTATTTCAGGTAACGCTCAAATGATTATTGTATTGCTGTAGGGAATGTAAGTGAATATAGCCACCTAGGTGAGCCAGATAAGGATCAACCTAGGATGTCACTAGACATCCACTCGTTAGATAAAGGCCACCAAGGTATGCCTCTTGCTTCTCTAGACTAAGTTGCGGTTGTTGTCCCCATCCTTGGCTTGGGTCCGCTCTCAACAACAATTGCATATGAAATGACGTTTTTTCCCTTTACGCTCCAAATAGACGTTTTTTTTATTTCTTTTGCTCATAATGACTCCAAAGTACCTATAACACTCAAAAGTACACATAAGATACATAATTTACATGAAAACTCGCAAAGAAAGCATAAACAATAGATAAATATCAAGGTGTTTATCACACCTATCAAATTCCCCCGCACTTAGACTTTGCTAGTCCTCGAGCAAATCAAACAAAATAAATTCTAAAACATACATACAACTCCGTGTCGTCGAGGCTACGGTCACACTTAGCACGTATAACAAGCCTTTGAACCCTTAGGTGTCCCTAGTGGACGAGTTTTAGTCTCGTGAGGGTTTACTAGAGATATACCCACAAAACCTGCTTTTCCAACTTACTAGTTCTCCGAAATGATAGCATCCAACGCGCTAAGAAGACATAGATATTCTGCACACTAGTCATAAGAAGTTAGACACATATATGAACACAATCTCATCCTTAAAAGTTGAGCGAGAAATAACCATCCCTTATCCAAAGAAATTCGGATTCAGAGTGATCGAAAGTCTCGACTCTGCCTCACAAGAAAGGGTTTTATGAAGTTGCTCTCAATAATAAATAGCTTTTTATGGGTCACACATGTGTCCAGGTAGGAATGAAGTGAGAATCCTGCGACACATTGAATGGTAGGAAGGCAAAACCCTCCGAATTGTTTTAAAAACCCACATCTTTTATTCATTTTGAAAACCCTTTTTTCCTGACGATATCTAAGAAGGAAATCAACCACTTAACGAAGGTGGAAATATGCTTACTTACCTCGTTATCCATTCGGCGTGCAGTTAGCACCACTCTCACAACATCCATATAAACGTCTTTGGTCTTCAATCCTTGTCTTCTTCTTCGTCTTCGGTCTTCAAATCTTGATGATAACTCTTGAACTTCGTAGAATCTTGACAATGTGATTCTTTCCTCGAATTCCTTGTTGCTTGAAACTTCATACGAATATTTTTTCTTCCATTGGCTTTATTGAAAGAATACAAAAATAAAAATGAACTTAACAAACCAAAATATGATGCAATGATGAAAAAAAAAATTTCCTCTTTTTTTTTCTCTCTATTTTTTTTTGTTTAATATGCAAGATACGCCATGTATTGACACTTCATGTTTCTAGACGCAAATACAAAATGAAAACAAACAAAATATTAAAACTAATGATGAACCTAAGGAACTTTTTTTTTTTGTAACTAGGGACCTAGCATGATGATGACCATGTCCCAAGTTCTTTTTTTTTTTGACAAGAAAAGTAATACAAATACAAAATAAGGATAAAATAGAAATGCAAGTACAAAGGCCATGGTGTAAGCATTTTACTGCTTGATTCTTCGCAACTTGTATGTCTCGATATCATAAACTTCTTGACTCTCATCTTGATAATCTTCACTCTTGTACAATAGTCTTCAACTTGTAAAAATTCTGCTTCTTGTCTTGTTGCTTTACTTGAATCTGAAATCTGCTCATTTATGTACCGTTGCTTGTAAACCTTGAACGTCTTCAATTTTCCTTTGTGATGCTCCTCTTGTTGATGATGATGGTGTTTCTATGGACCTGTTGGTGCAGAGAGAGATAAAGTGGATGGTGCTAACTGCGAAAAAGATTACAAGTGGTATGTAAGTTAGCAATTCGATGTAACCATCATGATTGATAAAATAACACTCAAGAGATCAAAATAGTGCTTCTATTGGTGGGAGGTTGGGTAGCTCACCATTCTACCCAGAGTTTACGTACGGTGACACACACTCTAAAAGCATATATTTAGACAAGTACAAAGAATTGAAGGTTGGTGCCTCTCATGATGTAACATGGGTAGTCTCCACTATAGGGAACCACAACTCTAATACTGAATTCAGTCTGCAACTTATTTTCCACCGACATGGTTAAATCCAACTTTAACTCTCATACAAGTAAGAAACCCGATCATGTTCTCTATCATCTCTAAGTTCAGTCACTCTTATGAGAATCTCGATGTAATCTTAGCGACATGTATACTATGTGACTCTAAACTAACCATAAGTTGGATTTTTTTATTCACTATTTTACACAAAAGTTGAAAATTTCATGAACAATTTACAATGCAAATGCTTAACCACTCCCCCACACTTAAGCTTTACATTGTCCTCAATGTAAATTAAGTCATCCAAAGTAAGTCAAGGTGGGAAATCCTACATGATAATATGACAAGAAATCATAAAAAGTAAATGCAAGACAACAAAAAGCTAAAAACAAGACAAGACAAAAAAAATACAAGACAAGAAATACTCATCCTATGGGTTGTCTCCCATTTAGCGCTTGGTTTAAAGTCGTCAGCCCGACTTGCAAGACGAATTCCCCATACATCAACAATCTGAAAAGTTGGGGATCCTTCCATTTAACCTGTTTTGCAAACACTCGCTTCACACAAATATTAGTACAAGAAAATAGAACGAAACTATCAACCAATAAAAGTTTCCCCCACACTTATTCTTGTCTACACTTGGAAGTGTATAAAGAATATAGAATTCGGGAACTTCCACGGTTTCTTCTTTGCAAACATCCATAATATGAGAATCAAATGTTCTAGTGGCGGATATCGAGAAACAAAGTCATTTAACAATATTCTCGAAGCACATATATTCAAGCCAATAAGAGGTAAAGGAGAAGGATTAATAGGAAAAGGGTTAGACAAACCTTGTGCAATCTATTGTATTATGGTATCCTCTTCATCCTTAAAGAATTCAAGTGAATTACTTACCTCTTGCACTCCTCTATCAAACCTTGCAAGCATTATTCGTTCGTTGCTGCCTTAACCAAAGTTTCGACAAAAACATCATCGTTACAATCATTTGCAAGGTCAATTGGGTCTTCCACAATATTGGTCATATCGGTTTCATTCTCAACACACTCCTCTTTGTTGTAATGCACGAACTCTTTTGCGGCTCCAAATATCGCTATAAGGAACTTTTTTAGAAGACTCAAAAATGCATCATCCTCAAGATCCACCCTTTGAATATGCTCTTGATCATTATTAAGATCAATGCTTGAGTAATCTACACAAGTGTCAACATATTCCCTTTCGTCTTCATTAGATTCAAACCTTGTTGCAATGAGATTCTGTAAAACACTAGTTTCATCATACTCATGTACCTTTTGAATAGGTGCTTGATCATTATAAAGATCAATAGTTGATTCCACTACACTAGTGTCATCAAATATCTCCAAAGGTTGGTCCTTTTCAACACAATCATCTTCATTTTCAGACTCATCGTAATAAGAATCTTCATCGATTTCCCAACCTTTATCACGACGTCGTTTAAGCTCCATATGAATGGTCCTACTAATTTCATCGACAAGCTCTTCCGAGGCTCCATCATCTTCCAACTTGTATAGTTTCTGTGCAAGTTTTCTAACGTTCACACGCTTACCACCATTGGCTACAATAGGTTCTCTTTCCCATGACTCTTCCCTTTGAATGGGTGAATGATCATAACTACGATCTAAAGTCGGGTAAGAAAAAGTATTGCAGAAATTGGTTTGTGCCACGTTCTCTCTATCACGGTCAAGATGGTTTAGTCTTTGTTGCATGTCTTGTAATCCATTCATAATCTGCATACAACTCGAATGGAGCCAATTATAAGTAGAATTATCCCACCTTGGTGCTTGACTTACATACCCACTACAAGGTTGTTGTTGGTGTGTATGAAAATCACCATAAACTCTTGGATGTTGATCATAGACAATAAAGTGGTTTCGATCGTATCCCATAGATGGTGGGCAATCGTCATAGTGTTAAGGAGGTTGAAAACTGTATCCATTGTTCCAATATGCTCCTTCCATAATAGATACCTGAAACAAGAGTTTTCAAACCAAGGTTAAAAACCATAAAATAAGAAAAACAAGAAACAAGAAAAAAAAACTAAAAACAAAAATAAGAAACCAAAAACAAGTGACAACTGCTGCCTCCCCGGTAGCGGCGCCAAAATTTGATCGCAGTCATATGCGTCAAAAATAATTTCATTTTCTTACTTAACTAAAATAAATGAAGTATGTGATAAGAAAGAGTTCGTTTCCACAGAGAGGTCTAGGTTGTCAAGTTGTTTCGATTTCTTATATAAACAAATGGGGGATTTTTCTGATTTTATGTAAAGGAAATTAAACTAAAGCAAACAATAAAGTAAAGCAAGCAAATCAAAATATAAAGATATTGGTTAAGGATCGTTTTCATCTACTAACATGTTCTTGTTCTAATAACTAGAATTGATATTTAATCTCTTATTATCAAAGGCCATATGATACCTTGATCGCAAGAATATTCCGCAAATCTCCTCTTATCATCAACAAACACATCAAAAGATGCGAATATGAATTCTGTCTAAGAGAACAACCTAACGTGTAAAAGCACTAATCAAGTTTAATTCCCTAGATGCATTAAGTTCTATGAAATCAGGCCAATCAAAACAATCGAATGTGGAAAGCGCACTAATTCAATTTAACAAAGGTCATGGTTCACATATGATTATTAGGATATATCACTACAAGCAATAACCATATTTGTGCTACTTGTACTCAAGATGCATCACTTTTACGTATGAAACACCCTAAACTAGCTATAAATATGAATACGAGTTCAATCAATTGCCACTCAACTAAACAAATATTCAAATCATACATGGCGATATATATAGTGAATCATGATCGATAATTACGAGACAAAACTAATCTATAATAAAAGAAGCATGCTTTGTGAAATCAAATTAATCCATAACCAATAATAAGATTAACTACTCATGTTAATGGGGTTCATAACAAGAATAAAGAGAAAACTCATATTTTTAAACCCTAGAAAAAAAGTAGAATTAAAAATAAGATAATAAGAGAGATCTTCTTTTGTTGATGTGAAGGTTTTCTTTTCTACCGACAAACCAAATCTCGATTGTGTCATATCCGAATCTGCCAAGCCCATGCTCACACTTACAGCTCAGGCCTCAAACAAAGCCCAACAACTTGTTAAGCTTGCTAGTTTCGCAGAACTGACAGGCCAATTTGCATTCATTCATTCTCCATCCACAACAATCATTGGCAGCATCAACACCTATTCCAACTCCATTCCTCTTGTAATCCAGGCATCTCCACTTCAATCACCAACTGAGTATCATTCAAGTTGCACCAGCACTAGATAAATATTCTGCATCAGTTACAAGACCACCTACACTTCAACAACTTACCCACTTCACAGCTCCACCAGACTTTCTGTAGCTCCAGCTGCAACATCATCTCATTACCACCATCACTGCCCAGACTGCTCTCCGAACATGCATCTGTAACATAGCTAGATGACTGAACACCAACACAACACCCTTGTTCTGCACCACCATGACTCAGCCATCATAGCTACAACATCAGCTCTTCCTTGTAAACTGCATCGTCTTCTCTATTTCAGGTTCCAATCTTCATCGGCAGACAACCAACATTCTTGAGTTTCCACATAATAGCACCACTAGCAACCCGTTTCCTGCAGCATACACGATCAACATCTCCGGTGTCGTTGCCCCATTTCGGCTCCAAAAACTTCCTCTTCTCTTCTGTTGCTTCAATAGCAGCTAACCCCTCTCGGCATTGCAGGTCAACACCATCCATTATCCTCCATACACAGAGCTTCAATACAACAATTGGTAGCAGCACTGTTCTTATCTTCCAACACCCACTTCGAATTCAACCTCAATCTTGCAAATACCCATTATTTTCTTCTTGAACTCAAGTTATATACCAACGGTGGCAACTTCTCCATATCTGCATCACTGCCAACATGAACTACAGTCTCAACCATCACACATAAAGTACCAACTGGTTCACCATCTCAGTTCTCCTCTGCCAAACCATTGCAGGCAACAATTGCTTCAACTACTTGCAGCTGCACATCTTCTCTCACAATCTCAACAACCAAGCCATGGCAGCAGCTTCCATTTTCGTCCGCGATTTCCATTCTGTCCACCAGCTATCTGCTACTGCAAACTGATATCAACACCAACAGCTGAAGTTTCATCCATCACTCAAATTCAGATCTCAGAGCCACAAATTCAGTTGAATCGCACTGCTGAGAACCCAAAACTCGTCATTCATCTGAGAACCACCATCTCAACCACCGGATTTCAATTGATACACCAGACAAGCATCAGCACCTCAGTTACATCTCTGGCCAACAAAATCCTTAAACATCAGACTCGAAAACCCTACCTTGTAATTTCTACAAATTTGTCACAGACCCACCAGTAATTCGAGCCATTCCTTCTGAATCTGCAATTTCTCGAACTCAAATAAAACCTCAAACTATCATCATCTCTCAAATCACAACAACAACTACCCAAACTCGAATCGAGTTTAACTCATCGTTCTTTGTCTTCAATTTGACCAGAAACGAATCTTTCATATTTCACAAATTCAAACATCTCAGCTCCCAATTGTTTTGTCGATTTCTCTCCTCTAATTCTGTCTGAAAGCAGCAGCCATTTTCACTCCTCTTTACTTCAGGTCACGCTCAAATGATTTAGGTCTTGTTGTAGGAAATGTAAGTGGATATAGCCACCCAGGTGAGCCAGATAAGGATCAACCTAGAATGTCTCTAGAAATCCACTCGTTAGATAAAGGCCACCAAGGTATGCCTCTTGCTTCTCTAGATTAAGCTGCGGTTGTTGTCCCCATCGTTGGATCGGCTCCGCTCTCAATAGCAATTGTATATGAAATGATGCTTTTTCTCTTTACGCTCCAAATAGACGTTTTTTTATTTCTTTTGCTCATAATGACTCCAAAGTACCTATAACACTCAAAAGCACACATATGATGCATAATTTACATGAAAACTCGCAAAGAAAGCATAAACAATAGATAAATATCAAGGTGTTTATCACACCTATCAAATTCCCCCACACTTAGACTTTGCTAGTCCTCGAGCAAATCAAACAAAATAAATTCTACAACATACACACAACTCCGTGTCGTCGAGGCTACGGTCACACTTAGCACATATAACAAGCCTTTGAACCCTTAGGTGTCCCTATTGGACGAGTTTTAGTCTCGTGAGGGTTTACTAGGGATATACCGACAAAACCTACTTTTCCAACTTACTAGTTCTCCGAAATGATAGCATCCAACGCGCTAAGAAGACATAGAGATTCTGCACACTAGTCATAAGAAGTTAGACACATACATGAACACAATCTCATCCTTAAAAGTTGAGAGAGTAATAACCATCCCTTATCGAAAGAAATTTGGGTTTGGAGTGATCGAAAGTCTCGACTCCGCCTCACAAGAAAGGGTTTTATGAAGTTGCTCTCAATAATAAATAGCTTTTTATGGGTCACACATGTGTCCAGGTAGAAATGAAGTGAGAATCCTGCGACACATTGAATGGTAGGAAGGCAAAACCCTCTGAATTGTTTTGAAAACCCACATATTTTATTCATTTTGAAAACCCTTTTTCTGACGATCTCTAAGAAAGGAAATCAAGCACTTAACGAAGGTGGGAATATGCTTACTTACCTCATTATCCGTTCGGCGTGCAGTTAGCACCACTCTCACAACATCTATAGAAACTTCTTTGGTCTTCAATCCTTGTCTTCATCTTCGTCTTCGGTCTTCAACTCTTGAACTTCGTAGAATCTTGACAATGTGATTCTTTCCTCTAATTCCTTGTTGCTTGAAACTTCATTACGAATATTTTTTCTTCCATTGGCTTTATTGAAAGAATACGAAACTAAAAATGAACTTAACAAATAAAAATATGATGCAATGATTTTTTTTTTCTTCTTTTTTTTCTCTCTCTATTTTTTTTGTAACTAGGTGTTGATGGTGGTTTTTAGCTTAGGGTTAAAATCGTAAAACAATACATCCTACATGACGTCACTATGACCATTAGCACATTTATTGAATAAATCAGCATGCCTACGTAAGAATTACCGGGGTACCTTTTTTTTACATGGGTGATGTTCCACGGCAAAACCCTTAACATTGACTACCATCATCCATGCCAAACCCTAATTCTCATGCTACCGCGCCAAAGCATGCCAACCATGACAGCTGCATCACTGTGCCAATGGAAAACCATGCCAGCCACATTTTCACGCCAAGGCATGTCAACCATGCCAGCCGTACCACTGTGCCAATGGCAAACCATGCCGGCCACATCTCCGCGCTAAGGCATGCCAACCATGCCAGCCGCACCACTGTGCCAATGGCAAACCATGCCAGCCACATCTTCGCGCCAAGGCATGCCAACCATGCCAGCCGCACCACTTTGCCAATGGAAAACCATACCAGCCACATCTTCGCTCCAAGGCATGCCAACCATGCCAGCCGCACCATTGTGCCAATGGCAAACCATGCCAGCCACATCTTCGCTCCAAGGCATGCCAACCATGCCAGCCGCACCACTATGCCAATGACAAACCATGCCAGCCACATCACCGCGCCAAAGCATGCCAACCATGCCAGCCGCACCACTGTGCCAATGGAAAACCATGCCAGCCACGTTTACCGCGCCAAGGCATGCCAGCCACACTTGCTGCACCATGCGCCAATGGATGCCAAACCCTTGGCCCTATCCATGATGGCCGCACCATGCGCCAATGGCATGCCAAACCCTTGGCCCTAGCCATGCTGGCCGCACCATGCACCAATGACATGCCAAACCCTTGGACCCACCAAACGGACCTTGCCTTGGCTCTACCATGCCAAGCCGTCCAAACCCTTGGCCCTACCATGCCAATCCAACCGCACCTTGCCTTGGCCCTATCCATGATGGCCGCACCATGCGCCAATGGCATGCCAAACCCTTGGCCCCAGCCATGCTGGCCGCACCACGCGCCAATGGCATGCCAAACCCTTGTCCCTAGCCATGATGGCCGCACTATGCGCCAATGGCATGCCAAACCCTTGGCCCCACCATGCCAAGCCAACCACACCTTGCCTTGGCCCTACCATGCCAAGCCGTCCAAACCCTTGGCACCACTATGCCAAGCCATACACACCATTCTGCCTTGGCCCAACTATGCCAAGCCATCCGCACCATTCTGCATTGGCCCCACTTTGCCAAGCCGTCTGCACCATTCTGCCTTGGCCCCACTATGCCAATCCGTTCACACCATTCTCCCTTGGCCCCACTATGCCAAGCCGTCTGCGCCATTTGCCTTGGCCCTACTATGCCGGCCTTCCCTATGCGGCTACCAAAACGAAGGCGTGTGATGATCAACGGCCACCCTTCAATCCTAGATGCAAATCCTAGCCGTCCAAGGTCGCCAGACAACGCACGGTAACCTTTGGCCCAAAACCCTAGTTTTGGCCACACCAAACCGCGCCAAGGCATGCCATGCCACATGTGCCAATCGCATGCCAACTACCTTGCCGCGCCCTACCATGCAGGCCTTCCCTATGCGGCTACCAAAACGAAGGCGTGCGGCGATCAACGACCACCCTTCAATCCTAGATGCAAATCCTAGACGTCCAAGGTTGCCAGACAACGCATGATAACCTTTGGCCCAAAACCCTAGTTTTGGCCACGCCAAACTGCGCCAAGGCATGCCATGCCACATGTGCCAATGGCATGCTAACCACCTTGCCGCGCCATACCATGCCGGCCTTCCCTATGCGGCTACCAAAACGAAGGCGTGCGACGATCAGCGACCACCCTTCAATCCTAGATGCAAATCCTAGCCGTCCAAGGTCGCCAGAAAACACATGGTAACCTTTGTCCCAAAACCCTAGTTTTGGCCACGCCAAACCGCGCCAAGGCATGCCATGCCACATGTGCCAATGGCATGCCAACCACCTTGCCACATGTGCCAATGGCATGCCAACCACCTTGCCGCGCTATACCATGACGACCTTCCCTATGTGGCTACCAAAACGAAGGCGTGCGACGATCAACGACCACCCTTCAATCCTAGATGCAAATCCTAGCCGTCCAAGGTCGCCAGACAATGCATGGTAACCTTTGGCCCAAAACCCTAGTTTTGGCCACGCCAAACCGCGCCAAGGCATGCCATGCCACATGTGCCAATGGCATGCCAACCACCTTGCCGAGCCACGCCATACCAGCCTTCCCTATGCGGATTCCAAAACGAAGGCCTGCAACGATCAACGACCATCTTTTCATCTAAGATGCAGATCTTAGCCGTCCAAGGTTACCTAACGCATGACAACTTTTTTCCCTAGTTTGGTCGCGCCTAAACAAATCCAAAACCCTAACTTTTGGCTGCGCCTAAACCAGGCCATATTAAAGCCATACTGAGCATGCTTTCATGCCACTGGCTACCAAACGAAGGTTTGCAATAATCAACGACTACCTTTCCTCTTAAGATGCAAAATCTCGACCGTCGAAGGTCACCGAACCTACAAGTCTCCCAAGCTCGACTTGCCAGACGAAAACAACATGCTACATGTTTTCCATGAAAACACTCGAGGCATCAACGCATGTCACAAACTGGGGGATGCTCATTGGGTATTGGTTTGGAGGTTTACAGCGTACGGCGTACACTACGCCCGTTATAAGAAAGTATCATAAGGATGAGGCGGTTAGTAAATACAGGGAGTAATGGTAAAACGCTTTCTTTTATGGAACATCAATTCCAGGCGTTACCGGTTACCACCTCCTCCCATTTACTCACCCATTTTCCATTTCTTAATGAGACCAGAGTACGTTTCACTTTGACTTGTATAAATAGGCATTACCTATTTCCACCGAACAACAAGTTCAAGTCAGGAGCATACAACACTCAGAAAACATTTGCTATCTTTCCATCAGTTAGCTTCCCACTTTCTGATACAAGTCGTAAAAAATAACTACTCTTCCAGAATCAACTATTCTGGTCTCAACACTTTCTTCATTTCCCTCCACAAAACCAACCCTTCTCCTTCACTTTGTGACCGAAGCAAGTCTGGAACGACCGTTTCTTGGTTTAGGCCGGATTTGTACAGATTGATCTCTCGAATCTAAAGTACTCCCTTGCAATACATTGTTTAGGGTTTGAATTCGTTTCTCACCCACACACCCGAAATTACAAAAATCAGCAGAAACCGTTTTCACCCACAAACAATTGGCGACCACAGTGGGAGATCAATCTCTCGGTTGCAATATCGATTCCCAAATTTCCGATATCACCTTTCACTTCCGACTCCAACATGGTGGAACTCAGATCCGGATAAGCTGCCGAGAACACCAACACAGAATCTGTCTCTGGTGCTAACACTACTTCCAACAGCATCACTACGCCACCTACTGACCCCAGTAATACCGAAACCACTCCTTCAGGTGTAACACCGCCGATCACCGGGGCCAGAGTCGCTGCCGCCTCTAATGTCCCTGCGCAACTTGCTAATCCTGGCAGTACTGAAAGCGCTCCTTCAGGCGTTACGCCACCAGTCACCAGGGCCAGAGCTGCCGCTACCGCTCCTAATGCTTCGTCAAGCATGGCACATCCAACCGCCACTAAGACTCAACTACCCCCACCAACGGGACGAGAAACCGGAGGAACCAGAGGAAGCCGACCCTATATCACCATCGCTGATTTGATGGAACGACAAGAGGTTCTCGCTAGAGCCCAGACAGATATGGTTTCGACACAGAAAAAAGTACTCGTCTTTCTCAAATCCCTGACAGAGCGGCTGCCGCGTGAGTCACGCCCTCCGGAGCCGATTAGAAACGCCTCCAACACCCCCGACGCTAGCACCTCGGCGGAACGCGTCTCCGCGGACGAGGAGATTCGTGTCAGAACCCCATTGGAAAGAAGTCAGCCGTCCAATTTTGTCACACGAAAGGATCTGGAGCAACTTCTCCGGAATCGAATCAAGAATGATGAAATAAACATGCATCAACATCAACCTCCTTACCCACCTGAAATACAAAGGATTCCTCTTCCAAGAGGATACTCCTCTCCTCAATTCACCCTGTACGGCGGCGCCGGAAATGCACGTGGACATGTCTCTCGCTTCTTGGAGTCCCTAGGCGAACATGAATACAATCACGTTCTTCGTATGGGGGAGTTTTCGAAATCGCTTACCGGAAGAGCGTTCACATGGTACAACAACATTGCGCCAAACAGCATCCCCAACTGGGATGGCATGGTTACAAGAAATAATTCTTTGTTTCTAAACAAGTTACCTTCTCGGACCTAGGAAGGATGTACCAACGGGACAACGAACATCCAAATAATTTAGCTAAGAGATTCAGGGTTCAAGCACTAGACTGTCATGACCCAAACGTGACCGAGCAACAACTGGTGAATTCATGCATCAACGGTATGGCTCCCATTTACCGCGCCTTACTAGAGAACCTGCGTTTCCAGACATTCTCTGAGCTCCATGAAGCTGCCAGGCGATCAACAACGAAAACACCAGCATTATTAGAAAGAGCTAGACCAACCAGAGCCTAAAATGTACGTGAAACTCGAGGGAATATACGTCTCATCAACAAGCAGTACAATGCTGGTCCCTCCTATGTGAGCGTAGTAAACGAGGGAGGAAAAAGGAAGGCTCCAACTACAAACCGGGAGCCTAAACGCGAAGCACCAGCACGTCGAGCAACTCTGCCATGGAAGGACGCCGCTAAAGCTCCCATGCGTCATCACGAAGCTGAAGGAAATACCCTGGATTTCCCATTTACCATTGAGGAGGTGATCGATTTCTTAGAAGCATGGATTCAAGATGATGTTATCAGACTACCATCTCCCAGACGCCCACCGACTGAGGTCGAGATGGCAAACCCCAAATACTTCCACTACCACGGATTTTTTCACCACCCAACCAGTGATTGCAACAGACTGAAGCATATCTTCAAAGAAAAGATAGAAGCAGGGGAATTTCAACTAGAAAACGAGGGAGTACATCCAGACCCACTTCCGGTGAGGAATTGTGGAGTCTCTGGGGACTCCGTGCACGAGACTGTGCGATCCGTGATGCAGCACATATGCGAAATTCTCTACCTTTCCAAGGTGCAGAACCAAGATATCTTCACGGCTCTCAATCGTGTCGTGTCGGGCAAACGGCTTTTTCCCTCCACGGAAGCCACACCAAGAGCCCACGCTCTCTCAGCGAGAGGAATCGAAAAGGACAACTAGGGACTACTGACCACGTCCTATTTAAGAGGTATTGAATTCTTTAACATGCTAATCGACACGGCCTATGACTTCAACATTGTTACTTTTAAGACTCTGAAAGCTGCGGGATTTACGAAACAAGAGGCTACCCATTCCCCATCCGTGATTAAGAACCCTGTGTTTGTGGGTGAAAACTATTTCTGCCGATTTTGGTAATTTGGGGTGTGTGGATGAGAAATGAATCTAAATCCTAAACAAATGCACTGCACGGGAGTGCTTCGTGATTCGAGAAATCAATCTTTACAATTCTGGCCTAAACCAAGAAATGGTCGTTCCAGACTTGCTTCGGTCACAAAGTGAAGGAGATGGGGTTGATCTTAGGGAGGGAAGCGAAGAAGGTGTTGAGATTGTGAAGGTGTTGGCTATGTATGACTTGTATTATAAAGTTGAACTGGATTACCGATTGAAAGCTATCAGTTCTGGTGTTGGAATACAGTTGTATCAACACTTGCTTCTGTTGTCTTGTCCTGTTTGAAAATAGGGAGGAGGACCTATTTATACAAGTCATTGATCCTAACCCACATATCTCATGGGAAGTGGAGAAAATGGAGTGATGGAGTAGTGGAGTTTCGTCTGTTAGTGTTACACGATCAGTCTTGCCCACTTCTCCCATCATCACTAACCGTCCATGACTTCCTGACACGTTGTTGTGATGGCGCGTTGTGCGATGCACGTTGTAAACCGCCAGACCAATACCCCAGTATGTATCCCCCAGTTTGTGACATGATTGATGTCTCAAGTGTGTGGATCGTGGGACCCACAGAAAGCAGCATGTGATGCTAGATTAAATAACTAAGTTATTTAGGTAGTCGATACTTGTGAAGTATCGTGTGTATTCTATGCAAGTAATGCATCAAATATACTCAGCATGTATGAAACATCGTTGTTTGAGCGTCTTAAAATAACTTCATGTCCAGCCTACTTCATGTGATGGTTTGGAGGCTGTGCAAGCAAGTCCTCCCTTGGCCGACCACATGGTGTGGTAGAGTGGCGGATGATAATCACCACGACACCTCATTGACCAGTTAACTCCTAACCAGGGTTATATAACCAAGCAGGTGAAGTTGAACGGACAAGATAATCTTTGAGACACTCATCTGCGACCGTTAGTGGAATTAGGGTTTGTGAAGAGATGCACAAGCATCACTCTTCAGCTTGGTCGAAACCAAACTTGGGACGCAATTTTGGCCAGGCCGATTGTGCATGCGTGTAAACGGCATGCCGGCGTAGGCGCCTATACCTTGCTGTCGCACGAATGCGTGATCTGGACCACTCAATCTGTCCGGTATAGAGGAGCGTCTAGGATCGATTTGTGACAGAAATTTTGTGCCGCAAAGGCCGCGCGACAAGCCTACTTCTGGCGCGCGTTTCGAGACGATCAAGCTTGGTCGATCAGTCCGGCGTGCAGACAGCGCGCTGGTGTACACGCCTATACCTTACTATTCCATAGAAACGTGATCTAAGCCACTCAATTTGTCCGCCAAAGTTGAGTGGTCGAGATTAGTTTGCAATTGGGAGGTGTGACCATGCCTAGTTTGGGCGTGCGAATCGAGACGAATGGGCATGGTATACCTTGGCCGATCGGGTGTGGAGATAGGTGGCCCACAGTGATCGTGTTGATACTTACTGGACCTGCTTAATCGACTCCTAGACCCTCCATTCGATCAGGTGAAAATGAACGCTCGTGATCGATACAAACCCTAATTAGGGTTTTTCCGGCCGTGCGTCATGCCTTGTTTGGGCGCACGAATTGGGACGACCAACCATGTTTGGTCCTGACTGATCGGTCATGTATGTAGGCGGGCCCACGGTGTTTGTGTTGACATGCTCTGGGCCCTTTGAATCTACATCTACACCCTCAATCTATGCCTGCGAAGATGGATGGTTGAGACTGTTTTGCGACACATGTAATGTGCCACAAACCCTAATTTAGGGTTTTACGTCCACGCTGCTTTGGCTGGACGTATTAGCAAGCTATGCTGCCCTTTTGTGGAGGCCGACCATGCGGGGCCCGCATTGGGTCGGTGGTGAATACTCCAATACCTGCCTGGGGGTTATGGATCCGATCTAAGCCATCCAATCATGCTGGTGAAGTTGGATGGTCGTGATCGTTTCTGAGACTGATACGGACAGTCCAGATGCTTGATCGGGCTAGTATAACACTCCGAGAGTTATAGCATGTACGGGTATTTCATACATGCCTCCTTATTTAATGCTTGGAGATTCGTGTTGCTCTGCTGAGGGCCACACTCAGTCGTCATGCCGCACCAATAATGAAACTGGAGCAGTACATGAAATACAAGGCTGGTCATGCATTGATAATGCCATAAGTTTTCAATGGAGAAGTATTCTCTATTTTATCAGTGGCTTTCTCCTTTGCAGGATGTTAGCGCATAATTTCGGCTTTTACAATTTTAGCCTTTAATGAAAATCCACCATCAACATTAAGTCCCCTGCCTAGCACGTAATGGTTACACTATAGTGGGGTAGGCATGAGATGGTGATAATTTTGTATGCTGAAATAATTAAGCTAAAGTAAAGTAAATACGCATTTACCGCATAGATCGTCAGGTGATGTCCTGGAAGTCTTGATTAGGGTCATGAAGGAGGCAGGACTTGGTCAGGCGAGCCGCTTTTGGTTTCCTCCATGTACATCTGGACAGATCTTGGCCCACTTCTTGAACTAAGTGTACTCTCCTCCGTTGCACGGCAACTTTTCCCAGGTATATCCAATAAGCCTCGTTGATCATTATCCTGAATCAATATCCTTTATAGGTGGCCAGTAAAGACTTCTTTTCTCCTGGGATTCTGTTGACTTGCGAGATATAATTTCCAAGGATTCTTCTCATCCATAGTCGTATATCCAGGTATTTCTCCGCACTTATCTGATCTTATGATTGATTGATGATGATATACACATTTTTTTATGTGCTCATAACTTCTTCTTCTTTGTAGCTTATCATGGAAGTGGTGGGAGATGACCATTTTGTAACTTCTCCAGAAAAAAGTTTCGATGTCGAGCCCGAAGCTGATGCGCACGAAGAAGTAATGGCTAAAATCGATCTCCCACTTCGCGAAATCGGTCGTGCTATACAAGGGATGTCCATTCTGCACCTGCGTATTGTCATGGGACGTATCTGTGCCCTTTCAGCTGCAATCGACAGGGAGGAGCAATGGAGGCGTGATGAAGCGTTGCAAGCACCAGTGAGCGCAAGGGCAGAGAGGTTTGCAGAACGGTTAAAGAGGCGGAGGGTTGAACACAAACGACCTCTTGGTGAAGATAAATGTGATTATCCTATCCACGACGATGTGATAATCCTTTATTCTGACACGGATGAACCTGAGTGTCTGAAAGCAGTCAACACAATCCCTAACGTTGTTGTGGCCTTTGAGGAAGACATGGAAGCTTTTCCTGCTAACGATGTTAGGGTGGAGAGTGTTGCTTTAGAAACATATGAAGTGGAAGCTGAGGCATATCCGAAGGAAGAAGCAGTAACGGCTCACGATGGTGATGGCGTTGAAGCAGGACCTAGTAGTGGTGCTAACGCGGTCGACCTTGTTGACGGCTAGGCTTTTGCTTTTCTTTCTCTTTAAATACATTCCCATAATTCATAAACATCTTCCTTGTACTCAGTAGAGGCTGAGTCCAGGATCTTTTCTTTGCTTGCTTGAATAAAGGTTTTTATGTTATAATCCTTTGTTAAGATTACATCTGAAACTTTCCAGGCGCAATGGTGTGCCTTCATATGTATGTGATTTTTATGATAAAAGAAATAATGGAATAATGGAATACCACGAACCTGCATGTGCTCCTGACATGAGATCTCCCTGGTCTTGCTAGGTGAATGGCTCAAAGCATCTTCCTTTTCCGAACATATTCTATTTCCTTGACTTCTTACGAAATGTTTTCTTAGGGTTTCCTTCTATGTTTTTCTCTGATGGGTTTAGGATGACTCAGGAATTTGTGTCTTCCTTTAGGGGTAAAGAAGTTCTTGAATGGAAATAATACTTCAATTAATTTGAAATTGAAAATTCAAACCCTAATTATGAATGCAAGTATTGCAATCATTTTCTGGAGGAATTACAAATATGACATGAGAAGGTAATTGTAAAAAGACACGCTGGAGAAAACAGCACAGCGTTTTAAAGTGTGGAGGACGCTGGAAAGTGGCAGCACAACGTCTTAAGTACGGTAGGGTTTGAGCCATCGTGAGTGAATTGTTACGCCTTCCAGCTTGTCAGCGTTGATGAGCTTGCAGTAGCCGCCTAGGATAACATCTGCTACCAGGTATGGTTCATCCTCTCTTTCGGTGGGCGAGTCAGGTGGATTGTTACTTTCACCGTCATGCTCCCAACCTTGAATGTATTCGTCTTCGTCACCAGATCTCCAATTCCAAATGGGTTTGGCCATGCAGATTCCTGAACCTTGGCTTTATCGTCTTTGACCAAGACAGCCTCTAAGCTCTTGATAAAACGCTTGAAGGGGCCGGCCTCCCATTCACATCTCTTAGCCGGGGTTGGTTTGTTAGTCGGAACCAGTCCCCAGTGCTTGTCAGAGTGAGGAGTGATTGGTCGCAAAAAGGATTGTGTGATGAGACTTACTTGGGCTTGGAACCTTTTAATGTACGCCGACGGTCTCTTTCCAGGAAGTTGTATCACGTTGGCAAGCTGTAGGTGGTGCGGCAACAGAAAGTCCCCAGGTCCAGACGGCTTGTTGGATATCCTTTCGGGTACCGAAGCCGGTAGAGAACAAACTTCCAGTGTTGCCTTGTTGTCGTGTATCCAAGAGTGTCCTAGGATCATGTCGTAATTAGGATGCTCCTTGACTATTTAGAACTTTGCTTGCGTTAGGGTGTCACCCAATTTAACTTCAAGATCGATGTATCCATATGCGTCTCGAAGTTCTCCTTCTGGAGTCTTAATCACAGTTGGGTTGTGAGTAGCCTCCTGCTTTGAAATATTTGTTGCTTTCAAGGTCTGGAGAGTGATGATGTTGAATTCAGAGGTCGTATCGATCAATGTGCGATCGAACTCGACATCCTTAAACGAGCAACGGTTAAGAGTCCCCAGTTTCCATTGATTGCATCTTCCAGTAAGGACTGAGATTTCGAGACCGCTTCCTTTTCCAGATACAAGCGCCTGCCTAAGACAACGCGGTTGAGGGATGCAAATATGTCCTGACGGTGTGCTTTGGAGAAGTACAAGATCTCGCACAAATGTTCCATCATAGATTGTACAGTCTTGCGAACAGAATCCCCGAAAATCATGCAGTTCCTGATAGGGAGAGGATCTCTATGAACACCTTCGTTTCCAAGCTGGAGTTCTCCTGCCTCTATCTTTTCTTTGAAGATTTGCTTCAGTCTGTTGCAGTCTTTAGTCGGATGATGGACAAACCTATGGTAGCGGCAGTACTTCGGATCCGCCATATCTTTCTCGGTTGGCAGGCGTCTGATAGGAGGCAGCTTGATAGCATCGTCTTGAATCCATGCCTCCAAGAGTTCCATCACTTCACTCATGGGAATGGGAAGTCTGCATCTTCGGTGTCTTGTGCAGGAGTCTTGCCTACTCTCTTTTGAGACGAGGTCGTCTGTGTCGAAGCCGCGCGCTTGGGTTGTCGTTCCGTTGCTGAAGCTTTCCTTTTTCCTCATTCGCCTACCACACTCACAGAAGGACCAGTATTGTATTGTTTGTTGGTGATGCGCCTGCTTCCTCGACTCTCACGTAGGTCTTCGTTTCGAACAACCCTGGTTCTCTCTAGTAACGCTGGGGCAGTTGTGGTCGAACGCTTGGCAGCTTCATGGAGTTCGGAGAACGTCTGAAATCCTAGATTCTCCAGTAGGGAGCGGTATATGGGTATGATCCCATTGATGCACAACTCCACCAACTGCCGTTCAGTGATGTTCGGATCATGACAATCTAGTGCTCGAGTTCTGAACCTTTTAACGAAATCGTTTGGATGTTCGTTGTTCCGCTGAGAGATTCTCCCCAGGTCTGAAAAGGTGATCTGTTCGGACAAGAAGAAGTACTTTTTATAGAAAGCACTGACCATCCCGTCCCAATTGGATATGATGTTAGGCGCGATGTTGTTGTACAGGTGTACGCCCTTCCCGTAAGTGACTTCGAGAATTCTTTCAGGCGGAGAATATGATTGTATTCATGTTCTCCTAATGATTCCAAAAATCGAGAGATGTGTTCATGAGCGTTACTAGTACCATCATAAAGAGAGAACTGAGGAGAGGTGTTTCCTCTTGGGAGGGGAATTCGTTGTACATCTTGAGGGTACGGCGGCTGATGTTGGTGCACCTCCATCATGCTTCCTTTGCTTCGGTTTTGAGAAGTCGTTCAAGGTCTTCACGTGTGATGAATTTGGGAGACCGGTCCATCTCCCTTGGGCGCTCAGGAACAACACGAGCTTCTTCATTCATGTGGGTCTGAGTGGAAACGCCTGTTCTGGGCGTGAAGGCATCCCTTGTTGGCTCTAGGGGTTGCCGTGAGTCTTGTGGAAATCGTTCAGTTAAGGTTTTGAGGAAAGCGAGTACCTCTTTCTGAGTTGCAGCCATATCCATTTGAGTCTTAGCAAGAGCTTCATGTCTCTCCATCAAGTCTGCGATGATAATTGGAGATGGTCCTCCTCTTGCTCCTACGACTCCCCGTCCTGATGAAAGAACGGAAGTTGTTGTTCTGGTGATCGCCGGAGGTGTTACACTTGAAGAGATGCTAGGGTTCGCGGCCGCTCTGGTGATAGGAGGCGTTATACTTACTGGAATATCTCCTGCTCCGGTGGCGTTGGTGGTAGAAGAGACGGTTCCACGAGATGTATTGACCACAGTAGCTCCACTGACAGGTACATCGATACCAAGAGTGTTATCCGCACTAGCTCCATCAGGATTGATTGCTGGTCCCGACCTAAGTTCTACCATCTTGAAACAGGTTGATGATTGAATTAAATCTAAGATCTACCCCTTCTAAATTGATGAATTTGAATCGTATTTTGAAGAAATTGACTTTATAACCGAGAGATTAACCTCTCGCTGAGGTCGCCAATTGTTTATGGGTGAAACTATTTCTGCCGATTTTGGTAATTTGGGGTGCGTGGATGAGAAATGAATCTAAACCCTAAACAAATGCACTGCACGGGAGTGCTTCGTGATTCGAGAAATCAATCTGTACAATTCTGGCCTAAACCAAGAAATGGTCATTCCAGACTTGCTTCAGTCACAAAGTGAAGGAGATGGGGTTGATCTTAGGGAGGAAAGCGAAGAAGGTGTTGAGATTGTGAAGGTGTTGGCTATGTATGACTTGTATTAGAAAGCTGAACAGTCTTACCGAATGAAAGCTATCAGTTCTGGTATTGGAATACAGTTGTATCAACACTTTCTTCTGTTGTCTTGTCCTGTTTGAAAATAGGGAGGAGAACCTATTTATACAAGTCATTGATCCTAACCCACGTCTCTCATGGGAAGTGGAGAAAGTGGGGTGATGGAGTAGTGGAGTTGCGTATGTTAGTGTTACACGATCAGTCTTGCCCACTTCTCCCATCATCACTAACCGTCCATGACTTCCTGACACGTTCTTGTGATGGCGCGTTGTGCGCTGCACGCTGTAAACCGCCAGACCAATACCCCAGTATGTATCCCCCAGTTTGTGACATGATTGATGTCTCGAGTGTGTGGATCGTGGAACCCACAGAAATCAGCATGTGATGCTAGATTAAATAACTAAGTTATTTAGAAAGTCGATACTTGTGAAGTATCGTGTGTATTCTATGCAAGTAATGCATCGAATATACTCAGCATGTATGAAGCATCGCTGTTTGAGTGTCTTAAAATAACTTCATGTCCGGCCTACTTCATGTGATGGTTTGGAGGCTGTGCAAGCAAGTCCTCCCTTGGCCGACCACATGGTGTGGTAGAGTGGCGGATGATAATCACCACGACACCTCATTGACCAGTTAACTCCTGACCAGGGTTGTATAACCAAGCAGGTGAAGTTGAACGGACGAGATGATCGTTGAGACACTCATCTGCGACCGTTAGTGGAATTAGGGTTTGTGAAGAGGTGCGCAAGCATCACTCTTCAGCTTGGTCGAAACCAAGCTTGGGACGCAATTTTGGCCAGGCCAATTGTGCATGCGTGTAAACGGCATGCCGATGTAGGCGCTTATGCCTTGCTGCACCATGAATGCATGATCTGGACCGCTCAATCTGTCCGGTAAAGAGGAGCGGCTAGGATCGATTTGTGACAGAAATTTTGTGCCGCAAAGGCCGCGCGATAAGCCTACTTCGGGCGCGCGTTTCGGGACGACCAAGCTTGGTCGGTCTTGGTCGATCAGTCCGGCGTGCATACGGCGCGCTGATGTACACGCCTATACCTTACTATCCCATAGAAACATGATCTAAGCCACTCAATTTGTTCGGAAAAGTTGAGTGGTCGAGATTAGTTTGCAATTGGGAGGTGTGACCACGCCTAGTTTGGGCGTGCGAATCGAGACGACTGGGCATGGTATGCCTTGGCCGATCGGGTGTGGAGATAGGTGGGCCTACAGTGATCGTGGTGATACTCACTGGACCTGCTTAATCGACTCCTAGACCCTTCATTCGATCAGGTGAAAATGGACACTCGTGATCGATACAAACCCTAATTAGGGTTTTTCCGGCCGTGCATCATGCCTTGTTTGGGCGAACGAATTGGGACGACCAACCATGTTTGGTCCTGACCGATCGGTCATGTATGTAGGCGGGCCCACGGTGTTTGTGTTGACATGCTCTGGGCCCTTTGAATCTACACTACACCCTCCATCTATGCCTGCGAAAATGGATGTTAGAGACTGTTTTGCGACACATGTAATGTGCCTCAAACCCTAATTTAGGGTTTCACGTCCACGCTGCTTTGGCTGGACGTATTAGCAAGCTATGCTACCCTTTTGGGTAGGCCGACCATGCGGGGCCCGTATTGGGTCGGTGGTGAATACTCCAATACCTGCCTGGGGTTATGGATCCGATCTAAGCCATCCAATCATGCTGGTGAAATTGGATGGTCGTGATCGTTTCTGAGACTGATACGGACAGTCCAGATGCTCGATCGGGCTAGTATAACACTCCGAAAATTATAGCCTGTACGGGTATTTCGTACATGCCTCCTTATTTAATGCTTGGAGATTCGTGTTGCTCTGCTGAGAGCCACACTCAGTCGTCATGCCGCACCAATAATGAAAGTGAAGCAGTACAGGAAATACAGGCTGGTCATGCATTTATAATGCCATAAGTTTTCAATGGAGAAGTATTCTCTATTTTATCAGTGGCTTTATCCTTTGCAGGATGTTAGCGCATAATTTCGGCTTTTACAATTTTATCCTTTAATGAAAATCCACCATCAACACCCGGGAGGGGAAGCCTTGAACGCGTATGGCTACATTAACCTCAAGATCAAGATGGGAGACGCTATAACGCGTAGAAAATTCCACATTGTCAAAGAACTGGGTTACGATATGATATTGGGGCACTTGTGGGTTCTCGACAACAAGGCGAAATTAGGAACATCCCCTCTACCGATGTCAACGCCCGAAAGAATCTCCAAAAAACCGTCCAACTTGCTGCAGCATTGACGAGTTACAGATGGAACCCGGACACACCTGGAGATGACCCGTTGACGTTAACTCATAGATTCCAAACGCAAGTAAGTTTGGCCGAACGATCTTCTTTACAACCAGTCATTTATTCCCCTATTCTGTCATGGGGACTCAGCACGATTACTGGCACGGACGCTTTCAAGAGATGTGAGTGGGGCGCTGGGCCATTCAAACGCTTTGCAAAGAATTTGGAAGCTGCCATCGGAACTGACGAGACCAAGATTCAAATGGTTGCACAACACCCGAACTCGTTTCAAATCGGAGATATGGTGGTCAAAGTGAACTCATTTCAAGTCGGGAAGATGACGGTGAAGATAGCTGCTCGGACCGATTCACCCAAGGAAAAAGAAGACGAGCCATATCTGGTGGCAGACGTCCTTTTGGGAGGTTATTGCAAGCTCATCAACACAGACAAGCTGGGAGGCGTGATAATTCACTCGCGATGGCTCAAGCTTTTCAATCCCTAAAACGCTGTACTACCCTCTTCTAGCACTCTCCCTTTAGTATTTTCTTCAACAATTTCTCCTTCCGCTTGATTTTTGTATTTCCCAAGATGAATGCACCGTTTGTATTCTTCTTTAGGGTTTCATTTTTATTCAAAAGGCATAAGTTTCTTTCCGAATGAGTTTTCCAAATCTCAGAAAAATATACCAAACAAATCCCAAATCATTGAGAAGTCACTAACCATCCAATCACAAACAAAAACACCAACTCATTCTAAGGGAAGGCTTGGGTCTTTCAAAAATGAGAAGTTTTATTCAAAGACAGAAACCGCAACTAGTCGCCGTGAATACAAGGAAGGTAAAAAAAAAGTATGCAAAACATCAGGACAACTAAACGAAGAATAGAAATAATGAAGAAGAAGAAGCTAGTCATAGAAAGTTAATGTGTGAATTGCCAATGCCTCGGTCAGAGCTTTTTCAAACACTTTCCCTAACAATCTTTCAGACAGAAAAGGTTCCATTCGGAATCCACATCAACAATAGCAGCCTCAACATCCCATCCAGAAGTCGTCTCAGCAACAATATTATCCGTCTTTTTACCAACATCTGCCTCGGCAACCAACCCAGCGTATGCCACCACGACTTCTCCAATGCCACCGACAACAGTTTCGCCGTCTTCTCCAAAAGTTGTTATAGTTTCATCAACCGCGACATCATCATCTTCCTCGGAAGTCTTCTCAACAACCTTTCGAGGAGAATTTCCCGATTCATCAGAATCAAGGGTTATGACACCGTCCTGGACAGGGGAGCTACGTTGATTTTCCCCTAAAAGTTTCACAAGCTCGGTTTTCCGCCGTTTCAACTGAGAAGCGAACTGTCCCGCCCTAACAGTGAACCGTGAAGATGTTTTGTTGCCCCAAATCCTCCCAACACACTGGGATGCTTCGCCGCCTTCCCGTTATTTCTCCAAAGGTATGTCCCGAATGATTCCGCTGACTTCACGAAACGGAGATTCAATTCTATTCAATGCCTCCCCATGAGAAGAAGATTGGTTTTGGTCGGCCCCAAAGTTTCTCCCCAAAAAATTGGAGACATGTCTGTCATTGGAAGATCCCATTATGCGCTACAAAACCAGAGAAAGGATATAGGATAAACACGATTTCAGAACGACCCGTGGAAATGAAGGATTCAAGATCATCTCTTATAACCAACAGAGTGATGAAGTCCCTAAAAGGAAAGCCTCCTACTAGCCGCGGATTGAGGCGTGATATCAGATTCTAATAAAATTGTTTTCTACTAGCGAGGTAAATTAGGGTTTGGTGAGAAAACGTGGAAGTACATGTTTAAGACACGCTTGCCCGCATTGTTACTCTCTGCCGCCATCACCAAGACTTGGAAAAAAGGAGACCGACAAGGTGACGTGAGGAGAAGGAATAACGTCCCCTTTCTACCGTCATAACACTTGCGGGGTTTTGAATAAGGAAAGGACTTCATATTTGAGTCAAGTAAGGAAAAGAGGCAACCGGGCCCGCGAAGACAAATCACCATGCCAAGAGCGCCCACGCCATTACCTTGGCCCCACACGCCAAACCGCGCATGATTTGCCTCACCAAACCATGTCATGCCTTGCACCATCGTCCGCGCATGCTTTGCCTCACCAAACCGTGTCATGCCTTGCACCACTATCCGCGCATGCTTTGCCTCACCAAACCGTGTCATGCCTTGCGCCATCGTGTCGCGCCATGACTTGCCGCACCAACACCAACAAACTCGCCAAGCCAGCGTCACGATTTTCCCTAACCCACCCAAGGTGATGCATGGCCATACTAAGCCGGCAATTTTCATCTCATCACTCCACGGTCTGCACCAACAGTACAATTTATGCAAGACCGCCAACACGGGAAGAAAAAACTCTCTTTACCTCTCGAAAAAGGTTAATCGGACTTTCCTGACCATCTTATCACGACTTGTTGTTTCGATTGTTTGTCCTAGCCTGTCACTATCTTATGCTTACCTCGCAACAATGTTCTTGTTCCGAGCTAAGCAGGGGAATTAATGTTGATGGTGGGTTTTAACTTAGGGTTAAAATCGTAAAACTGTACATCCGACATGACGTCACTATGACCATTAGCATATTTATTGAAATTAATCAGCATGCCTACGTAAGAATTACCGGGGTACCTTTTTCTTACATGGGTCATGTTCCACGGCAAAACTCTTAACATTGACTAACATCATCCATGCCAAACCCTAATTCTCATGCAACCGCGCCAAGGCATGCCAACCATGCCAGCCGCACTACTGTGCCAATGGCAAACCATGCCATCCACATCTCCGCACCAAGGCATGCCAACCATGCAAGCCACATCTTCGCGCCAAGGCATGCCAACCATGCCAGCCGCACCACTGTGCCAATGGCAAACCATGCCAGCCACATCTTCGCGCCAAGGCATGCCAACCATGCCAGCCGCACCACTGTGCCAATGGAAAACCATGCTCGCCACATCACCGCGCCACGGCATGCCAACCATGCCAGCCGCACCACTGTGCCAATGGAAAACCATGCCAGCCACGTTTACCGCGTCAAGGCATGCCAGCCACGTTTTTCGCGTCAAGGCATGCCAGCCATGCTGGCCGCACCATGCGCCAATGGCATGTCAAACCCTTGGCCCTAGCCATGCTGTCCGCACCATGTGCCAATGGCATGCCAAACCCTTGGCCCTAGCCATGCTAGCCACACCATGCGCCCATGGCATGCCAAAACCTTGGCCCCACCAACCGCACCTTGCCTTGGCCCTACCATGCGAAGCCGTCCAAACCCTTGGCCCCACCATGCCAAGCCAACCGCACCTTGCCTTGGACCTAGCCATGCTGGTCGCACCATGCGCCAATGGCATGCCAAACCCTTGGCCCCACCATGCCAAGCCAACTGCACCTTGCCTTGGCCTTACCATGCCAAGCCGTCCAAACCCTTGGCCCCACTATGCCAAGCCATCCGCACCATTCTGCCTTGGCCCCACTATGCCAAGCCGTCCGCACCATTCTGCCTTGGCCCAACTATGCCAAGCCGTCCGCACCATTCTGCCTTGTCCCCACCATGCCAAGTCGTTCGCACCATTCTCCCTTGGCCCAACTATGCCAAGCCGTCTGCGCCATTTTCCTTGGTCCTACCATGCCTGCCTTCCCTATGCGGCTACCAAAACGAAGGCGTGCGACGATCAACGACCACCCTTCAATCCTAGATGCAAATCCTAGCCGTCCAAGGTCGCCAGACAACGCATGGTAACCTTTGGCCCAAACCCTAGTTTTGACCATGCCAAACCGCGCCAAGGCATGCCATGCCACATGTGCCAATGGCATGCCAACCACCTTGTCGCGCCCTACCATGCCGGCCTTCCCTTTGTACTACCAAAACGAAGGCGTGCGACGATCAACGACCACCCTTCAATCCTAGATGCAAATCCTAGCCGTCCAAGGTCTCCAGACAACGCATGGTAACCTTTGGCCCAAAACCCTAGTTTTGGCCACGCCAAACCGCGCCAAGGCATGTCATGCCACTTGTGCCAATGGCATGCCAACCACCTTGTCGCGCTATACCATGCCGGCCTTGCCTATGCGGCTACCAAAACGAAGGTGTGCGACCATCAACGTCCACCCTTCAATCCTAGTGTTGATTGTGGATTTTCATTTAAGGCTAAAATTATAAAAGCCGATATTATGCGCTGACATCTTGCAAAGGATAAAGCCGTTAATAAGTGATGAATACTTCTTCACTTTACTAATTCACCTAGAATGGAGCATGTGGCAACAATCCCAATATTCTTTGAACTAAATACACGAAATTCATCCAGGATGGAGCATGTAGAAACAATCCCATATACCCTGTGAATTTACAACATTATTAATTAATGCATGACCAGCCTTGTATTTCCTGTGTTGTTCCCGTTGAACTCTCATTATTAGTACAACATGATGACTGAGTGTTGCTCTCAGCAGAGTAACACGAATCTCCAACTATTAATAGTGAGGCATGCACGAAATACCCGTACAGGCTACATCTCTCGGTGTGTTATACTATCCAGATTGAGCATACATATCTCGGTTTGTTATACTAGCCCGATTGAGCATCTGGACTGTCCATATCAGTCTCAGAAACAATCATGACCATCCAACTTCACCAGCATGATTGGATGGCTTAGGTTGGATCCATAACCCTCAAGCATGTATTAGAGCATTCAACACCGGACCAATGCGGACCCCGCATGGTCGTCCTCTCCAAAAGGGTAGCCTGGCTTTCCAATACGTCCATCCAAAGCAGCGTGGACGAGAAATCCTAAAATTAGGGTCTGCGGCACATTACATGTGTCGCAAATCAGTCTCAACCATCCATCGTCGCAGGCATAGATGGACGGTGTAGATGTAGATTCAAAGGGGCCAGAGCATGTCAACACAATCACCATGGGACTGCCTACATACATAACCAATCGGTCAGGACCAACCATAGTTGGTCGTCCCAATTCGTGCGCCCAAACAAGGCATGACGCACGGCCGGCAAAACCCTAATTAGAGTTTGTATCGATCACGAGCGTCCATTTTCACCTGATCGAATGAAGGGTCTAGGAGTCGATTAAGAAGGTCCAGTAAGTGTCAACACGATCACTATGGGCCCACCTATCTCCACACCCGATCGGACAAGGCATACCATGCCCAGTCGTCTCGATTGCACGCCCAAACTAGGCGTGGCCACACTTCCCAATCGCAAACTGATCTCGACCACTCAACTTCACCGGACAAATTGAGTGGCTTAGATCACGTTTCTATGGGACAGTAAGGTATAGGCGTGTGTACCAGCTCGCGTATGCACGCCAGACTAATCGGCCAAGATTGACCAAGCTTGGTCATCTTGAAACGCGTGTCCTAAGTAAGCTTGTCGCGCGGCCTTTGTGACACAAATCTTCTGTCGCAAATCGATCCTATCTGCTCCTCTTTACTGGATAGATTGAGCGGTCCAGATCACACATTCATGGGGCAGCAAGGTTTAGGCGCCTACGCCGGCATGCCGTCTACACGCATGCAAAATCGGCCCTACCAAAAAGTGTTCCCAAGCTTGGTTTCGACCAAGCTGAAGAGTGATGCTTGCACACCTCTTCACAAACCCTAATTCCACTAACGGTCGCAGATGAGTGTCTCAGAGATCATCTCGTCCGTTCAACTTCACCTGCTTGATTATACAACCCTGGTCAGGAGTTAACTGGTCAATGAGGTGTCGTGGTGATTACCATCCGCCACTCTACCACACTATGTGGTCGGCCAAGGGAGTACTTTCTTGCGCAACCTCCAAACCATCACATGAATTAGGCTGGACATGATGCTTTAAAACGCTCAATAGCGATGCTTCATACATGCTGAATATATACGATGCAGTACCTGCATAGAATACACACGATATTTCATAAATATCGACTTCCTAAATAACTTAGTTATTTAATCCAGCATCACATGCTACTTTATGTGGGTCCCACGATCCACACACTCGAGACATCAATCATGTCACAAACTGGGGGATACATACTGGGGTATTGGTCTGGCGGTTTACAGCGTGCAGCGCACAACGCGCCATCACAAGAACGTGTCAGGAAGTCATGGACGGTTACTGATGATGGGAGAAGTGGGCAAGACTGGTCGTGTGACACCAACACACAACTCCACTACTCCATCACTCCATTTTCTCCACTTCCCAAGAGATACAAGGGTTAGGCTCAAAGACTTGTATAAATAGGTTCTCTTACCTATTTTCCAAACAAGACAAGATAACAGAAACCAAGTGTTGATACAATCGTATTCCAACACCAGAACTGATAGCTTTCATTATGTAATCCAGTTCAGCTTTCTGATACAAGTCATACATAGCCAACACCTTCACAATCTCAACACCTTCTTCGCTTCCCTCCCTAAGATCAACCCCATCTCCTTCACTTTGTGACCGAAGCAACTCTGTAACGGCCATTTCTTGGTTTAGGCCAGAATTGTACAGATTGATTTCTCGAATCACAAAGCACTCACGTGTAGTGCATTTTTTTAGAGTTTAAATTCATTCCTCATCCACACACTCCAAATTACCAAATTCGGCAGGAATAGTTTTCACCCATAAACAATTGGCGACCACAGTGGGAGATTAATCTCTCGGTTGTGAAGTCAATTTCTACAATACCAATTCAATTTTACTGATTTCGAAAATAGTGGATCTTAGGTCTGGTTCAGCGACCTATCCTGACGGGACTAGCGTTGACAACACTCTCGGTATTGATATCCCAGGTGTCACCGTGCAGCCAGTCAATACCATCAATGTATATCGTGGAATTGCTTCCTCTACTATCAGCACTACTGGAGCAGGAGATGTTCTAGTAAGTGTAACACCTCCCATCACCAGAGACAGAGCAGCCGCAAATCCCGACATCTCCTAAAGTGTAACGCCTTCGGCGGTCACCAGAGCAACAACTTCCACCCCTTCATCAGAACGAGGAGCTGGAGGAACAAGAGGAGGACCATCTCCCAATACCATCGCATGGAGAGGCAGGAAGTCATTTCTAAGACTCAAACGGATATGGCTACAACACAGAAAGAGGTACTCACTTTTCTTAAGACATTAGCTGATCGATTGCCACAAGAGCCGCGACATCCCCTGGAGCCAATAAGGAGCGCATTCAACGTACCCGGAGAAGGTACTTCAACGGGGGGGACCTACATGGACCTGATCAAAGAAGTGACATCAGATATGAACGGTCCTGTCATTGAGATTCCTACACTGGGGACTGATCCTCACAACGATCCTCCTCAAGTCAATAGTCTCACTATGATCCAGAGGCCGGTGGATCAGGAAGCAGTTTCTCTAGTGGAAAGTTTATGCGAACTTTTACACCTCTCGAAGAATCAACGGGCAGAGACGTTTTGCTGCAATCAACCAGAAGAAGGTCACAACCGGGCCCTACACGTTACTGCACGCATCAAGGATTCAGAGTTCAAAAGGGCCCTCATCGACACGGGAGCGTCTTCGAATGTGATTACTCTCAAGACCCTCAGGATGGCCAAGGTTCCCTCAGGCAAAATCGTATGGCGTCCTACCACAATGACAGACTTTGAAGGAAACCAGACCAGCACATACGAGATCGTCCCTTCAACGTATCACCAATGCCTGAAGACTATGCTGGATAAAGAAGTCGTTCGTATTCCTGCATCATTGCCTCCTTACGCACCAATATGCAGAGTAGAATTGTTCGAACTGAGGGAAGCTCCGCGGGAAGGATCAGACAAAGTTCATTGCATCCCATTCTCCACGTAGGCGTCAATCCAGGAGGAGGACCGACTTGCATCATTGAGGGCTAATGATGGTTATTTTCAATGATGTTGTAGTAAAAGGTTCGTTGAGACTTGTGAAGGAAGATTTTTTTAGACTTAATTTTTATAAATAAAAATAACAAACTCAATTAAAAAGTGTTGTAAAAATTATGGAGAGACCGGGGCTAGGATTCCACCATTGGCCGATATTAGTGATTTAATAAAACAATAATTATGCAACTCAACATTCAAATTGATTCTAATAATATTTCCTAGACATGTAGATTTTCAAAAGAAAAGATGTTAATCCAAGCATAGAATATCAAAACCCTAAGGCAAGCATATTCTATCAAGAGAAAATACACCTAACTAATTAAAATCATATAATCAAGTTCTAATTCAAAGCAAAAATCATAATAGAGTTGTTATAATTAATTAAAAATAGAAATGTATCACTTTTACCGAAACAACGGCTTCCTCCATAGCCCCAAGGATTGGGGTCTAGCTCCGCATATTGGAAACACACTCATAATAATTTTTTATTGCTCAAAAGTGTTTACAAGTGATGCAATGGGAGAAAATAATGATTAAACCGGGTTTGCTCTAAACGATCCCCAAACTCTCCATCCCCAAATGTGCTCTCTAGCTCTCTATTTATACACAGAAATACACATTACTCAATATATTCTTCCACAACTCCAAAATCTTCTTCTTTTTAATTAAAAATATCTTCAGGAATTTTTCCTTCTCTTTATTCTCCATATTTCTTTACTAAACTCATATCTTCTTTAATTCGCAGAATAAAATCCAAGATAAAATCTTCCAAGGATATCTCTCTTGTTTAATACAAGATAACTTCCTTTTTATTCAAATTCTTCATGTTTATAAGGCAAGAAGATATTCTTATCTTAAAGATAATAAATCCTTTACCGGTGGAACCAAATTTCCCGTAAATATTCTTTTTGAATGTTGAAGATGAAGGGTGCCTCTTATCCTTCTGTTGGGGTGCCGATAGTAATTTGGGTGCTGAGAACAAATTTGGGCTGCACATAACTGCGGGTTCCCCTTAGCCAAATCTGAGGTCCACTTAGCAAATGTCCTCCGGGGGTTCCTTTAGCAGTTTTTCGAGCCGATTCTTCCAAAAACGTTTATTTTCCAAAAATACCTACAAACACACAAAACACCAAAATAAGTACAAAATCGAGTACCAACATAGAGAAAATTGAGAACAATTTAGACACAAAAATGTGTCTATCAAATACCCCCAAACTTATTATTTGCTAGTCCTCGAGCAAATTTATTCTAGAAAATAAAGTCTACACTTAGCATGCACAGCAAGCCGTTAAACCGCTAGGTGGCCCTAGCAGCGGAGTGTTGTCTCCGGGGGTTTACCAGAGGTGTACCCACAAAACCTTTACTCCAGACCCTAGCTATCTACGCAGAACCTTGGAAGGCACTAAAGAATCTCCTTGGTTGGCATACTTATTGACTACAGGAGGAAGTACCCTGATGCGAAATTCGAATTGATGTACACAAGTTTGCACTCAAGCATACTAAAATTCATATAAAGTGACAAAGCTCTACTTAGATAGTTTCTGGACATCATAAACCGGAGTCAACCAATCACATGGATAGATTAAGAAGATGGATGTAGAGAAAAACGCAGATGATGTTGACTAAGGTGAACCTATCCTAATGGACTGAGATACTGGTCTGGACTAATATCAACACACTGGAAAATACAAGGGAACCAGTGGTCGATAATCCTAACTCTAGGTCAACTCACTGGCAAATACAAGGGTACCAGTGGTCGACTTTATTGTATTTATTCTGGTTGGTCTGGTGGTCTGGTCTCAATTTTTTTTTTTGTATCTCAGTCACTCTATTTCACCCTAGTAATGGTAAAAAGAAAAAAAGAAGTGATCAGGATTCTTTCGATGTTTCCATCACGAGGATATGGCGAAACTACCATGTTTTCTTTTCTAACACCTGAGCTCTGTGCTTTTATGAATAGACTCTTCTAGATGTTTCCATCTAATCAGATTGGTTCCTCAACTCCTACAACCAAAATGTTCCCATCCACTTAGATTGGTTAGTGCAATCCTTAATAGGCATAAATTTCTAGGCTCTGGAGTTATTTATTGCAACTAAAAAGTTTCTCCCATACCCCCAAACTTAAATCTAACATTGTCCTCAATGTTCTAAAGATAAAATTAAAAGCATATGAACAAGGAGAAACTTTTACCATTTGAAGCAAAAGAGTTAAGGAAAGGTATTACCATGTTGCATGAGATTGGGTTACCTCCCAAGAAGTGCTAAGTTTAAAGTCTTCAGCCATACTAAGAAAGGATTAGTCACCACGAAGAATCATATAGCAGCAGCCGAAATAATTGCGGGTCATCTGAATCAAAAAGTGTTACCCAAAAGAAAAGAAAATCGTAACATACCATGAAGATACCGAACATACCCTTATTTAACTTTAAGACAACAATATCTAGTTGTGGTGCAGGTTTAGGCTCTATAAAAGGGTCTAGATAAAAGGTTTTCATTGGCTGGACTTCCTCAAAGGAAGGATCCTGAAGGTCAGGTTGTAGAGTCTGGAAATACTCAACTAAGAATTTAGAAGCACATAAAAGTAAACTGAATAACTGGGGATCCTCTAAGTCAATCAAATTTGACTTACACAACTGACCATAATGAACGTGGTGGTCTTCCTTAAATAAATGTGTCGACCCTAATCTCTTAAAGTAATTAGGTTTAGTCTCAAAACTCAATAACCGACACATCTGAAATTCAAACGTTCCCACAATTGGAATAAAAGTTTTTGGTAGGAAAACAAAATCAATCTGGGTATCATAGCCTGGGTAAACCACATCAACCATAGGATGGGTTTCTAACAACTGAACTTCTTCCTGGACATTATTAGGTTCGGGAGAGCTAGTATGAAGGTAATCCGACACAATGGATGAGGCACATACATCAAGTCCCAAGTGAGGGATCTCTGTAAGAGCTAAAGGTAAGGCACAAGGAGAGTGATAATCACCCCCAAACTTAGAGTTTTGGGTGTCTCTAGATAGACTAGCTACAATTTCCCTAATTTCTAGATCATCGGAATCCTGAAAATGGTCAATTGCTTCGTGTAGATTATACTCAGGTGATGCATCCTCACTCATATTTAAAATCTCTACGAGTTCATCTTCTTCGTCTAAGACTAATGTTTCTAAATTGCTAGACTCTAAAACAATATTCTCAGAATAAACTCATTCCTCTAAACTATCGTTGGCTTCGTAATCATAAGGAAATACTACATCGTCTAAAACGGGAGTATCTCTGGTCAAATCCTCGTCCTTTTGAATAGGTGAATAATTATTAAAATTATTTGGATTTGAACAAGAAACATTATCATTATTAAGTTCAATTGGAGTAACAAATTCCTGATCACTATGCCTACTTATTTCAAATTCTTCATCAACACTATCCTCATCATAATCATTATAATAACATGAAAATGGTTGGACCTCATCTAAACAAGTAGTGTTACCAATTTTATCCTCGTCATCTTGATTATGTGAATAAATATCTTCACTCTCAAAGGTATTATTGGATACACTATATTGGAAATTCAAGTTATTTCGAGCAATACTTTCGTTCGTCTCTAACTCAAGTCTACGTGTCGACTCAGCTATCCTCTCAAGGATCTCCTCTAAAGAAAGTTCCCTTAGTGTTGGATCTAAGTTTTGAGTTAATCTATTGAGATTATCTTCTAAATATTCAGTCGTTGTTGCAGTCCTTTCGTCCATAACTACGTTATTCACCTCAACTAACTTACATGTCGATTCAGCTAACTTTCGTGTCGACTCATCTAAACTCCTGAGAGACTCTTCTAGAGAAGGAATAGGAACTGAAGGATCATAAAAAGGACTACTTTTCAAAAGTTTAATTGTATCCTCTAAATACGAAGAACTAGTATTATAATCTTCTTGCTCGTAAGACTGATGCGCATGCGGATAATAATTGGGCTCACCATGGTATGACCCAAAATCTTGAAAAGGTTGGCGTGCCCAACCACTATTCACACTATGATCATAAAAAGAGTAATGTCCATGTTGCTCGATTGGATAATCATTGTATTGGCTATACCAGTTCGACATCCTAACTGCAAGGGGATTCTAAACAAGCACAAAGAAGGCTGACTCGACCACAACAAGCCTATTTTATCTAGCAAACAAAAAGCATGATGGCTCCACTTAGATTGTTTCTAGACCAGCTTCTAATCCTTCGAAAGGGAATTCGTTACAATTTAAGCAAACCCCTCTGGAATCAATCCGAGTCAAACTAAGTTGAATAGAGGCGAGGGAAGTTGCGTGGAGCTTTGATACCCAAGGCCTCACCGCATTACAAGGCGGCGCAGTCACGCATTCAACTCACAGAAACCATCATGAACTTCGAAGTATGCTTAAAAGAGAAACCTATATCTTTCAAATGACTTTCCTATTAAGCTCGTTACCCTATTGGTCTCGTTCTAGTCAAAATTTTAGGCTTAGGTTCGCGTTTGGTTTCGTTTTCCTAAGGCGGGCAAGAAGAGAACAGTGATGAAATCCGAACCCTTATCTTTTATGGCCAGGCCTTGCCCTTTACTAGGAAATTAAAACAGCCGTATTCGATTCCTCAACATATATGCATACAAAATCATCCAGTAAACCCGCTGACAGGGGATTCGCGGGTGTTTAGAATTCTTACCTCCCGTTCCAGACGGGGGATGGACCGTTGGAGTCGACTCTGGCCACGACTCCTATGTCATGTACGAACCCGAGGGGCCGAGGCGATATCTCAATCGTCGTCCTTCTCTGCAAACAGTTTAATATTTAATACTACCCTTCCGTAGGGTTTAAAAAAAAGAATGTCCAAAGTCCAAAAAAATAAAGTGCAAAAGAAAAAGAAAAGTCTAAAAAAAATAATAATATCTAAAAAAATAAAAATGTCTCTCTTTTTTTTTTCTCTCTCTTTTTTATTAAATAAAAAAAATCTTCTTCTTTCGCTCCTTTCGTTTTGCCTTTTAGTCCAAGTCTTTAAGTATTCACCAAAAGCTTTGGCGAAATATTCTTTCGCTCCAATTCCAAATTCTGTAAGGAAAAGACAAAAACCCAAAAACGTAAAGAAGAACAAATAAAATAAAACAAATAAAAACCTAAAAAAGAAAAAAAATCTAAAAACTCTAGCCTAAAGACAAGTCCGCGTCGGCGGCGCCAAAAATTGATGGTTATTTTCAATGATGTTGTAGTAAAAGGTTCGTTGAGACTTGTGAAGGAAGATTTTTTTAGACTTAATTTTTATAAATAAAAATAACAAACTCAATTAAAAAGTGTTGTAAAAATTATGGAGAGACCGGGGCTAGAATTCCACCATTGGCCGATATTAGTGATTTAATAAAACAATAATTATGCAACTCAACATTCAAATTGATTCTAATAGTATTGCCTAAACATGTAGATTTTCAAAAGAATAGATGTTAATCCAAGCATAGAATATCAAAACCCTAAACCAAGCATATTCTATCAAGAGAAAATAAACCTAACTAATTAAAATCATATAATCAAGTTTTAATTCAAAGCAAAAATCATAATAGAGTTGTTATAATTAATTAAAAATAGAAATGTATCACTTTTACCGAAACAACGGCTTCCTTCATAGCCCCAAGGATTGGGGTATAGCTCCGCATATTGGAAACACACTCAGAATAATTTTTTATTGCTCAAAAGTGTTTACAAGTGATGAAATGTGAGAAAATAATGATTAAACCGGGTTTGCTCTAAACGATCCCCAAACTCTCCATCCCCAAATGTGCTCTCTAGCTCTCTATTTATACACACAAATACACAGTACTCAAATATATTCTTCCATAACTCTAAAATCTTCTTCTTTTTAATTAAAAATATCTTCAGGAATTTTTCCTTCTCTTTATTCTTCATATTTCTTTATAAACTCATATCTTCTTTAATTCGCAGAATAAAATCCAAGATAAAATCTTCCAAGGATATCTCTCTTGTTTAATACAAGATAACTTCCTTTTTCTTCAAATTCTTCCTGTTTATATGGCAAGAAGATATTCTTATCTTAAAGATAATAAATCCTTTACCGGTGGAACCAAATTTCCCGCAAATATTTTTTTTGAATGTTGAAGATGAAGGGTGCCTCTTATCCTTCTGTTGGGGTGCCGATAGGAATTTGGGTGCTGAGAACAAATTTGGGCTGCACATAACCGCGGGTTCCCCTTAGCCAAATCTGAGGTCCGCTTAGTAAATGTCCTTCGGGGGTGCCTTTAGCAGTTTTTCGAGCCGATTCTTCCAAAATCGTTTATTTTCCAAAAATACCTACAAACACACAAAACACCAAAATAAGTACAAAATCGAGTACCAACATAGAGAAAATTGAGGACAATTTAAACACAAAAATGTGTCTATCAGCTAATCCCCACGACGCACCTTTGCTGACAAGGCATTTCTCTTCATCCGGTGAAGCCACAACCCATGTTTCGTGGCAAGCCGTGACCAGAAAGGGAAAACTGTATACCGACGCCTCTGTTAGCAATCAGCAGGGAAGACTATTACCCAGTCTCTCCGCCCAATGGAATGCTACAACAACAACGATCCACAGGAAGAGGTGTTGGATGCTCCACGACAGCTGCAAGATGGTACCAACTCCACAACTGATGAGCTCGACGATGAGGAATCTACTAGGCCTATCTACATCAGCTCGACCTTGTGTAAGCATTCATACAATCTCCGATCCAAGCCGATCAAACAATATCCGAGGCAATTCAGGCGCGAGATCAGGTGTTACATGGATTCCAGAGACTTGAACGAATGCTGCCCCAATGACGATTTCCTCTACCTAACATCGACATGTTGGTAGATGCTACCAGCGAACACGACATGTTCTCCTCCATGGATGGATGTAGCGGCTACAACCAGATAAGGATGTATGAGCATGGTGCAATTACGACAGCACCTGCTCTGCTGGAAACAACAAGCCTGCCAGTAATGAAGAGCCTCACAATGTTCGTGGAAACATATATTTCACCAACGGGCAATACAATCTTCAGCCTTTGTAAGAAGTTCCGCTGAAGCAGTAAAAGGAAAACCACCGAGATACAACATCCTGCGCGTCCAAGATCGCCAAATCCAACTCCAATAGCACATGCACGACCTCCACAATGATGAAACAACGTCCAAGATATTCCATGTCTGGATCGACGGCAGCAACATCAATGAAAGACGCTTTCAGAATTTCGTCTCCCGTAGAAGAAGTAGCTGCGTTACCAAAGGAGATTGCACCTGGGTCTTAAGAGGTACATACAGATTCTCCATGTCAAGATCTTCATCATTAGTTAAGTCATTCGCATGAAGGAACTTCCCTACTCAAAGACATTATCCGAAGATGATAATGTAAAAGGAGTATGACACTTAGCACTACCCATCTCAAAGATGGTGATTTTAGAAAGATGCAAGAACGCTATCGTTCCAAGATGTCCAAAGACGAATATATACTCAAGAGTGCAGAAGTATTATCAAAGTCCGGTGATATTCCTGGACGTTTGTGAAGCGCAACGCAGGCGTAAATACGGTCTCATGAATCCAGCGTGGCAACATCTATCAAGTCGAAGGCTCAATGGATACTCGTGGGCAGGGGATTGTCCCCCTCTTCCTCATTCCATGAGGCAAAATCAAGAAGCCATCGGTTCCATCATTAGCTTCTCCCTCTTATACTGAGACGAGCTGTACCACTATATGAAGACCGCCAAGTTCGCGCCATCTTCCTCCCAGTCTCTTCTGATCGCAGCTGCGGTTGAGAACCGTTGTTCAAGTTTCACCGTAGCAACAACCACTACGGACAGAGGTAATCCGAACTTCTGCATATTTTATTTTCCATGGAGAAGTAGTAGTGTCACGGAGGAGAGATGGCGATATCTTTATTATGGTAAACCCACCGACCATACAAGATAGAACTATGTAAATCACGCTTGGGGATTGAGGCTCAGCATGAAGTTCCTTCACCGTCAGTCAGGGACTTCTTCAACACGATCAATCAAGAAGCATGTAATTCGCAAGTGTAAATAAAACTGAAGAGGAAGCTGCTTCACTGCTCTTCCACAAGAAGCTTGCTTCAACGCTCTCTCCTGAAGAAGCCGCTTCAACACTCTCTCCAGCAGAAGCCGCTTCAACACTCTCTCCAGTAGAAGCTTGCTTCAACGCTCTCTCCTGAAGAAGCTGCTTCAACACTCTCTCATGAAGAAGCCGCTTCAACACGCTCTCCAGTAGAAGCCCCTTCAACGCTCCCTCCACCAGAAGCTGCTTCAACGCTCTCCATGACTTGCTCGCTCCAGAAGCTGCTTCAACGCTCTCAGCGGGACCCACACCATGTTCGAACATACAAGGTTCACGTTTGGGAAAAACAAGCACGCATGGGTTCCACGTTCGAGCAAAGGTAAGACCGATGTTAATTAGCAAGACCGGTGTTAGTCAGCAAGACCGGTATTGGTCACAGCAGCAAGGCCGGTGTTGGTAGAAGTAACAAAGCTGGTGTATAGGACAAGGCCGGTGTTCGTCAAGGCAAGGCCGGTGTTGGTCAAGAGACAAGTCTGGTGTTGGGTGAGGCAACAGGTTTGGTAATTGGTCGAAGCAGGCACGCGGCGGGTCCCACATTGATCAAGCACAACCAACCCCAGATTGGTCAAAGCAGGCACAGCCGGCCCCAAGCAAAGCAGGCATGCGGCGGGTCCCACATTGATCAAGCACATAAACCGTACAGGCAAAGCAAGCAAGGCTAGTATTGGGCCACATCAGCAAACAAGGCCGGTGTTGCTCAAGTCCGCGAAGCTCGTATTAGTCGAGATCGCAAGGCTAATATCCCGTCACGCAAGCAAGACTGATATCACGTCAGCAAACAAGGCTGGTATTGATCAAGTCACAAGGCTGGTATTGATCAAGTCACAAGGCTGGTATTGATCAAGTCACAAAGGCTGGTATTGATCAGGACATAAGGCCGGTATAATAGACGTACACAGTGGACCCACGTTTAACCGAAGCAGGCACAACAATCCCACGTTCGATCAAGCAGGCGCATGATGAGTCCCACGGTTGAGCGAAGTAGGCGGGCCCACATGCCTATCAAACAGGGACAACAGGGTGACGTTTGGTAGAAGCATATACATGGTGGGGTCCACATCCGTTCAGGGTTACATGTCCCACCAAGGTCGTCGTCACACCTGGCGTACTCCCACGAACGAAGAAGGCGCAACAATCCGTCGATTAGGCACATCAAGCCCACGATCGATCAAGCAGGCGCAATAGCCCCACGAACGAAGCAGGCGCAGCAGTCCGTCAATTAGGCACAACCCCACGATCGAGCGAAGCAGGCGCAATAGTCCCTCGACCGAAGCAGGCATAGCAAGGTCGATCCGGCAAGACGACATTCGAACAGCGCAAGCACGGAGCAGGCCCTCGACCGAAGCAAGCATAACAAGGTCGATCAAAGCAGGAAAGACCGAAATCATGCTAGGGGAACGCTTTCCTGGACACCTCTTGAACGTGACATGCTCCAAGGACAGGACGACCCGTCTCTCCTGGTAACATCTAACTTTGTCTCATAAGTTTTATCCTTAACTGTCACCATCTCATGCCTACCCCATAATAGTGTAACCATTATGTGCTAGGCAGGGGACTTAATGTTGATGGTGGATTTTCATTTAAGGCTAAAATTGTAACAACCGATTTATGCGCTGACATCTTGCAAAGGATAAAGTCATTAATAAGTGATGAATACTTCTTCACTTTACTAATTCACCTAGAATGGAGCACGTGGAAACAATCCCAGTATTCTGTGAATTAAATACATGAAATTCATCCAGGATGGAGCATGTAGCACCCTGTGAATTTACAGCATTATTAATTAATGCATGACCAGCCTTGTATTTCTTGTGTTGTTCCCATTGAACTCTAATTATTAGTGCAACATGATGACTGAGTGTTGCTCTCAGCAGAGTAACACGAATCTCCAACTATTAATAGTGAGGCATGCACGAAATACCCGTACAGGCTACATCTCTCGGTGTGTTATACTAGCCCGATTGAGCATACATCTCTCGGTGTGTTATATTAGCCCGATTGAGCATCTGGACTGTCCATATCAGTATCAGAAACAATCACGACCATCCAACTTCACCAGCATGATTGGATGGCTTAGGTTGGATCCATAACCCTCAAGCAGGTATTGGAGCATTCAACACCGGACCAATGCGGACCCCGTATGGTCGACCTCCCCAAAAGGGTAGCATGGCTTGCCAATACGTCCATCCAAAGCAGCGTGGACGAGAAACCCTAAATTAGGGTCTGCGACACATTACATGTGTCGTAAATCAGTCTCAATCATCCATCTTCGCAGGCATAGATGGACGGTGTAGATGTAAATTCAAAGGGGCCAGAGCATGTCAACACAATCACCATGGTCTCACCTACATACATGACCAATCAGTCAGGACCAACCATAGTTGGTCGTCCCAATTCGTGCGCCCAAACAAGGCATGACGCACGGCCGGCAAAACCCTCATTAGGGTTTGTATCGATCACGAGCGTCCATTTTCACCTGATCGAAATAAGGGTCTAGGAGTCGATTAAGCAGGTCCAGTAAGTGTCAACACGATCACTATGGGCCCACCTATCTCCACACCTGATCGGACAAGGCATACCATGCCCAGTCGTCTCGATTGCACGCCCAAACTAGGCGTGGCCACACTTCCCAATGACGAACTGATCTCGACCACTCAACTTCACCGGAAAAATTGATTGGCTTAGATCACGTTTCTACGGGACAGTAAGGTATAGGTGTGTATACCAGCTCGCGTCTGCATGCCAGACTAATCGGCCAAGACTGACCAAGCTTGGTCATCTTGAAACGCGCGCCCTAAGTAGGCTTGTCGCGCGGCCTTTGTGGTACAAAGCTTCTGTCGCAAATCGATCCTAGCCGCTCCTATTTACTGGATAGATTGAGCGGTCCAGAAGCAGCAAGGTTTAGGCGCCTACGCCGGCATGCCGTCTACACGCATGCACAATCGGCCCTGCCAAAAAGTGTTCCCAATCTTGGTTTCGACCAAGCTGAACAGTGATGCTTGTGCACCTCTTCACAAACCCTAATTCCACTAACGGTCGCAGATGAGTGTCTCAGAGATCATCTCGTCCGTTCAACTTCACCTGCTTGGTTATACAACCCTGGTCAGGAGTTAATTGGTCAGTAAGGTGTCGTGGTAATTACCATCCGCCACTCTACCACACTATGTGGTCGGCCAAGGGAGGACTTGCTTGCGCAACCTCCAAACCATCACATGAAGTAGGCTATACATTATGCTTTAAAACGCTCAATAGCGATGCTTCATACATGCTGAATATATTCGATGCAGTACCTGCATAGAATACACACGATATTTCATAAATATCGACTTCCTAAATAACTTAGTTATTTAATCCAGCATCACATGCTACTTTCTGTGGGTCCCACGATCCACACACTCGAGACATCAATCATGTCACAAACTGGGGGATACATACTGGGGTATTGGTATGGCGGTTTACAGCGTGCAGCGCACAACACGCCATCACAAGAACGTGTCAGGAAGTCATGGACGGTTAGTGATGATGGGAGAAGTGGGCAAGAATAGTCGTGTGACACCAACACACAACTCCACTACTCCATCACTCCACTTTCTCCACTTTCCACTAGATACGAGGGTTAGGCTCAAGGACTTGTATAAATAGGTTCTCCTCCCTATTTTCCAAACAAGACAAGACAACAGAAACCAAGTGTTGATATAATCGTATTCCAACACCAGAACTGATAGCTTTCATTCTGTAAGCCAGTTCAGCTTTCTGATACAAGTCATACATAGCCAACACCTTCACAATCTCAACACCTTCTTCGCTTCCCTCCCTAAGATCAACCCCATCTCCTTCACTTTGTGACCGAAGCAAGTCTGGAACGGTCATTTCTTGGTTTAGGCCAGAATTGTACAGATTGATTTCTCGAATCACAAAGCACTCCCGTGCAGTGCATTTGTTTAGGGTTTTGATTCATTCCTCATACACACACCCCAAATTACCGAATTCGGCAGGAATAGTTTTCACCCATAAACACCTAGATGCAAATCCTAGCCGTCCAAGGTCGCCAGACAATGTATGGTAACCTTTGGCCCAAAACCCTAGTTTTGGCCACGCCAACCGCGCCAAGGCATGCCATGCCACATGTGCCAATGGCATGCCAACCACCTTGTCGCGCCATACCATGCCGGCCTTCCCTATGCGGTTACCAAAACGAAGGTGTGCGACGATCAACGACCACCCTTCAATCCTAAATAAAAATCCTAGTCGTCCAAGGTTGCCAGACAACGCATGGTAACCTTTGGCCCAAAATCCTAGTTTTGGCCACGCCAAACCGCGCCAAGGCATGCCATGCCACATGTGCCAATAACATGCCAACCACCTTGTCGCGCCACGCCATACCGGCCTTCCCTATGCGGATGCCAAAACGAAGGATTGCAACGATCAACGACCATCTTTTCATCTAAGATGCAGATCTTAGCCATCCAAGGTTACCAACTAACGTATGACAACTTTTGGCCCTAGTTTGGTCGCGCCTAAACAAAGCCAAAACCCTAACTTTTGGCCGTGCCTAAACCAGGACATATTAAAGCCATACCGAGCATGCTTTCATGCCACTGGCTACCAAACGAAGGGTTGCAATAATCAACGGCTACCTTTCCTCTTAAGATGCAAAATCTCGACCGTCGAAGGTCACCGAGCCGGCAAGTCTCCCAAGCTCGACTTGCCAGACGAAAATAACATGCTACATGTTTTCCATGAAAACACTCAAGACATCAACGCATGTCGCAAACTGGGGGATGCTCATTGGGTATTGGTTTGGCGGTTTACAGCGTGCGGCGTACACTACGCCCGTTATAAGAAAGTATCATAAGGATGAGGCGGTTAGTAAATACATGGAGTAATGGTGAAACGCTTTCTTTTATGGAACATCAATTCCTAGCGTTACCGGTTACCACCTCCTCCCATTTACTCACCCGTTTTCCATTTCTTAATGAGACCAGAGTACGTTTCACTTCGACTTGTATAAATAGGCATTACCTATTTCCACCGAATAACAAGTTCAGGTCAGGAGCATACAACACCTCAGAAAACATTTGTTATCTTTCCATCTGTTAGCTTCCCACTTTCTGATACAAGTCGTAGAAAACAACTACTCTTCCAAAATCAACTATTCTGGTCTCAACACTTTCTTCGCTTCCCTCCCCAAAACCAACCCTTCTCCTTCACTTTGTGACCGAAGCAAGTCTGGAACGACCATTTCTTTGTTTATGACGGATTTGTATAGATTGATATTTCGAATCTAAAGTACTCCCTTGCAGTACATTGTTTAGGATTTAAATTCGTTTCTCACCCACACGCCCGAAATTACTAAAATCAGCAGAAACCGTTTTCACCCACAAACACTAGGGACCTAGCATGATGATGACCATGTCCCAAGTTTGTTTTTTTTTTGACAAGAGAAAATAAAACAAATACAAAATAAGGATAAAATAGAAATGCAAGTACAAAGGCCACGTTGTAAGTATTTTTACCGCCTGATTCTTTAAAACTTGTATGTCTCGATATCATAAACTTCTTGACTCTTAACTTGATAATCTTCACTCTTGTACAATAGTCTTCAACTTGTAAAAATTCTGCTTCTTGTCTTGTTGCTTTACTTGAATCTGAAATCTGCTCATTTATGTACCGTTGCTTGTAAACCTTGAACGTTTTCAACTTTCCTTCAAATTTGTGATGCTCCTCTTGTTGATGATGATGGTGTTTCTATGGACCTGTTGGTGTAGAGGGAGATAAAGTGGATGGTGCTAACTACGAAAAAGATTACAAGTGGTATGTAAGTTAGAAATTCGAGGTAACCATCATGATTGATACAATAACACTCAAGAGATCAAAATAGTGCTTCTATTGGTGGGAGGTTGGGTAGCTCACCATTCTACCCGGAGTTTACGTACGGCGACACACACTCTAAAAGCACATATTAGACAAGTACAAATAATTGAAGGTCGGTGCCTCTCATGATGTAACATGGGTAGTCTCCACTATAGGGGACCACAACTCTAATACTGAATTCAGTCTGCACCTTATTTTCCACCGACATGGTTAAATCCAACTTTAACTCTCCTACAAGTAAGAAACCCGATCATGTTCTCTGTCATCTCTAAGTTCAGTCACTCTTATGAGAATCTCGATGTAATCTTAGCGACATGTATACTATGTGACTCTAAACTAACCACAAGTTGGATTTTTTTGTTCACTATTTTACACAAAAGTTGAAAATTTAATGAAAAATTTACAATGCAAATGCTTAACCACTCCCCCACACTTAAGCTTTACATTGTCCTCAATGTAAATTGAGTCATCCAAAGTAAGTCAAGGTGGGAATTCCTACATGATAATATGACAAGAAATCATAAAAAGTAAATGTAAGACAAGAAAAAGCTAAAAACAAGACAAGAAAAAAAAAGTACAAGACAAGAAATACTCATCCTATGGGTTGCCTCCAATTTAGCGCTTGGTTTAAAGTCGTCAACCCGACTTGTAAGACGAATTCCCCATACACCAACAATCTGAAAAGTTGGGGATCCTTCCATTTAACCTGTTTTGCAAACACTCGCTTCACACAAATATTAGTACAAGAAAATAGAAAAGAAGCTATCAACCAATAAAAGTTTCCCCCACACTTATTCTTGTCTACACTTGGAAGTGTATAAAGAATATATAATTCGGGAACTTCCACGGTTTCTTCTTTGCAAACATCCATAATATGAGAATCAAATGTTCTAGTGGCGGATATCGAGAAACAAAGTCATTTAACAATATTCTCGAAGCACATATATTCAGGCCAATAAGAGGTAAAAGAGAAGGATTAATAGGAAAAGGGTTAGACAAACCTTGTGCAATCTATTGTATTATGGTATCCTCTTCATCCTTAAAGAATTCAAGTGAATTACTTACCTCTTGCACTCCTCTATCAAACCTTGCAAGCATTATTCGTTCGTTGCTGCCTTAACCAAAGTTTCGACAAAAACATCATCGTTACAATCATTTGCAAGGTCAATTGGGTCTTCCACAATATTGGTCATATCGGTTTCATTCTCAACACACTCCTCTTTGTTGTAATGCACGAACTCTTTTGCGGCTCCAAATATCGCTATAAGGAACTTTTTTAGAAGACTCAAAAATGCATCATCCTCAAGATCCACCCTTTGAATATGCTCTTGATCATTATTAAGATCAACGCTTGAGTAATCTACACAAGTGTCAACATATTATTTTTCGTATTCATTAGATTCAAACCTTGTTGCAATGAGATTCTGTAAAACACTAGTTTCATCATACTCATGTACCTTTTGAATAGGTGCTTGATCATTATAAAGATCAATAGTTGAGTCCACTACACTAGTGTCATCAAATATCTCCAAAGGTTGGTCCTTTTCAACACAATCATTTTCATTTTTAGATTCACCGTAATAAGAATACTTCATCGGTTTCCCAACCTTTATCACGACGTCGTTTAAGCTCCATACGAATGGTCCTACTAATTTCATCGACAAGCTCTTCCGAGGCTCCATCATCTTCCAACTTGTATAGTTTCTGTGCAAGTTTTCTAATATTCACACTCTTACCACCATTGGCTACAGTCGCGTTCCTTACGTCTCTAGTGTTCACACGCTGATCTCACCCACAATTAAGAGTTTCTACGACTCAAAGTCGAAGACTTTATAAACAAATTTATCTCCCACAGAAAAGTCTATTCGGATAGATAAATCTGTCTCCCACAGAAGTACCTACGAAGTTTTTGTTCCGCCTTTTGATAAATCAAGGTGAACAAGAACCAATTGATAATCCAGTCTTATATTCCCGAAGAACAACCTAAAAATATCAATCACCTCACAATAACTTAACTATATGGTTGTAACACAAGTTATTATGGAATCACAAAGAATGAGACGAAGAGCTTTGTGATTATTTTTTATTTCTTACCTATCAGAGATAAATCTCGAGAAAATCTTAGATAAGATAGTACTCAATACGATAAAACAATTAAGATTAGAACACACAACTACAAAGAAAATAGTTGGGTCTGGCTTCAGAATCCCAATGAAGTCTTTCAGTCGTTAACCTATAATGGTTTTAGGAAAAACCTAGGTTAATGGAGAATCGATTGTAGTCGCAACTAGTATCACACAGAAAGTGTGGGTATTAGGTTTCCTGGTTGCTAGAGTTCTCCCTCATATAGTCTTCAAACCAGGGTTTGATAACTTTGGAACAAAGCAATCGATATTCACCGTTAGATGAAACCTGATTTAAGATTCAAGCTAATATCTTTCCATTGTTAGATGATCTTAGCTTGTTACACACAATTGAAATATAATTTCATTTAGATATGGGTAATCGTACCTAAACGTGTATATTGAGTTAGCTCAATAACAGTTAACCGAAGTTAGCCACATGAAGACTTTTGTGTTAACCATGTTCATCTTAACACTTATATCAAATGATACTCAAATGAATCTAATTGTGTTACTCATAGAGTTGTTCAATTTCTTATATTCTCGTGGAAGTATACAAGAAACAATTGAAGCAAAATCGGATTGATTCAAAAGAATCAGTTCATGAACATTTTAGCCACGATTTGCCAAGATTACATTCCTTAATATATAAATGTATTTTTTTTCATGCATACTTAACCGATTTCATAACTTAACCTCATAAGTTTGCAAACGGGTACGCAAACTTAAGTTCCGGACTTAATCCTTTCCGACCGTTCGCAGACGGGTACGCATACTGTCGTTCCGCCCCGAACTCAGGTGAATAAGTTTGCAAACGGGTAAGGAAACTTAGTTCTCGGACTTTAATAGTTAAAACCGTTCGCGAAAGGGTATGCATACTTGGTTCCCGGAAATGGATTACTTTTACAATAGTTTCCACACATGTATGCATACTATGTTATATCCAGACAACGGTTAATTGTTCTAAACTCCCATTTCAATCATTAAAACATTCTTAGAAGACGACAACAGCTGTCTCACACAAACTATTAGCTTATAAGCAATTCTCAAGTGATCGAATGATCAATACGAAACATTCCGAGCCTACATCAAATGACTGTCTCACAAAAATCATGTAAGATGTTATCAGGTGATTTTCACATGATCATCTTTTGACTTTCGTCAAGAACAATGGTGAACGTAGTTAAAGGAAAATCTTTCCAACACATATTTTTATAAAGATATAAGCGAGTTAAACTCAGCTCGAAATATCAAATTGTATAATGTAAAGTCTATATAGCTATACGACTTTGTCTCAATAGGAGATACAATAGAATAGACTTTTGAGTTCAAGTCTCCATATACCTTTTGTTGATGAAGTTCCACAATCTCCCCTTAGTAGTTCTTCGTCTTCAATCGATGAACACCGTGAAGTCTAAATCTCAACTACACATTCTATCCTAATCCGAGAAATAGCTATAAGTAGATTAGAAATCAAGACTTATAGTTTTTACAACTAAACTTGACAAACAAGTTTGAGATAGCAACGGTTGCGATTTCGACCGAGCAGTGCTCTAACATTACCTACCGGAGATAAATCTCGAGTAAATCTTAGAGAAGATAAAACTCAATACGATAGAACAAGTAAGATTAGAATACACAGCTACAGAGAAAATATTTGGATCTGGCTTCACGAATCCCAAATGAAGCCTTCAAGTCGTTAACCTAATATGGTTTTAGAAAAACCTAGGTTAAAGGAGAATCGACTCTAGTTTGCAACTAGGGCACAAGAAAGTGTCAGGATTAGGTTTTCCAGTTGCTAGAGTTCTCCCTTATATAGTCTTTCAAATCAGGGTTGTTTACAATCAAAGCTAAGATAGCTTAGTAACAAAGCATTCAATATTCACCGTTAGATGAAATCCTTATTTAAGATTCAAGCTAAGTCTGCTTAAAAATTAAGCGATTAATCTCCACTGTCAGATGGTCTTATTAGCTTGTTACACACAAATGAAATATACTTATAATTATATATGGGCAACCGTACCTAAACGTGTATATTGAGTTGGCTAAATAACAATTAACCGAAGTTAGCCATATGAACACTTTTATCTTAGACGTATTCATCTAACACTCCTAGATCAAATATGATGATCAATCAAACTTGAAAGATAATAAAATTAATAAAATTGTGTTTCAAATAGAGTTGTTTAATTATTCACTATCTCATAGAAATATACATAAACAAATTGAATCAAAATCAGATTGATTCGTAATCGTACAAAGTACTTAAAAAAGAATCAATTAATGAACATTAAGCCACGGTTTCCAAAGTTAATTTGTATTCTCTAGATCATAAATGTTTTAGTTCGTGAGTATGAGAGTCATACATAACCGATTTTAGAACTTAACCACTGTGTTCGCAAACTAGGTACGTGAACAGCAGCTCCGGACATTGGCCTAGAAAAGCCGTTCCCGAACCTGGTTCGCAAACAACCGTCCCGGACCCAAATCAGGTAAACCCGTTCACATACTAGGTACGCAAACAAGAGTTTTGGACCTTCTTAGGTAAATCCTTTCGCATACTAGGTACGCAAACAAGAGTTCCGAACCTGAATCATACCAATACATTTCGCATACTAAGTAAGCATACCGTGTTATATCCAGACATGGGTATTTGTTCTAAACTCTCATTTCAATCATTGAAACATCCTTAGAAGACGGCAATGATAATATCACACATACCATTAGCTTCAAGCAATTTTCAAGTGATCGAATAATCAATACAAAACTTCTGAAGCTAACATCAAATGACTATCTCACACAAATCATATAAGATGTTCAAGGTAATTTTCACATGATCATCTTTTGATTTAATATTTAGTTTCCAACAAATAAATTGTTTCCAACTAAACTCGTCAAGAATATTGTTTGTACCATAAATATTCTACACCAAAAATGGGCTAACTTAGGCCTACATAGCTCCTCCTATTAGCTAAGTATGGTTCATTGGGCCCTAAAGGCACTCTATGTGCAAGCCCATGTGCAACAAAATAAACAAAATAGCTATCTAAGCCTCATAAGGTTTGTACATAGAAGCCCATGTGCAATGATCCAAGTCAAGACAAGGAGGGACCAAATCACCACTGCCACGTCAGCAAGTCGGGCGAACCAGGACGTGACACGTCAGTATTGCCAGCCACGCCAGCATTTCCCGCCACGTCAGCATGCCACGTCAGCGAAGAGGTGACTCGTCAGCAGTTAGTTGCCACGCCATCATGTCGTCATCAGATACCGATTCTGTTAGCATATTACGTTACCGTCCGAAGATTCCGTTAAGGTTAAGCATATACCGTTATCTCTAACGCCGTTAGTTGACGCCGTCAACTGCGTCAGCCGATGACGTCATCGACAGAATCTTCATCTCCTTCGGCTCCGATTCAGAAGCAGATCGCCGGCGGCCAAGCCCGGCGGCCAGAGACGGCGGCGTTCGGTGGCGGCAGTGTTCGACGGGCGGCGGCAGCGGCGGCTGCGGGTGGCGGCGGAAGTACCGTCCGGCCAGTTCTGCCTGATTTAGTGTGGCGCATGCAGCATATTATGGTGGTTCCCTATTCGGTGTAGCACGAAGCAATTTAATACCATAGTCCTGTTTCGATGTGGCGCGGAGTAACTTAATAGCATGATCCTGATTCCGTGTGGCAGATGCAACTTAATACCATGGTCCCGATTCAGTGCACCATGGTGTAACTTATTTCTGTACTCTTGATTCAGCATACTGTGAAGCAACTTAGCTCAATATCCCCGGATGTTCACGCCCCATACCTCTTGCCTTGCGGATATTTATGCCCCTCTGTGGGCTTGGGCCACTTCTCTCATAGGCTTGGCATGTAAGCTTATTTGGGCCAATCTTTTGCATCATTTTGGCTTGGCTAATTTCATAACCCTAGAGGAGATTTCTGGAACATTCCAGGAGGCATGCAAGGGCCAGCAATTCCAGAATCATGCAGTCATCAATATTGGCCAGTTATTGCATGAGGCATATAGGGGCCAGTCAATGTTATTCATGACTGGAGGCATGCAAGGGCCAGTTGTGCCAGAGCCATGCAGTCATGCAAAATTTCAATGCAGGGAGGCATGCAAGGGAATTAAGGCAATTATATTTATTTCGAAATTGGGATTGAGGGTCTAATTCGGACCATATAAATACAGGGTTGAATAACCAAAAAAGTTAGGCAATCTGACCCACTAAAACTCCTGTGAAAAATCCTTATACTGACTTTAGCATCGGAGGGTTTTTTGCAGGTACCTCCCCATTACTCAATCCAATTGGAGATTAAAGCAGTGGTTCGATTCTCAGCAAAAATCACCAACAAATTCGTGTTTGGGGTAGAAGTAATTTTGCCACCCAAACATTGGCGCCGACGAAGGTTTTCGATAAAAGACAATCGTGTTTTACCAGATCGAGTTATGGCAGTAATCAGACAAACTGCACGAAGAGACGATTCTGCTAGCGATTCCCAACATAGCAGGAGAAGCGAAGCTGAAGAGCACGAAATTGAAGTTCAATCAGCTCCAGCAATACCCACTGGAAACCGGCAGGGTCAAAATCGTGCTCATGACAGATCCTTAGATCGATATCGAAATCGTGCTCGTAACAGATCCCTGGATCATGGACGAGATCGAAATCGTTTCCGTGACAGAAATCCAGATCAGAATCGGATAAGAGAAAAACAACTGGTGATTGAAGACGAAGCGATGGATGTGGATGGGGAAAACCCACAAGTTCGAGGAAACATAGATCGTGTATTCGGCAGTCCATCAAGGAGGAATGACGATCGACATGACATGCGAGATGGACGCACCGCGACCCCTAGTACAGAGGAAGAACTGTTACTCAATCGGTTGAATGAGCTGGAGAAGGAGAACGCTCTCTTGAGGTTAGAACGTGAAAACCAGCCTCGACCTAAGTCTGGTAATCTGAACAACCAGAGGGGTAGGTCTGTATGGCAACGTCTTGGAAAATGAGTTAGCCCGCAAGATACAAACCGAAATAGAGAAGTGATCGATCTTGATCGACCAGAGAAAAAATTATTGGTCACCGGAGATCTGCCTAAGCGAAGGCCTGTACGACCTCGGCGAGCAGGGACCTAGCCATCCGCAACTCAGCAGAGTGTAGCCAGAATTTCCACCGGTTCGAAATGTACCAGGAATGATGAAGATGAGGTTCGAGATCGACACGATGAGAGAGAACTTTCGCACGATTACTATGCTCGTTCGGAGCAAGGCAGAAATGAAAGAGACCCCACTGGTCACCGAAGGAAAAAAATGAGATCTACATCCCATATTCCAGGGGATCGAGATTATGAGCAGGAAGACGGTTCATAATAACAGAGATTATAAACGCAATAACAGAGGCTCGCCTTTTCGAGATGATCGAGAAAGTAATGTCAAAAAAAACAGTATAAAGAAGAAAAGATAGACCGGTTGCATCGATCTGCAGGAGCCCCTTTCAGACTGAATATCAGAGAATTCCGGCCGCCAAAGAATTTTCAAGTTCCCAAGATGCCAGAATTCGAAGAGGAAACAGATGATCCAGATCAACATGTTTTACACTATGAAACTGCCATGACTCTGTGGCAGTTCAGCGATGAGTTGATGTGCAAGATGTTTCCACAATCACTGACTGGAGGAGCAATAACGTGGTTCAATCAGCTACCGGCACAGTCGATCAGGACTTATCATAGGCTAGTTGACGAATTTTGTGCTCACTACAAGTACAACAGACGTGATCGAAAGGGATGCCACACATTGTTCTTTATGGCATTTCGGAAGGAGGAAAGCATCAGATAATTTAATCAACGCTTAAAGCAAGAGGTGGCCGATGTGGATGGTGCCAACGATCAAGTCGTTATCGCGTCTTACAAACAAGCATACCAGTATGATCAAAGGGGTGTGTACGGTTCTTTGGCCAAGAGACCAGCAAATACTTTGGAAGAGTTGTACGATCGAGTAGAAGAATACGCTCGGGTATAGGATGACTCCAAAGCTCGAGAGACAAGAGATGTCAACAGATCATCCAATCATCCAAACGATGGGAAGAAAGACAATTCAAAGAACTGTTCGAGCGGACATCACAACGATCGAGGTGAAGTCCGAGAGAAGAACCAAGGAGAACGAATGGAAACGGGATATCAGAAATACCATGATATGAAACTGACACCATTGAACATACATCTTTCAGATTTGTACAAGAAAATCAGCAAGGATTTGAGCCCCCCTCATCCTTTTCCAGCAGAGACACGTGATAAACGTGATAGGAGCAAATACTGCAAGTTCCATAAAGACCATGGTCAAAAGACCGAGAATTGTCGCGCTTTAAAGATCGAGGTCCAGCGAATGATCGATGCTGGAAAGCTGCAAGAGTACGTGAAAAAGGATTTCGGGAAAGGTTCTGGACAATTTTGCGCAACACATGTGATTAACGCACATGTGATTAACGTCAGTCACGCTAGGATCCATTCAATGACCAGGAGGGCATCGGAAGATGAAACCAGGAGAAAACTCAGGCAGTTAAAAGAATGGTACTTGACAAATCATATCGATTTTGTCAGTGGAAATGGAGCAGAAACTCGGGAGCTTGGATGCATAAAGAACGAGTTCTCTCCATCAAACTTGATAGGTGTATATTCTCCCCACAATGATGTTATCGTTATAATTGCTTGGATTGACATGTTTCGTGTTCACTGGATTCTATTGGATACAGGAAGCTCAGTGAGCGTGTTGTTTTCAGGAGCATATTCCTCTATGAATCTCCCACACGACTTGATCGAAGAGGATGAAAATCCAATTATCGGTTTCAGTGGCGAAGTTACGAAGGCAAAAGGAAAAGTGAAGTGATAGACGCATTTATGTGTCTAATATAGCTCATTTGTATATATTGTTAGTGCTCGATATCGTACTTATTTGGTTATTTTATTTATTTGTAGGTGTTTTTGGAAGAATAAGGCTTTGTGGCGAAATTGGCTAAAAATGCGGCATTTGGACCTCCGTTGATAACTACCAGAAGTATGTTGGAGACACCCAGAAGTACCCCGGAGGAACCCCGGAAAAGTCCGGAAAACATCCAAGAAAAATTACTAAAGACACCCAAGATTTGGTTATTTCCACCCCAAGAATTTTATTTCAACCCCACTTGCTATTCGCACCCCATCAGAGGATAGGGGGCATTCCTTCTCAAAATTCAAAAATGGGTTTTTGGCGGGAAGACTTGTTACAGCACTGGCAGATTTGGTGATCGAATCTTGGACGTGATTTTTGGAGATTCAATTGTTGTATTTGCTACTAATAGGCTGTAATTGAGTAAACAAGTCTGTTACGATCGATTGGAACCAACCAATTGGGCTGGAATGACCGGGAGAAGAAATCAAAGTCCAAATAGGACACGTATGTTGCTGTTCACGTTCAAATATTTTGTGAGAAATTTTTGGGAGACTTTCACGCTGGATATACATGTATTTGGTCCTGTTCAAGTCCTAAGAAGAGTTTGGTTGCTATTTCATAGCTAACAGCACGCGTAGAGAGTCACAGGAGAGATTTTCTCTCAACTGCATGCGGAGAAGAATAAAAAGAATGGTCGCTGTTAGTAGAGATTTTTGGGGGATTTGAGGGCTATATAAGAGTGGTTTTACGTCATAGAAAGGGTTAGAAAAGTTTAGGAAAAAGTTTGGAGTCCATGAGAGCCGAAACAAAGAAGTTACAGAGAATTGGTGCTGCTGCTGCTGCTGCCATTGAAGAACCTGAAGAACACGAAGAACAGACTCGCAGAATCCGTCGTTCTTCAGCAGTCTTAATTTCAACACCCAACTGTCGTTGTTTTACAACAGCAGAGGCTTGTATCGTTTATTTTCAGCCTTTTCAACTTTGTAACAGTGACGCTGTAACATTTATACAGCGTTGCAAACTTCTTTTTACACCATTTTCATCAATAAAAACACATTATTAAGCCATGGATACATCTTATGATTATGTTTCTGGGATGAGGAGCTAAACCCATTAGCCAAGGCGACGGAGGAAGCTATTGTTCCACATTAATTGGTATAATTCTAATTTTACTATTTATTTGCAATATTATTATTTGATTATTTGCATGGGATTGAATTGAAATAATTAGTTCTTATTGAATAGTTGTGAATTAATTTGATGAAGCATGCTGGGTTTTAAATACTTTTGATGTTTTATACTCTTTGATTACAACTATTACTTCAAGAATATATTTGAGGCAAATATTAGAATTATTTTTAAAGATAAAATTGCATGAATATTATTTAGAGTTTACTATTTATTTGGTCAATGGTGGAATCCTAGTCTTGGTATTTTTCTCCAAAACTTTGAATTATTTTATTTAGTTGCCTGTTTAATTTAAATCTATAAAAATTGTTTTCTTCACAAGTCTGATACGAATCCGTTTTACCACTTCAACTACAATCACTATTTGAAAACCATCATGAAGATACCTATAACAGTGGATGACAAGTCCGTTCTAGGCAATTTCTTGCTGCTTGACTGTTGAGCTCCCTACAATGCGATCGTGGGACGAGACTGGCTGCATGAGATCGGTGCAGTCACATCCTAATATCATCAATGTTTGAAGTTTATTACCCCTGAAGGAGTCGTGAAAGTTAGAAGCGACCAGATGGTTGTACACAAGTGTCACGAGAGTGCCATGGATGAGTACAAGAAGTCTGAAGTTAGCGGGAACTAAATTATGCGAGTCGAGAAAAAATAGCAATTACCGAACCCTCTCCCCCCAGAATCATATATGGGAGAGGACGCAGCTGAACCCCCAACAGTAGAGAAACTGATCGAGGTCCAGATTGGAGATGAGGAGCACAAAACAACGTTCGTAGGAGCCGACCTGCCCGCACATGAACGTGATGTTCTGATTACATTGCTAAGGGCAAATGCCGACGTTTTCGCATGGAGTTTTGCTGAGATGCCCGGAATAGATCCGAATATAGCCTGGCACAGGCTAAATATCGATGAGAAGTTCCATCCAGTTCGTCAGAAGATCAGGAATATGTCGCAAAGAAAAAAAGATTGAGTTACTGCTGAAGTTGAAAAGCTGTTAGAAGCGGGCTTTATTCGACCAGTGCAGTATCCTCGTTGGCTGTCCAATGTCGTACCCGTTCCAAAGAAAAATGGTAAAATACGTGTCTGTATCAATTTTACTGATTTGAATAAAGCATGTTCGAGTGATCCATACCCGTTACCGCGGATAAAAGATTTGTTGGATGCAACCTCAGGATATGGGAGACTGTCATTCATGGATGGTTTTTCGGGGTATAACCAAATACCTTTGTTCGAAGAGGATCAAGAGCATATTGCGTTTGTAACTGATAGATGAGTTTACTGCTACACTGTAATGTTGTTCGGGCTAAAGAATGCAGGGGAGACCTACCAGCATTTGGTGGACAATATGTTCAAGGATCTGATTGGGAAGACGATGGAAGTATACATCGATGATATGGTGGTGAAATCTGAGTAAAAGGAGTCGCATTTTCTCGACCTGCAGAAGACGTTTGATATCCTGAGGCAATATCGTATGAAGCTTAATCCAACGAAATGTTCGTTCGGTCTATCCTCGGGAAAGTTCCTTGGATACTTGATGACGCGCAGAGGAATTGAGGAGAATCCGGATCAAATCAGAGCCATCACAGAGATGCCATTCCCAAGAACGAATAAGGAGGTCCAGAATCTACCAGGTCGATTAGCAACTTTAAATGGTTTCATTTCACGCTCGTCAGATCGATTCAAACCATTCTTTGATGTTTTGAAGAAAGCAGTGAATTTTGGTTGGACAGATGAGAGCGAGAATGCTTTCAATGAGATCAAGCAGTATCTGTCAACTCCTTCAGTTTTGGTGAGTCCAAAAACTGGACAACTGATCGGAGTTTATTTGGCTGCAACGGAGAACGTTGTAAGTGCAGTGCTGTTTATTACGGATCTACATGAAAAGCATGTTTACTTCATCAGCAAATCTTTGACAGGGGCGGAAACACGTTACAAGAAAATTGAGAAGATAACACTTGCACTGTTGCACGCATCTCGTCGCCTCAAGCCTTATTTCCAAGGAAGGAAGATCATAGTCTACTCGGAATACCCGCTGAAGAGAATCCTGGAACGTGCTGATGATTCCAGCCGACTAGCCATATGGTCAAATTTTCTGGGGGCGTATGAAATCAAGTACGAGACCAGAACTGCAAAGAAGGGAAACACCCTGGATGCACTGCTAGTAGATTTTCCTATGGACGACATACAAACAGTTACCGAAGAAGAAGAGAGCCAGCCACCGATCAGACTGGGGGCGAGTCCGCAATGGAGGTCGATACACCTGAACCTTTATGGACTGTATTTACTGATGGGTCCTCAAATGTTGGTGGAGATGGAGTTGGATGTGTCATCCTTACTCCTGAAGGTTCGAGGATCGAGAAAGCGACCAAGCTTGGTTTTCATGCATCAAACAATGAAGCTGAATATGAAGCTGCAATTATCGGTTTAAATGCTGTCAAACAGTTAGATGCGAAGAACGTGAAGCTGGTGACTGATTCCATGCTAGTAGTCAACCAGTTTCTGGGGACCTATAGAACCAAGGAAGAGAGGATGGCCTTGTATTTAGATCATATGAGAGAGCTGGCAAATGAGTTTGACCAATTCTCTATTGGTCAGCGACCGCGGTTGGAAAATAGGCACGTGGATGCTTTAGCATATCTTTCTTCCGCAGTCGAAACTGATACCACCCGTTTCGTTGTGGTAGATTTCCAAGAGTTACCTAACATCTCCGACAGCCACCTTGTTCTGGATCTCGAACACGCTAGTGGGGGAGAGAGGGCAACTACATCAGCATAGGGAGATACCGAGAACATTGACAGCCCAGTGATAGATGATTCAGGCAGTCCTGCTGAAAACACTTCAGACTGGCGTCAACCTTATGTTCGGTATTTGACAACCAGTGAACTCCCAGAAGATGAGCATCTCGCTTCAAAAGTGAAGAATAATGCTTGGAGATATTCAATGATCGAGGGTGAGCTATACCGCAAACCTGTAGCTTTGGAACCATTTTTGCGGTGCGTATCGGCCGAAGAAGGGCAACAAATATTGGCGGAGACTCATGAAGGAATATGTGGCAATCATTCTGGAGGGCGCAGTCTCGCGCACATGATACTTACCCAGGGATACTTCTGGCCATACATGCAAAAAGATGCTAAAGAATACGCGCATAAATGTGTACCATGCCAGGAGCACACCCTAATCCCTAAAAGGCCCGTCAACGAACTGCATCCAGTTTTTAGTCCCTGGCCATTCTCTATGTGGGGACTAGACGTCGTCGGACCACTTCCCAAAGCTCATGGAGGCGTTAAATTCGTACTAGCCGCTACTGATTATTTCACCAAGTGGGTCGAAGCAGTGGCACTGGTACATGTTACCAGACATGATGTGAAAAGGTTCATATGAGAGAATATCGTCTGCAGATTTGGAATCCCAGACGCGATAGTATCAGACAATGAAAAGCAGTTCGATTCTGGGGTGATCAAAGACTTCTGCGAGAACCGGAATATTCGCCACAATTTCTCATCTCCTTACTATGCTCAGAGCAACAGGCAGGCAGAAGCGACCAATCGCGTTATTATGGACAATCTCAAGAAAAGGCTGGAGAAGGCGAAGGGAAAATGGACAGAAGAATTCCCTGGAGTCTTATGGTCCTATCGAACAACCCGAAAAGATCCACTGGATTTTCACCATTTACACTGCCTTATGAGACAGAGGCGGTCATACCCATCGAGGTACATCTCAAGACTACCAAAACTCGTGCTGTCAAATCTGGGAAAAACGATAGCATACTGGCTTTGGATAAAGAGTTGTTAGAAGAACAAAGAGAAACAGCTTAACAGCAATTGGTCCGATACCAGCAGGAAATCAAGCTGAGCTATGATCGTAAATTCAGAGAACGGTCATTCAAACCACGGGAATATGTCTTGAAGAAAACCCGAGCAGCCACAATAGAACCAAACTATGGGAAACTCAGAGCAAACTGGGAAGATCCATACATAGTGGACAGGCCAGCATCTCGTGGCTCCTACTACTTAAGGAACCTTGATGGAACTAAGGATTCGAAACCATGGAAGCCATGGAATTCGTTCCACTTGAAGAAGTTTTATCATTAGGGATAGTTTCAAATCCTGTTGTGATGCACTCTTTTTCCTTTATGATGGTTTTATCCCAATGGGTTTTCCACGCAAAGGTTTTAACGAGGCAGCTGCTGTCGAGAAGTAGGTATTTATCCGTTATTTCTATTCATGAATTAAATTCAACATTGTTATGTTATTCCACACTTTATCAAAATTGTTCGTGTTTAATTATAAGCTGCTGCAGACGTTCAAATCCGCAATCAGTCCTAAGTGGAAAAACAATACAACCCAAGTCTACTGTCAGCAACGTCCCTGACACCTCGCAGATAGGGTGAATGCGCAGTTCGAGTATTTTTACCCTATCCCAATTGTATCCCCATCATGTGGGACATCAACAAATGTGGCGAACATTTTCACCTGTCCAGGCATGTGGAAATGTACACATCTCGACTCTGCGCGCATCTTGAATAGTAGGATTGCCCCCCTGCGCGAATTCAAGATAGCAGAAAATCTCAACTTTACATCTCATGCGCGAGCGAAATGCAGCAAGGAAGTGCACCCTTGCGCGAGCATTAAGCAGCATGACACAAAACACACTGGAGGCGAGTTATATATCATCCCAACCATTTGGGGGCGAGATATATAACACTCCAGCACAATCATTACATCCCTGGGGGCGAGTTGCATAACACTCCAAACAACGCGCTTGGGGGCGAGTTATGCTACACTCCAGAAAAACACAAATTTTGTAAGATTGGGGAACCCGAACTTCTATAAGAGCATAGCTCGGTCAACCTCGCATGCGTTGCTATCTCAACCATGTTTGTCAATGTTAGTGATCAAAACTATGAGTCTTGATTTCTAGCCTACATAGCTAAGTATCGGACTAGGATAGAAAAGTGTATTTGAGCTCAAGGACTTCATGACGATTCATCATACAACGACGAAGATCTATACAAGGAACCTTGGAACTTCATCAACAAAAAGGTATGTGGAGACTTGAACTTATCTATCACTCAAAAGTCTATCTCTTTTATCTCCTACTTCTTATGAGACAAAAGTCTATGCTATATAGACTAGATCATACACATTTGACATTTCGAGCTGAGCATTCATTGCTTATCTTTTTTTCGAAATCGTGTGTTGGTAAAGCGTTTCGCTTTGATCAATTTTATCTTCACCTAGTGACGAAAGTCATGAAAAGTTTCAATCAATTTGAGAATTGCTCTGACGTGAATCGGTCTGTGAATAACGGCTACATAGCGTTCTCTGAGAATGTCTCAATGATTGAAATGAGAGTTTAGATTACATAATCATGTATTCCTTGAACCGAAGTTTCCGAACTTTGTTGATCAAGAGAAATAGGAAGGATTGTGGAATTGGCTTACCAAGTCCGCAAACTCAGTCCGCGAACTGTCGGAAGTTCTCGACCGAGAATTTCTGCTGGATTTTCCAAAACTCGTTTGTGTGTTAAGTCCGCGAACCCAGTCCGCGAACTGGCGGAAGTTCTCTTTCCGAGAATTTCTTCTGAGTTTGGAAAACTCAACCGATTAACTTAAGTCCTCGAACTTGTTTGTGAACTTAAGAGGTTATGATCTAAAGATTTGCTCTGAACATGAAACATTAAATTACTAAGGAATGATTTTTCAAACCGTGGCTATAATGCTCATGAGCCGATTCAATCGAATCGAATCATCTTTGTTTCATTTGTGTCTTGTGTAGTTACATAAGATCTCATAGCAATTGAACAACTCTTTAACTAGTTCATTTGAGTCAATTGAATTTGTTATGGTGAAGAAGAAAAAGGTTAATATGAAATGCTCATATGGTTAACCTTTTGGGTTACTATGTTGAACCAACATACACGTACACGTTTGGGCATGGTTTTCGCAAACCCATTAAACGTATACCCAAGTGTGTGTGACAAGCAAAGTTTTCAATCTAACGGTTGAGAAATATTAGCTTGAATCTAAATCAGGTTTTCATCTAACGGTGAATATGGATTGCTTTGTAACTAAGCCAAAACCCTGATTTGAAGGCTATATAAATGAGACATCTAGCTTTGAGCAAAACTAATACCCATACGTCTGTGTGATACTAGTGCGCTCGTTAGAGTCGATTCTCCTTTAACCTTTGGTTTTCTTCTCTAAAACCAGGTTAACGACTTAAAGACTTCATTGGGATTGTGAAGCCAGACTGATACTACCTTTATCGTAGTTGTGTGATCTGATCTTGCATCTTCTATCGTACGAGTACAATAGATTGATTGGCTTGAGATCGTGAGAGTTCTCCGATAGGCAAGATAAAGAAGTCAGAAACATCTTCGTCTCACTGTTTGTGATTCCTCGACAAACCGCCTGTGTAGTCAGGAAGGATTGTAGAGAGGTGATTGATTAATCTAGGTTGTTCTTCGGGAATATAAGACCGGATTATCAATTGGTTCCTGTTCACCTTGATTATATATCTTAAGACGGAACAAAACCTAGGGTTTATCTGTGGGAGACAGATTTATCCTTTGATAGACTTTTTTGTGTGAGACAGATCTGTTTATTATCAAGTCTGTAATTTTGGGTTGCAGCAACTCTTGGTTGTGGGTGATATCGGCTAAGGGAATCAAGTGCGCAGTATCCTGCTGGTATCAGAGGCGTAGGAGTACAACTGTACCTTGGATCGGTGGGAGACTGATTGGGGTTCAACTATAGTCCAGTCCGAAGTTAGGTTGGAGTAGGCTAGTGTCTGTAGCGGCTTAATACAGTGTGTATTCAATTTGGACTAGGTCCCGGGGTTTTTCTGCATTTGCGGTTTCCTCGTTAACAAAACTTCTGGTGTCTGTGTTATTTCTTTTCCGCATTATATTTTATATAATTGAAATAATACAGGTTGTGCGTTCGTGATCATCAATTGGAAATCCAACCTTTGGTTGTTGATTGATACTGATTGATCCTTGGACATTGGTCTTTGGTACCGTCCAAGTATTCCTTGTGTTTGATTAGGACTCGCTGATTTCTATTAGCTTGAGTAATATCAAAAACAAGAGAGAGAGATTAACTCCTTGAGATACTTTTATCTTGATTGAGTCTGACTGTCTATTTGATTCTCTAGCAAAGTATTTCGGAGTTAGTTCATACAGATTGCTAAGCGAAATATTGGGTGTTGTTGTTAGACCCCCGCTTTTTCAATTGGTATCAGAGAAGGCAAACACGTTAAAGACCTAACAAGTCCGTGTTTGTAGCGATCTGACTCTATGGACAAGAGTACTGTCTCTGACAACGCAACATCAGTACAGAACCACTCATATAAGTTTCAAAAATCTGAAACCACTGAGGAAAACTCCTTCTCGTCTCCTTCAACTGAATCTAAATCCAATCGGAGGAAATCTCTTGATGATTAGTTGGATGATCTCTCGAATGATAGTTATTTTGAAGAAGGACAGAGTCTTGATGAGGAAGTTTCTAAATACATCAAGTTATTTAATCGTGAATTGAAGGAAACAAGGACAACTGCTTGCTTGAGAAAGTATATGAGTCCTCTCTGTTAAGAAAACAGAAAGTTGATAAAACTCTTCAAAGGTTATGATGGTGGATACAAACTGTTACAATCTACCGTTAAAGATCATGAAGAAGAGGTTCGCTCAAAAAAATCTGAATGTGATAATCTTCTTCGTAACCTCTATATATTAAAAGAGAGGCTTGTTGAAAGTGAAGCAAGATGTGAATCTCAACAGTTGTGTTTCAATGACAAAGAATGCAGTCTTCTTATCAGAGAGAAATCCTTGGAAACCAAACTCACTGAAGCTCTTAATAAGGTAAAATCACTGGAAGAGAATCTAAATAGGTTCGGTTCTATCTCTACAAAACTGTCTTTCATGCTGGGAGCCTGTAAAGAACATCATGATAAACGTGGTCTGAGATATAAAGGAATAGACGCTCCTAACAGTGGTAAGACTAAGTTTGTTAAAGCTGTTCATATTTCTCCATGTGAAGAACCTGTGTCAGCTAACAAAAACAAGGATTTTTACCTCTTCTAAATCTGCTCAAAAGAGAACTACTGAACATAGGTCCTTCAACTGCTATTACTGCGGAAACGAAGGACACTCTGAGCGAAGGTGTCTCCTTCGGATAAGGAATGAAAAACTTCACAACATTCTTACTTGGATGTCTGAAGAAGTTTTTAAACCTATATCACAGATTGGAATCATTCTTGTCCGGCCTCAAGGGACATACTATGATAGGGATTTTCTTAATTATGTATTCAAACCGAAGGATGCCTACAATGGTGGAAGGAAAAAAAACAAAAGTGTGACAGATGTTGTAAATCATTCTGGAAGGAGAAAAGGAACAGGAGAAAGAAAAACGTGTCAAGTTCCCCTAATGTTCTCAAAAAGGACTGTGAATCCAAGACTTCCAATTCAGACTTCTTACATGTCAACAATCGAGTCTTTGATCTGAAGATTCACGTAAACAGACTAAGACGGAATATCAAGACAACATGGAATGTTGTTAACCCAGGTACTTCTAAATCTTCTCTTGATAATGCTTCTTCAACTAAATTAGGTTGTTTACTAAATACCGATGAAAATGAAAAAGAAGAAGTGAATAATGATGAGCAAGATGCTCATTTTATTACAACCTGACATGTTCATGTTGCATCTCTTTTTTAAATTTTTGTCTTGTTAAAAAGGGATGCTCATGGTTCTCAGGATTTTCATCTTGAGAAAGATGTCAGGATTGTACTGCATTCGATGTTACTTTATTCCGTTTGCCCCTCAACATCTATTTCTCTTTCTCTTTGGGCTTCTTTGGTCTATCATAGGCCCGTTTCTCTAGTACACGCACCAACCCTCACGGACGTCTTGTTTCCTAGGGTTTGATGGAATCCCTTATATTTATAATGTGTTCCAGAGGTGCAAAAAGATTTTCGAAAATTATTTTTGGTGCACAATGTAGGGAAGCAACAAGGTTAATGATGTTGAGCTATGTCCTATTGATATCTCATGCTTTCATGCTCTTGATCATGAAAACGAAGACAAACTGCCAGTTCATATTTCTTCACAACTGGTAGGAAATCTTCTTGGAGATTTTAAGTTCGTCCGCGAACAACTTGGTATCGCAACACGGAATCTAGACTACCTAAAAGACAAACTAAGGAAGGAAACTGAGGAACTCATTTTTGTTCAATCCCTGGTTGCAGACAGGATTTAGTTTTTCGTCTGATCTTGGTTTTAATTGTTTTCCTAGTATGTCTTCTTTTTGGATTAGTTGGAAGAATAACTAGTGCTTTGAATAGCGATGATTGTGACTACACATAACTATTTTTGTTTTCATCTTGTTATGTTATTTTTTTTTAGGTTTATTAGTGTTAAATTCTAAAAATATTTGGAGGATGATGTTATTGCAGTATTGATCTTTATGATTTTGTGATATTGCAATTTGTTTATGGGATATGTATTGTTTGCGTCCTTGAACTTGAAGGTCCCATTTGTGGTCAAAAGTACAGTCGTTCATGAATTAGTATTCGTATTAATGAAAGGACGAATGGACTTTTGACAAATACAAAAGTTATGCCTATACAGTCATTTATTTGATGGAAAATAGGATAAAATCTTTTGTTTGACAAGGATAAAGTCTATTATATCGTTATGATGGAAAATAGAATAGATCCTTGTATGTTATCCACGATATTGATCTTCATTGATCCATCTTGTTATGTATTACCGTGAAGGCTCCATTGTGTGTCTTATGTTGAGCACGATACAACTAAGTCGATTTTTCTTATTGGCTTGTTGGTTGTTCCATAAGATGCTATATGTCGATCATTATGGACTAAATTAATCATCTTGGTTGGTTATTTAGTTATTTGCTCCGAAAGTCTTCTTTTGTCGAGCAAAACCTTTTGACAATTAAATTGATTACCTTTGTGATTAGTTTGGTTGTTTGTATTCCAATTAGATTAATTATAAGTTTTTTTGTAATTAGTCTAGTTGAGTTTTCATATATTCCACAAATTCTTGTGGTGAGTATATGAACGGCTATACAAATCATGTTCTATTGGTTAATGTAGTCATATATTTCGTAAGGTTTTCCTTATGTTGAGTATGTGAACGATTAAGTTAGTCATCTCCGTATGATTATCTTAGTCTTAGCTCCGTAAGTTTACTTATGTTGAGCACTTTCAATTAAATTGATCACTTTTGTGGTTTGATTTAATTGCGTATTCCAATTGAATTAATCATGGGTTTACTTGTGATTAATTTGGTTGAGTTTTGGATATAGAAAATCATTTCTATGGTTTTTGGTGTCCAATTAAAAAATCCTTCTTTTCTTTCGAAATTAAGGTCTCTCTTGTTGTTCTTTCGGGAATGACTTCAAATGGGGGAGAGTTCTTTTGAACTTGTGCTTAATGGTAATATCTTTCGGGGTGTGTGGCTGTGGAATTTTATAGGGGTTATCTTGTATCTTAAAACTCCTTGATGAATGCATTTAGCTTCGGCTTTATGATTGCATCTAAATTAAGTTGGTATGTATTTTTCTTTTAGTCTATGAAATGTCTCTTGTGTAAATTTCATTATGATCCCGTTCACCTTTGCCAATTTTATTGACAAAAAGGGGGAGAAATAATGTAGTTCACACTACAAATACATATGGTTTTCGGATCATTGTGTAAGGGGGAGTGGTTTCCATGATCGAGATGGAGTATTGACTAAGGGGGAGTGATACATATCACCGTAGTATTATTGTTAAAGTTGTGATGAAATTGGACTTTGATGTTACATAATAATACTATGTCACTGTATAATGATGATCGAGAATCTCGATTTCTCTCATTGTTATAGCTACGGATCTTCAACAATGGTGATGCTAAACTTATAACCTTTGGGATCATTGGAGTACTTGGAAGGACGAAGATTTCAGGGAACATTGAAGATTAGTCTATGGAATAGGAGCCACTAAAGTTTATCTTTTTTGTATTCCATGTGTGTTAATAGTTTTGTCACTAAAATTGACAAAGGGGAGATTGTTAGAGCATAGCTCGGTCAACCTCGCATGCGTTGCTATCTCATGCATGTTTGTCAATGTTAGTGATCAAAACTATGAGTCTTGATTTCTAGCCTACATAGCTAAGTCTCGGACTAGGATAGAAAAGTGTAGTTGAGCTCAAGGAATTCATGGTGATTCATCATACAACGACGAAGATCTATATAAGGAACCGTGGAACTTCATCAACAAAAAGGTATGTGGAGACTTGAACTTATCTATCACTCAAAAGTCTATCTCCTCTATCTCTCACTTCTTATGAGACAAAAGTCGTATGCTATATAGACTAGATCATAAACATTTGACATTTCGAGCTGAGCATTCATTGCTTATCTTTTTCTCGAAATCGTGTGTTGGTAAAGCGTTTCGCTTTGATCAAGTTTATCTTCACCTAGTGACGAAAGTCATGAAAAGTTCCAATCACTTTGAGAATTGCTCTGACGTGAATCGGTCTGTGAATAACGGCTACATAACGTCATCTGAGAATGTCTCAATGATTGAAATGAGAGTTTATATTACATAACCATGTATTCCTTAAACCGAAGTTTTCGAACTTTGTTGATCAAGACAAATCAGAAGGATTGTGGAATTGGCTTGCCAAGTCCACGAACCCAGTCCGCGAACTGTCGGAAGTTCTCGACCGAGAATTTCTGTTGGATTTTCCAAAACTCGTTTGTGTGCTAAATCCGTGAACTCAGTCCGCGAACCCAGTTCGCGAACTGGCGGAAGTTCTCTTTCCGAGAACTTCTGCGGAGTTTGGAAAACTCAACCGATTAACTTAAGTCCGCGAACTTGTTTGTGAACTTAAGAGGTTATGATATAAAGATGTGCTCTAAACATGAAACATTAAATTACTAAGGAATGCTTTATGCAAACCGTGACTATAATGTTCATGAGCCGATTCAATCGAATCGAATCATCTTTGTTTCATTTGTGTCTTGTGTAGTTACATAAGATCGCATATCAATTGAACAACTCTTTAACTAGTTCATTTGAGTCAATTGAACTAGTTATGGTGAAGAAGAACAAGGTTAATATGAAATGCTCATATGGTTAACCTTTTGGGTTACTATGTTGAACCAACATACACGTACATGTTTGGGCATGGTTTTCGCAAACCCAGTAAACGTCTACCCAAGTGTGTGTGACAAGCTAAGTTTTCGATCTAACGGTTGAGAAATATTAGCTTGAATCTAAATCAGGTTTTCATCTAATGGTGAATATGGATTACTTTGTAACTAAGGCAAAACTCTGATTTGAAGGCTATATAAATGAGACATCTAGCTTTGAGAAAAATTCCCCACACGTCTGTGTGATACTAGTGCGCTCGCTAGAGTCGATTCTCCTTTAACCTTTGGTTTTCTTCTCTAAAACCAGGTTAACGACTTAAAGACTTCATTGGGATTGTGAAGCCAGACTGATACTACTTTTATCGTAGTTGTGTGATCTGATCTTGCATCTTCTACTGTACAAGTACAATCGATTGATTGGCTTGAGATCGTGAGAGTTCTCCGATAGGCAAGATAAAGAAGTCAGAAACATCTTCCTATCACTGTTTGTGATTCCTCGACAAACCTCCTGTGTAGTCAGGAAGGATTGTAGAGAGGTGATTGATTAATCTAGGCTGTTCTTCGGGAATATAAGACCGGATTATCAATTGGTTCCTGTTCACCTTGATTTTATATCTTAAGACGGAACAAAACCTAGGGTTTATCTGTGGGAGACAGATTTATCCTTTGATAGACTTTTCTGTGTGAGATAGATCTGTTTATTATCAAGTCTGTAATTTTGGGTTGCAACAACTCTTGGTTGTGGGTGAGATTAGCTAAGGGAATCAAGTGCGCAGTATCCTGCTGGGATCAGAGGCGTAGGAGTACAACTGTACCTTGGATCAGTGGGAGACTGATTGGGTTTCAACTATAGTCCAGTCCGAAGTTAGCTTGGAGTAGGCTAGTGTCTGTAGCGGCTTATTATAGTGTGTATTCAATATGGACTAGGTCCCGGGGTTTCCCTGCATTTGCGGTTTCCTCGTTAACAAAACTTCTGGTATCTGTGTTATTTCTTTTCCGCATTATATTTTATATAATTGAAATAATACAGGTTGTGAGTTCGTGATCATCAATTGGAAATCCAACCTTTGGTTGTTGATTGATATTGATTGATCCTTGGACATTGGTCTTTGGTACCGTCCAAGTATTCCTTGTGTTTGATTAAGACTCGCTGATTTCTATTAGCTTGAGTAATATCAAAAACAAGAGAGAGAGATATTAACTCCTTGAGATACTTTTCTCTAGATTGATTCTGACTGTCTAGTTGATTCTCTAGCAAAGTATTTCGGAGTTAGTCCATACAGATTGCTAAGCGAAATATTGGGTGGTGTTGATAGACCCCCGCCTTTTCAATTTCCATTTCGATTCAAGAAACAAGTTCATGAATACACTTTCTTTAAACAAATGTAAAACATTATTTTCTAGGATGGAATATTAATCATAACCCATTCACATAATCATAACATTATATACAACATTATGTCGATGTCATATCTAAGAAGTTCAAAAGATAAACGTTATACTTCATAGTTTAATTCCTTAATACTATGATCATGTCACATCACTAGAGTATTATACAAAATATGTACAGTATATACAGCTTTGCAGTTATGTTTTCAATATAGAATGACCTGAAAGATACATTAGAAATGAAACAGTTGAAGTCAATTTTACTAACCTCAAGAGGAAGGATGATGTCGTCGTTGTAGTTCGTTACTTCTTCACATTCTTCAGGTCTTCTGAGTAATACTTGTATGTCTCAACATTCCTAGACTTTATAAACCTAAATGAAGTTGACTCTAGTATTTAATCAAGCGAATCTATATGAGTTTTGATACTAAAATATGACAACCAGACTTGACATACCAACGCTTGGTGAGTTCAACCAAGCTATTCTCTAACACCCTTTTTCTAAGTAACATCAAGTTATATCTATTGTTCTGATAAATTTGAATTTTATTTTGAACTCCCAATGGCTACTTTCAATGAGTATTATAAATTGTGATAAGTTTCCTCAACACAAACAATAAAGAGGACACTTATTCAAAACTAGTATCCTGTGTATCTCATATAATTTTTTCTTCTAAATCTTTATTATAATAGGGGGTGGGATGAGGTGAGCAGTCCCTAATCACAATTTTATTCTGTTACTGGAGTTGTATCCTCTAGAGTAGGCTTGGGATACGTCTCAGCCTCGTCTGGGAGTTGAAGGCGCCTACAAGATATGGGGTAGTTGAGGGCGGTGACGTGCCTTCGAGAAGTAGAAGACCTCATCAAGGTTGTGACTCTTTGTTTGACCATATCTTATGGGATGAAGAAATTCCTGATATGTACGTCAAGATTGATGATATATGTATGATTATGTTAATCTTGAAAAGTCCGTACAGAGATATGTGAGCGCGTATTAAGTAAATATTACTCAACAAGAGTCTAAATATCGAAGTAAATATATGTAAAACGAAATCGAGAAAACATATTAATCACAATGTCTTTGTACAATATCTCTTTTGGGATGAAGTAAATCCTGACAGGTATGTCAGTATCTCTTCTGGGATAAAGGAATTCATGACAGGTATGTCAAGTTTGGTTGACATATTTTAGTTTCAAAACTTGAAGTTGCTTGATTTGATTACTATAGTCAACTTCGTTAGGTTAGATAAGGAGCATAGAAATGTTGAGACTCACTATTATTACTCATAAATAACCTAAAGACGTATCGGCATCAAAGAACACATCATCCTTCAGTTTGATGTTAGTAGCAAAAAACTTGACTTGTTCCATTTCCATAATGGTTCTTTTAAGTCAGTTTTATTGAAAACATAACATACGAAGTGTAGTTTGTTTACTTGTCTCTAGCATCGATGATTTGGTCATTATTCAATGATCAAAGCATCAGGGATAAATATACTATTTATGCTATACAATTTTAGTATATAGAGTTACGACGTATAGTTTATCTGTAGGCTTCGTGAATCGACATTACACTAGTAAGTAACTTGTTACTATTTAGTGTCTGAACTTCCATAATGAATTCAACCTTTGATACTATACATGAAGAAACATAATATTCATAATCTAAGGAGACTTGAGAAATATCGTTTCGTAGTCGAAGAGAGTTCAAGATCGATCCCCGGCCGATCCTGTATAAAGGTTATTTTGTATTTTCATTTACGACATGTTTGGTGATCTTCGAATTTGAAAAAGCATCAGTATGTGCATCGATTGAACTTGGGATGTTCACATAATGTCAACATAGTGATTTGGACATGTGTTAAACTCTTATTACTTAATGTTCAAGTATTTTCATTTGATACTCAAGGCGAGATCCTGAAACCGAAATATTCTAATATCTTTTAGATATTCATATTTGAATGCTTTCCGAATCCCATAGGATTACATTTCTTTTGTTGCTATATTAATAAAGTATATGTATGTATGCTAGCTAATATTAGTTGTCAACTAAGAGTAATTTCGGTGCATGAGTTAGAATACAGTTCAAATTTGTTAAAATGGAAAATTGCTCCCTTATGGATTTCAGATTTGGTAATTCCTTATTCTCCAAACATGCCTCGGTCACAATACTATAAAATAATGGAGTCGTATTCTTATAAACTAATCCCGTGACATACTGCCTAAACTTTTGTGTAGGAAGTCCATTCGTTAGTAGAGGACAGAAACCTAATTAGGTGAAATATCTTGCATGGCCTTTATTTAAAGTCTTCTTTTGGATCAAGAAGCTTTTAGTAGTACCGTTAGTGGAAAACTAAATCATGTTGATATTTTAGTTTTTCGATTATTGATTTGATTTCCTAACAGTGTAGTTATACTTAATGGATCAAATTTGTTCATTATATGGTTATTTTTTTATTATATAAGGACACCAAGTTTGTTTGAGGATTGCCTATTTCAATTTGATTCGAGATCTGAAGAAATAACTAGTTAACGGACTACATTCTGTGTATGATCAATTATTAGTAGGATTAGGAATCAAGTTGTTTGTGCAGGTGACACTTTGGAGATTAAATACTAAAAAAAATTATTTTTGGTATTCTGATCTTTCTGATACTTCTTACACACTTGATTCTCTGGGATCTAACAAGCAGTTTATTTCATAAATATCATATTTGTAGGAAAGATCAGGCAAACTGATTTGTGGCTTTTTCGTAGAATTTCTTGACTAGAGCTTGTCGACTGAGATATTATATAATATTTGTATTGGTATTGATCTTTTGACCAAAGGAGTTTATATTGACTGACTACCCTCATCATTTCATCCTCAACATGCCGTAGCATATCTCTTTGGGCATTCCCTATATGTAGACCTTATAGGGTATCTTCCGGGTGTTCCTATGTATGAGTCTAGCTCTGATATCATACTAGAAATATGGATATCCAACTCAAAACCAATTACCACTAAGCGGAATTTCAAGTTATATTATATAAATTTAGGCTAAGGAATTGAAGGACTATATAACCAACCATGAACGCACCTATGATATAAATACTTTATTAAAAAAATTGTCATTAATTTAGTCCATACTCATAGCACTTTGAACATCAGTTTAGTTCATAACACTTTCTTCACTAACGTGTACAGTTCATTTATCTCGATGTACTTATCCAAATCCTAGCAACTATTCAAATATGAGGAGGTAGAAATAAACTGTTTATTAGTCTTAAGATTTTATTCTTCCACGATGTTGTTTGCATATTTTCTCACATTTTTGACGCCTATTTTTCTATAAAACTCAAATGATAATAAAATGTATTTGGTGATATGTTCTTACTAAAAACTCTAAATTTCTATTAAAAATAAGCACAATCTAAAAAATATAACATTGTGGTCTACCATTTCGAAAATCAGTCGTTGAGAATTACCAATCAAGACTAAAATTAGAAGATGGTGAGGTTTGATATATCAGATTGCGTTAATATTTGATAGCAATTTAACTATAAGAAAAACATACTGCCAAAGTGTTAACTTCATATCCATTATCTTCCAGTTTTATAGACGCCATTTTTTTCGTTTTAATGGGTTAGTACAGTGGTTAGTTGTGACCCCTAAATGTTAATAGCAATAACAAAGTTTAGGGTTAGATGCCAAAATTGTGATAAAATAACATTTTTTTATAAGCAAAGGCCTTCAAAAAGGCTAATGGTCCTCCTCAACTGTTAGAAGGATCCAAACAGGGGGTTTAGACCAGTACATGGAAGAATTGTTTTGTTTTGCCCATTGAGCAAGCTCATAAGATACAAAATTACAACTTCTAGGTTGAAAACTAAAGATACAAGCAGATAATTTGGAAGAAAAGAAGAGAATGTCTTTAAAGATAGCATCCGTCCTAGAGTCTCCATCGAAATTCCCAGCTGAAAATTGATCGATGAGAGCTTTTGCATCACTTTCTACAATGATGTGATAGAGATGTTGTTCCACATATTTCTTCAGAACTTCCCAGATGGCCCCTGCTTCAACTTCTTCAGCAGAGTGAACATCAAAGACTAAGGAGGCACAAAAGGTTGCTTTTCTTGAGAAATCACGCATCACATACCCTGCACCATTTGCTCCAGAGATATCATCAAAGGAACCATCAGTATTGCATTTAATCCAACCAAAAGAAGGAGGCATCCATTTATCACTAATACTGACATGAATGGTGGAGGGAGTAGTCAAACTAGGATTTCTAGAATTCCTAGTGAGAAGCATAGCTCTAGCTCTAGCTAAGAAAACAATGTAGTTTTCTCTAATGCCTTGGAAAATGAAGTTGTTTCTACTGGTCCAGAGAGACCATAAGATAACCACAAAGAGACATTGATTATCCTCAGACAATTTAGACTGATGGTCAGTTAACCAGAAAAGAAGCCAATCTAAAAAAGATTTATTCTGAAAAAAATGAGTATTAATGTTGAAATCAGAAATGAACGAAACCCTACTAGCAAAGGGGCAAGTGACCAAAGCATGCATAATAGTTTCCTGAGGATCAGAACACCTAGGACAATCCACACTATGCATAGGCATTCTAGTATGGAGAATGGTTCTGGAGGGCAAGGCATTTCTAGCTGCTCTCCATAAAAAACCTGAATTTTGTAAGGTACTTTAACTTTCCAAATGCACTTCCAAAATTTTTTACAAGGGGAAGGCTTAAGGCCTCTGAGCCCCAAGTAGGAAGATTTAGAGGAAAATTTGCCATTCTTTGAAAGATCCCAATCCCTCCTGTCAGGAGTGCAAAGCTGGCTTAAGGGAATGGAGATAATCTTCTGAACAGAAGCATTATCAAAATGGGTGTTTAGTCTAGACACATCCCAACTTCTGGATTGGGAATCAATGAAATAAACAACTTTAATACTAGGATCAGGAGGGACAAGAGGGTTGGGTGTGGCAGAACCCTGAGAGGGAATCCATTTATCACACCAAGGGTCAATAAATTGACCATCCCCTACAATCCAAGAAATAAAGGGTTTTATAAGCTCCTTAATAGCATGCAGACAATTCCAAGTCCAATAACATTTAACAGTACACTTAGAATTCAAAAAATCAGTTTTGGGAAAATAATTGGCCTTAAGAACAGTGGCCAGAAGACAGTTAGGATTTTCCAATATTCTCTAGGCATTCCTAGCAAGCATTTCTAGGTTGTTTAACTCAGCCTTCCTGAACCCAAAACCCCCTTCAGCTTTAGGGGAACATAAAATGTCCCAGCTTAGAAGGTGCAACTTTCTGTCCTTGGGATCTAAAGTTTCACCCCATCAGAATTTACAGAGGTGAGAGTCCGTTTACAAAGGTGTTTAGGGATAAGAAAGGCTCCCATTTGAAAAAGAGGGATAGCTGGACCAATGTTCTTGATCAGAGTAGTCCTAGCAGCTTGGGATAAAAGCTTGTGAAGCCAGATACAGATCCTGGCATCAATGGCTTGGAGAATACCTATGTGTATGGATTCTTGAAGCTTGGAAAACAGTAGGTGTTCCAAGATATTTTTCTCCTAGATCCCTGCTTTGGATATCAAAAATATTAGCCAAAATGGCTTTCCTATGTCTAAGAATCTTCCTACTAAACAGAATACCAGATTTTTCAAAATTGATTTCTTGCCCAGAAGCAAGGCAGTATTTTTGAAGATAGTCTTTTATGACATGAATCTTTTTCAGTAGCTTTTGAAAACAAAAGAGAATCATCAACAAACAGAAGATGTGTCATTTCAGGAGCCTCTTTACAGACTCTTATGCCTTCTAAAATACCCTTTTTTTGGAGGCTGTCAATGTAAAAAGATAAGGCCTCAAAACATGATGTAAAGATAGGGAGATAGAGGGTCTCCCTATCTTAGACCTCTTTCAGGTTCGAATAAACCTGTAGGGCTACCATTAAGAAGGACAAAATAAGACACAGTGGAGACACACTGGTTTATCAGTTTAACCCAATGATTAGACAGACCCATTTTAGTTAAGACTTTCTCAAGAAAATCCCACTCAAGCTTATCATAGGCCTTAGACATGTCAAGTTTGATGGCAGCTATGCCCTCAACTTTATCATTATGATTGACAACATATATGGCCTCATTAGCAAGCAAAATGTTATCAGAGATACTCCTCTTAGGGATAAAAATACTTTGATTTTGGGAAATAATATTGTTCATAAAGGGTTTCAGTCTATTAGCCAGAGTTTTAGAAAGAATTTTATAAATAAAATTACATAGGCCAATAGGCCTGTACTGGGTTACCAATTCAGCAAGAGGGACTTTTGGGATGAGGGCTATGTTGGTATGGTTAAACACCTTGGAAATGTTACCAGTTCTAAAGCAGATTTGAGTCATATCAACAACAACTTCCCCCATAATGTTCCAATGCTTTTGATAAAAGAGGCCTGTAAAACCATCAAGACCAGGAGCCTTCCCCCCCATTTGGAAGACAACATTCTTAATTTCCTCTGGAGTCAGAGGTATATTTAAGGATGCATGATATTCTTCAGATAACTTAACAGGAAGATCAGCAAGAATTTCATCTTGAAATTGATGAGGATGGGTGGAATAAAGATTTTTGAAATAATCTATGAAGGAATCTCCAATACTATCTATATTAGTTAGAATAATATTCAAGGAATTCTTTATCCAGCTAATAACATTTTTTTTTCTTCTAAAGAGAGTTACTTTATGAAAATATGGTGAATTTTTGTCACCTTCCAAGAGCCATACTTCTCTAGATTTATCCTTCCAATATAACTCCTCCAGGTTGTACAGATATTCCAACCTGGCTTTCAGTCTAGAAGTATTACTAGTATCAGTAGGATTAAGAGTTTGAAGGTCAGCTAATTCTTTTCTAATGGTAGATATATTAGTATGTATATTACCAAAAGAAGACTTATTCCAATATCTTAGGCCTTTCTTGGTGCTTAAGAGCTTAGCTTTAAGTTTGTAGGCAGGGGAACCTACCACATTAACAGACCAAACATTAGCTATAATATCTCTACAGGTAGGATCCTCTATCCACATAGCCATAAAATGAAAAGGTCTAGGCATACTAATATCCTCATAGTTAAACCTTATATGCATGGGACAATGGTCTGAAGAATCCCTAGGAAGGTTATTGACACAAAGTTTAGGAAAAAGATCTTCAGCAGTTTGATTAATAAGACATCTATCTAATCTTTCAAGAATCAAATCAAGACCTTGTTGCATATTAAACCAAGTAAATCTTGGTCCATAAAAGCCAGGATCATGGAGATTAAAGACAGAACAAAATTTTCTAAGATTTTCAAAATCAGGGTCATCTACTTCTAGGCCACCATTTTTATCTTCAGTACCTAAGAGAGCATTAAAGTCTCCTATAAAGAAAACAGGTTCATCTAAAGGGACATTTATCTGTTGACATTGATGTTCCAAAAAGGCTTGTCTTATACTACTATTAGGTTCACCATACATAAAATGAATATGACAGGTCTTAGAATGGATTATATCAGTAGTAGTAACATATATGCTCCTCAGACTGGAGGAAATAATGTTGAGGTGAACTTCCTTTTTCCAAGCAAGGGCAAGACCGCCACTTCTCCCAACACTTGGAACATTAAAGGTACAGGGAAATCCCATATTTCTTAGTTTCCTAGCTGCCATATCTTTGTTCATTTTGGTCTCAGAGAGGAAAATAATATCTGGGTTGACATTCTTACATAGAAGATTAAGCTCCTTGTTAGCAGATTTTTTACCAAAGCCCCTAATGTTCCAAGCAATCATGTTGATATTATTGACAAGAAAATGATTTATGGTATTATGAGCAGTGTCAATTAGAGGAGATGAAAGGGGTTGATTTACCTGAGTGGTAGAGTCAGATCCACCACCAAGAGAAGCATTGGTACCGTCACCACTTTGAGAGTCAAATTGGGAGGAATCGAGACTAGAACTAGCACCATTGAGAGGATAATTATTGCAGACACCATTGTTGCTTGGGGAATTGTCAGCAGGTACATTGTAGCTTCCAAAAGAGTTAAAAACTGGTTGGGTATTGAACTAGCAAGTAGAAAGGTCAATGGTTGGTAGTTCTCTTAATTTGGTGATTGGAGGACAGAGTTGAGCATAATCAGGTTCAGTAGAAGTTTGTTCTTCAGGGTTACCACTATACTAGCCACACTTGAATTAGCTCTTGTTCGTTTTCGTAAATCAGCTCTGGGTTAATCTTCCTTTTGAGGTTTGCTAGAGCATCTTGTTCAACAGTGTTAGTTGTTCCTCTTGGTGATGATTGGACTGGTATTTGGCAGAGTAGCAGTTTTGAATCTTCTTGAGGAGTTAGAGGTACGAATCGGACCACTGGGAGTTGACTCTGATCCAGAGATAGAAGCAGCAACTGTAACATTTTGAGTAGTAACTTGTTTTAGCACAATTGGCAAACCATTTTCCAACTGGGTCAAATGTTTTTGAACCGGACCAACATCAAAGATCTTCAAAGTAGTGGATCTATTGATAAATGGGCCCATTTGGAAAGTATTAGATAAGCTCTTTTGAATAGAGTTTTCCATTCTTTGATCAATAGCTTTTGTTTTTCCTTTATTGCACACTTCAATAGCAGTAGATTCAATTTGTGTTTCTGGTATAACTTCAGAATGTTGCATAACAGTATCAATAATGGCCGCAACTGATGAAACTACTTGCTTGATTGTAGAAGGCATCATTAACTTTGAGACAGCTGGGAGAGTATAGTTGCTGCAAGATGCATCAAGCTCTTTGATATTTTTTTGCTTTAACTGCCAAGTAGGGAAGTTACGATCTTTGTGATCCAGAATGTGACAAGAGGTGCAGAAATACCTAGGAACTTTGATATGCCTGCATTCAATCAGAAACGTTTCCCTTCTACCACTTGTGAATAGAGGAATGCATGTTGGTAAAGCTTGTTGGAATTGGATTCTAATGCAAACTTTGACATTCTTTCTAAGAGGGTGTTTTCCAAAAGGATTTTGAGCTTCAAGCAGTTCCCCCATGTTGAGAGTTAGTTTTTGAAGATCCTTAAATTATGTGCATTCGTTCGGAATGTTGCATACGATGAACCACATGATTTCCTCATCAAAAGTGAGTTGATGATTTGGAGGCCAACCTTCTACCGGAACAACTCTTAGTACCATTAGATAACCGCAGACAAACCAAGGTTTCTGAGAATTGATCCTGTTAAAATCCTATTCAGATAAGTAACAGATGAGAACTTTGTTTCGTTGACCATTGAAGGTAGTTATGGTTGGGTGTTGAGCTAAAGACCAGTTATTACAGATGTAGAACCTGATTGAAGAAGTTGGGATCAAAGTCTCACAGCAAACATATCCCGCCATACACCATTTCCAATTAGTATCAACTTCAGCAAAGGCTACTTTTTTATCGATGAAAACTGGTTTAGCAAGAGAAGATGGTAAGGTTAATTTCTAAGACATTTGGAAAGAAAGGATTTGAATTTCTTGGTTTAGGCTTTGAGTATCATCAGAGGATTGTGGGAATTCCATCATTAAGAAGAGATGGATATATATGAAAATGGGATGATGGACATCAGTTTTCCAAATAACTAATATAAAATGCAGCTGCAGGGAAAGGAATCTCTTATAAGGACTATTTTGATATTGGATACAGACAATGTAGGTGAGGGAGAGACAGAGAGAGTTTGTTTGTTTATGAGTTTGAACCTTAAAAAGGGAATGTGAAATTTGTTGACTACGGATTAGAAAGCTTTCAGGATATATTTGGTGTGATGTGGCTGTTGTTATGCTGCAAGACTTACTTTGGGGAAGAGGATAACATAAGGAACGTCCCTTTCATATCTTTGCTTTATTTGCATTATCCCAGTAGAAGCATTCACGTGAGCATTATGAGACAGAAACCACATATTGACAAACCCAATAATACTTTGTTGGGACTTTTGTTGTAGGTAAGCTTGGGGATACATGACGTAGTTTGTGGTAGTTGGGTATTTATCACATTTTTCCCTTCTTGGGCTGACGTTTATATGATGATGCAAACAACCAAATGGAGTAATGGTAGAAAATTGGAGGAAAAAATTGTATTGAAGTGGTTGGCTATGGGTTGATTGTAAAAGGTCCGTCGAGTCGTTTGCTTAAGAATGGAGCTAGTAGCGCATCTGCCCTTCATACCCCAAACCGCAATGGTGCATCTCAATTGATGCTGCATTCTTCTAGTCTGCATAAAACAAAAAATGTCAATTAGACCCCAACTAGCAATCTCGAAGTTTGGTGACCTACCAACACCTCCCTTAGCAGCAATTCTGTGGGAGAAAGAAGTAATAATGGGGATTAGGTGTTGAAAATAGGTCTTGACAGGGTAATGATGTTCATTAGGCTGAAGGGGGTACGTATGGCTTTGAATGGGCGTGGTAAACAAAGAGACATGACGGTTAACTAAGCGCCATAAATGGAATTGAATAGACGCAAATGGGTATTTAAGGGGGTGATTAGCATAGAGATTATTATTTTCAAGATAAATCTTTACAGAAGAGGAAAGGTTTAGGTTTATATTTAGCAAACAAATTTGAGAGAATGGTTGATTTTCCTGGCCAAAATCCATCAAACTCCGATGGTAATCATCCCGCTGTACCACTGGAAACTCCTGAGTATTCCCAAGCCAAATCACTTCTCCCTTAATTGAGTCTGAATGAGTTGCAGAGATTGAGAGATGAAGCACAATCAGAAATTGATCGTCGTATTCAAGAACAAGAACGCCAACGAGATGAAGAAGAAGCTGCTCGTATTTGAAGGGAGCGAAGGGTTGAGGCTCTATATAGTGCATGGCTACCCAAGTTCTTAGAATGGCGAGAAAGAAAAGATGAGGAATGGGCAGAGAAGCATGCCAAGACCCCAAGATATGAAAGTGCAACAGAGAGAGATTTCGAAGCTTCTGATGGCTTTGAGTATGATATGGAGGAGGTGAACACCAGTGACCTTTATTCTGAGGATGTAGAGGATAAATGCAAGATGAATGCGTATCATGATGGGAAGTTGAGAGGCCGATTCGATTACGAACTCGCAAACCCCAAGATCTTTGCACGCACCATGAGTGAAGGTGAGCCAAGCATGGTAAGGGTAAGCAGACGTATTGCCAACTTGGATTATGAGGAAAGTGATGATGAAGAGGGAGAGGAAGGGGATGACAGTGAAGAAGAATCTTCTTCCAGTGGAACTTCACCTGCACCATCTGACAGTGATGACAGTGAGCGATATGAAGATGAGAGATGGGAAACTGATGAAGATGATTGGTGGTAATCTCTTCAGAATTACCAAAAAAAACTAGCTTTTCAGGCTTTGCATAAAGCTTGAAAACGATCAACAAGTTTTTAACAAAACAGTGTTTCTAGTAATTTTTCTTATTCCTTCCTTTTTTGATGCTGGTGCAAATGGTGTTAAGCTTCTTCTTTTTTTGGTTGTGGAATCGGTCGGTTTTAATCCTTTTTTGGTGGTGTTGATGAAGTGGAACGGTGATGTTGTTCAGGGGAACTTTTTGGTTAAAGTTGTAAAGTTTGAAGTGTCTATAGTTTTTCAGGTATGTTGGAATGTTCTACATTGGCTAGGATTTGGGAAGTAGTAGTGTGGTATTTTGATTGAGGTTTGCTATTTTAGTATTTTGAAACTATAATCTTAAGATAATTTGGTGAAGAAATTGGGATGTAATGCTCAATGTAGAATTGGAACCTCTTTGTGTGGAAATTTATGAACTGTTTGTTGTTTGTTTCAAAGATGTTTGAGTAAAGCTTGTACTTGTTTATGTTGGAATCAATTCTATTTTGTAATGATTTTCTATCTGTAAAAGTAGTAATTAGTAACAAAGATTTGTAGATGATATAACTGCCAACTAGAATCACAATGAGAAGAAAAGATTGATGAATACTACTAAGATTAATCCCAGATATAGTGGTTTTAAAACACATGAACAAAGAAAATGATGCGCACGTCAGGATGACGTTGCAGAGCTATTGCAAATAAGATAGTCTTCATATGTGATAAAATAACATTGTGATAGAGAGTAATAGCAATAATGTCATTTAGGTCATATATATGATGTAATAAGAATTTTATTAAAAAGTATAACTTCGTCATCAATTTAGTCCACACACACCACATTTGTCATCAACGCCCAATTTTCCTGTGCTTATCCATTTTCTATAAGACTCTCTGCTTTTAGTATTTTCTCACCGACTCCGACATTCAATCCCAAACTTTTGTGGTTGTCTCCATCGAAGTTCCGACGTACCCCTTTATATAAAATTTTCTCACCGACTCCGACATCCAATTCCAAACTTTTAGTGGTTGTCTCCAGCGAAGTTCCGACGTACCCCTCTATATAAAAATATCCCGACTCCTTTAGTACATCATACACTTCATCCACACTCTTCCACGTGTACAACCGGATAACGCGAAAACCGTACATCTCCCCACGTGGAATTCTGCCGACGAAAGTTGGTTCTTCTTCATCTTCGACCATATTTTTAGGGCTCTTCATATGTCAAGTTTGAAACGAACGAGCGTGAAATTAAAGAAGATATTGATTTTGATATTTTCAATTATAAAATTCGAAATCTTAAAGTTGAATTAAATTATTGCTTCTGGGATTCTACAGCTTGTCTTTTAAGAGAGAAGAGTTGTTATCGCTTTATTTGTAAATAAAAGGGACTTGATTTCCATTTCTATCCAAGTATCTAACTTTCTCTTTTTCTCCATTCTTCTTCTGGACAATTGATTCTATCGTTCTTCTTCTTCTTTGGATTGGAAACTCTATTGAGGTAAGTATTATTAATGTTAATACATACTTTCTGTTTGATATTTATAGATAGTGTTGTTGATTTCTGGTGTTTAGGGCCAATTACTTCTTTATTTTGATTAAAATTGTAGTGAATTTGAATGATATTGGAGCAAAATAGTGAAAATAAGACAAGTGTGAGTAGTTTTCCTTGCTGTATGTAAGAAGATATTGAAGGGAATGTTTCATGAGGCAACAACCAAAAATTAGAACCGAGTATGTTAGGACTTGTAATATATGAGTGCTGAGTACAAAATCCCCCTAAATTGGAATGGATAGGGTTCGTAGATGATCACTTGATCACACATTGAATTCAATAGGTTCTAATGGAATTATTAGGTATTATTCCAATGGACTGAGTATTCCTTAAAGCTGCAATATATTATCAATCCTTGCCACTGTCAGTGCTTTCATAGGCTTCCAGTATAATTGTTATGCACCTTAATGTATTATTTGCACCCTAGAATTTATATCAGTAGTTGGTATCCGATAAGTTAATATTCTAGTCTACAATCTATATTATTGTCGACGTATGTGTCTGATGCACTATGTATGCATTTTGGTATTTCCATCAACTTATCTCTTGGAGCATTGTCGATTTGGTTATCCTGTTGGTTTGAAAATTATGTGAATGAAAACTAGTGAGTAACTAATGTGCTTCACTGGTCCTCGTATCAATGGTCGTCCCAACTATCTAGGAACTGATTTAGATTTTGTTGGAAACCAACTGACATAGTAGGACATTGTAAGATTCAGATAACATCAGTGTTTGTTATAGTGGCTGAAATTTCAGTAACTTTATTTTCATTTTGGATTGTAGAATCTGGATTTGGATGTACATATCTTGAATTTCTGTGTTTCCTGACATTTAGTGTTTGTGCACTTGTGCATCTAGGAATCTGTTTGCCTGCTGAGGCTCATTACTTCCTGCAGTACTGGTTCTTCCGTATCTGTTTCAGCCTATAGATGAAGATGTCACGAATCCTTCCATCATTCCTGTCTTTAGAAAAATGATTCCTAGTATCCTCTGCAGTGGATAGTGATGTTTATCTCTGCTCTTTTAACTTCTGCGGGCATCAACATAGCTGTATGTGTAGTCCTCCTGTCACTTTATTCTATATTGAGAAAACAACCTGGAAATATTGGTGTCTACTTCGGGCGAAAACTCATTCAAGAGCACCTCAAACGTACTGACCCCTTCTGGTTTGAAAGATTTGTTCCTTCCCCGAGATGGATAGCAACGGCTTGGTCTACATCTGAAGATGAAATTTTGGCTATTGGTGGCCTAGATGCCGTCGCTTTCCTTAGACTACTTGTTTTCAGGTAATACATTTTTTCCTTAAAACCATGCCAAGGAAAGAGATAAAGTTGCGCCTAATTATTCTCTTGCGCTCGAGGCAGATGACAGAAATTACTTGCAAACTTGTTAGGGTTGAGCATATTTTGGAATCAAGTTTCAGTTTTACTTATCTGCGTACTACCTAATGTGTTTGTAATTGTATTTTGTACAGCATAAGGATCTTCTCTGTTGCAGCTATTATTTGCACGTTTCTTGTGCTTCCATTGAATTACTATGGGCAACAGATGATACACAAGCAAATACCATCAGAGTCACTGGATGTGTTTACCATTACAAACGTTCAAGAAGGATCAAAATGGTATGAAATCAACAATTCTTAAATGCTCTATCAATCATTCTTGTAATGTTTAACTAGTTATAACTCTTGGACATGTGTACATTTGTGTGTCGAGACTCTTCTGACCATTTTGGATTTTTATTTACCGTCACTTACAGTGTTAGGAATTTATGCTAGCCAGGAATTTTGATCTCTGAGTTATATGTTGTAGTTGCACACTAGCCACCACTATATATAGTGTGTTTGGATTTGTGTTTGACTTACATAAATTAGAAATCAATATGGATAACGGTAGTGTTTTTTAAATCCTTCAGAAGTATAAAACTATAAATCAATTTTTTTCTTTAGATTCTATTCTATTGTAATTGGTACATCTGCTGTTAGTGCATAGTGTTGCTGCATCCATAAAGCCGAAACATCAAAATAATTGCCTCGTCATGGTCGATTACCAGGTTGCATAGATACTGGTAAGGGTGTCCGATACCGATACGTGTCGGTGAATCCGATTCGGCATTTTCAAAATTGGCCGAGACGTGATACATATAATTTTGTTAGTGTTATTTTATAGGAATCAATAATGTATTAGAGCAGGCAAATTCAATTTAATCCCAAAAAACACTCATTGTACACCTATATCTCACAACATGTCAGTCCCACATTGTTAGCGAACTTCAAAATTCCTCTCTCAACCCTCTTTATGAGGGGCTCCTTCACTTTTTTTTTCAAGTGTTCCTCCACTTCACATGTACAAAGCATGTGAAAGCAAGAGAGTCCCTTTACAAACAAATTGCAGGGAAAACCTTTAAAAAAACTAATAAATATTTTTATAAGCATTTTGGGAAGTATATGATACGGGTATTGGAGAATCCGATACGGGTACCAACATAGTCCTCAGATATCGGCGAATAATATAACTAAAATATGTTTTTACCCTTGCAGGCTCTGGGTTCACTGTCTCGCGTTATATATCATATCCTTTGCAGCCTGCATCCTTCTTTACTTTGTAAGTGCTTGCCTTATGGTGATCTATAAGTTCGTTTTGCATTTTCCGCTCTTAGATGACTTTGCTGTATCTTTGTAGGAGTACAAGAGCCTTGCTAGAATGAGACTTGCACAGATTGCTAAAGATCCTGCAAACCCTAGTCATTTTGCTAAAGCTCCTCCAAACTCTAGTCATTTTGGTGAAGCTGCTTCGCCGAACCCTAGTCATTTTACAGTTCTTGTTCGCTCCATTCCATGGTTACCAGGAAAAACATACAGTGACACTGTAACAGACTTTTTCACAAACTATTATGCATCCAGCTACTTATCACACCAGATGGTTTATCGGTCTGGAACAGTACAAAAACTGATGGTGCGTAGCTTTTGCAAAACACTTTCTGTTTTGTTGTTTTTATATAACATGGGATTTATTTATTGGTATCAATTGTATATCTTATTTTATTTGGCTGGACTTAGTTTCTGACGTGTGGGAGTTTCCTGTTTCCAGAGTGATGCAGAAAAGGTATACAAGGGAATATCACACTTTGCATCTGCTTCTATAGATCTGAGTTGTCAACCGAGTTTTGTGAGATGTGGTCTTTGTGGTGGAACAGCACACTCTTTCAAGATGCTCTCTAGAAATGAGAGTATCATCATCGAGGAGAACAAACCTGGCCTTGCCCACTTAGACTCAACAAGGAGCCGTGAGGTTGTATATCAATCTGGTTTGGTTGAACTTGGTTGTAGTTTTTTGTGCTTACTCTGTTTAGCGTGTGTCAGTCCTTTCTTTATACATTCAAGTGTTTTGATATCTACTATATTCCCCGTTTGTTTGTGTTTGTTTTTTCTCCGTTCTATGTGCTGTCAAACATTTACTTGCTCACTAGTAGCCATTTTCTTGCTTCCTAAGAATTCTTTTGGCAGCTACTCTTAGATGGAGTTATAACATTACAGGGTTTCTTATTAATTTAAAAGATGCATATCAGTAGTTTATATGACTAGTGGATAGACTTATCCCAGCATCCCGGGCGTAGAGGATCTGTAGCCCGGGCTTGTTAGTGGTGCCAATGCTGTTGGTTGCCATGCCAGGTACGTGTGGGAATGGATTAGATGGCCGTGGTTCGACAATCTCTTTATTTGACTTATCAAAAGAAAAAAGGATAGACTCATCCCCAAAGAGTTAATAAAGTGGGAAAAGGTAGTCACATTAAATTCTTGATTCAACAAGGAAATTTCTGGCCCTAAAATATTCTTTTTAGACATCTTCATAGTTATACCTACAAACTCACTAAGAGACAAAATCATGCTAGCCATAGAGGTTAAATTATACTTGTTTGCAAATTGCCTATTTTGTTTCCAGTACTTCTGTACATCTGTAGTTACTTAAAGTCATTATTTTTGTAAGTAACAGTCACGTCCTTCATAATTTGTTATTTTCAATAGATGCACATGTCTTGCTGCTTTTTCTATGTGCAGCGACCAAGATTGAGATAACCTTCGTTATTTTTGATAATATTGTTGATTATTTTCGCAGGAATGCGCTGCTGCCTTAGTGTTTTTCAAAACGCGCTATGCTGCTTTTGTTGTTTCCAAGGTTCTGCAATCATCAAATCCGATGATTTGGGTCACTGATTTGGCTCCAGAACCACAAGATGTTTATTGGTCGAATCTTTGTATCCCGTACAGGCAGTTATGGATTCGCAAGATCTTAACTCTTCTAGCCACTACAGTGTTCATGTTCTTGTTTCTTGTTCCTGTGACTCTCGTCCAAGGTCTTTCTCAGCTAGACAAGTTACAACAAACCTTCGGATTTCTGAAGGGCTTACTGGAAACGTAAGTAAATTTATATGTCGTCATGGATATTGATTTCCTGTTAATCAATTTCGCTATAGAGGTTTTTGGCATCACAATAGCTGACACTGTACTTTATAGATTTAAAAAGAAACTGTGTGTGGCTGTTCTGTTTAAAACCCGTAGATGAAAGGCCACTCCTTACAGTGTATATGGTAATAAGTTAACACAATACGATGAAGATTTGGTTCTGTTTTTGTTATTACTGAAGCTCGTCAGTATGCTGGTACTTTCTGTTTATATTGATGTGATTTGCATCTTTCGAAATGCCGTATTAGGTATTGTTTGAAATGTTTCTTTTGTAAACCAAGAAATCAAGTCATTGATGCATTGAATCATTGGTTTGAAATTTTAGAAAGTTGTCAGTTTTCTTTCAAATTAGCCACTTCAGAAAAAACCTGAAGATGCATTGCTTTAGCTATTTAATTATAGCCACTTGCTATTTTATGTTTACAAAACTTAGCTCTTAGTAGATTTAATCCACATTTGACAGCATCTTGAGTTCTTTTTGTTGTATCATTTAGTTATTGGACGAGTTACATAATCTTATATAGCAATCGCGTAGTAGAAAATGGACGAATAGGAACTGTGACTGGTTTTGGGTATTAATTCTTAATTAGGAAAGTTAGGTGAGTTTGTCTTATGCTGACTTGAGTTCTTGTCCCATCTTAGATTCTCTTGCTTTTCTTCTTGTGAACAGTCTTCGAATTGCCTGTGGCTAGGTGGATATTTACCTAGCTTAATAGAAATTTGATGTGAAATAGTTTTGGAGGATCGTGACAAAACTCTTCAGCACACTTTCAAATAAATTATCTTACATATTTGATATAGAAATGAATAAGAATTTTGTGTAAAGAAACGTGGGAACTAATTTCCAGGATCCGTCTATATGTGCAGGAGATACGTAAGGCAATTGGTGACAGGTTACCTACCAAGTGTCATATTGATGTTATTTTTGTATAGTGTACCTCCATTGATGATGCTGTTTTCAGCTATGGAAGGTTCTATATCTCGAAGTGCACGGAAAAAGAGTGCGTGTATCAAGGTTTTGTACTTCACAATCTGGAATGTCTTCTTTGTTAATGTTTTTTCTGGTTCTGTCATCAGCCAGATACATGTGATTACTAGCGTAAAAGACATTCCTACCCAATTAGCAAAAGCCGTACCACAGCAGGTAACTATTCCCCCTAATTTTCTATTATATTTAGTGGCTTTTAACTTCAGTTCAGTATGTTTTTTAGTTGAGTATGAAAGCAGTGTCACTGTTTTTTTCCCAGACTAATATTGAGTTTCATCTTTGATATTGTATTTTCTCTTCTTAGGTGCTGTATTTTTGGCCCTTCATTAGTCTTGTTATTGCATTTTCAGTGGCTACTAGTACGCACGTGATTTACTTACAAAAACTTCCGTACTTTAACTGTGTCAACTTATGTTTTCTGTTATCCTGGCAATGAAGGATAATTAGCCAGTGTTGAGGTCTGTTATCAGCTATATTTGACGCTTAATGTTGAATTTGTATTTGTGTTCAATGATTGCGCAGGCTACTTTTTTCATCACCTATGTTCTGACATCTGGTTGGGCCAGTATATGCACTGAAATCGTGCAGCCTTTTGGTCTTCTGTGCAATATTTTCTATAAATTCAAACAGCAGACGAGAAATATTCATCATCCTGACTGCGCTCTATCTTTTCCATACCATACTGAAGTACCCAGGGTTCTCCTTTTTGGGCTCCTTGGTTTCACCTCTGCCATCTTGGAACCCTTAATATTGCCTTTCTTGCTGGTTTACTTCTTTATTGCTTACATTGTGTATAGGAATCAGGTGAGCGTACGATTTTTACTTTCTGGTCTTTCTTTCTGTTACATGGTTGCATTATTTCTACCATTATTACTTGCACCGTAATGATTACCATTATTGCCGTTGTGTAGTTTCTCAACGTGTATTTTGCAAAGTACGAGACGGGGGGACAATATTGGCCTATCGTGCACAACGCTACGATCTTCTCACTGGTATTGGCACAAATAATAGCTCTGGGAGTTTTTGGTCTAAAGAAATCTACAGTGGCGTCAGGTTTCACCATTCCACTCGTCATACTGACTCTGCTCTTCAACGAGTATTGCAGAAAGCGGTTTAGTCCCATATTTAAGAATTTCACAGCACAGGTAAAATTGAAAGCTATTTTACGTATGCAACTTTGTGCACCGTAAGATGCATAATGCCCCTTTGTTTTTCTGACCTGGTGTTTTGACCGAGTGACTAGCTGTAACTGAATCTGCTCTATCGAACGTTGTCAGTGAAAACAGAGGAAAATTGTATCGTTCTCCAAACGAGTTGGCATAAAATAACAGCTAGAGTCATATTTCTCTTCTTTTTCCTAAACCAGACTGTTATAGAAGGGACACCTGTTTTTGTTAAAGAGACCCCAAAAGTTGACTGGAAATGAATTGCCAACATTTGTAGATAGTTTCTACTGTCAATCTACAAGGTGTTCCATCTACAAATATTGATGAACTTTCAAACCAAAAATCATTGATTTGAATCAATATTTGGACTTGGGCCGAGTTTACGTGAATGGAGCTTGTCCTTAAGTAAGAACAACTGTTGTTTCTTTAATGTATGTGAATTTGCTCACATGATTAAGATGCTTCTCTCAAGCCATTGATTTAGCTCTCATAACTTTTGAACAGTCAAAAAGATCCTTATTTTTTTTAGTTTGTCATCCGTGACCCTCGTGTTTATTTGTCTTAATAAAAGTGACGTGTTAATTTTTTTTTGTAAAACAGGATCTGATAGAGATGGATAGACGAGATGAACAGTCTGGAGTGATGGAAGAGTTCCATGAACAACTGAACACGAAATATTGTCAATTCTCACTTAGTGACGAGATTGCTAAAGTGGAAGAGTCTACTCATTCAACTAAATCACATTCTTTGGACGAAGACAAGGAAGTCAGGCAAGGTTTGGGATACCCAACCCTTGGAAGTCTTAATTTGAATGGAATGCAACAAGTAGTTACCTGGCTTTCTATGCTTAGTTTTCATGAGAGGAGGAGCCAACACCAAACACCCAAGTAGGCCAAATTGGTGGAATGTCCATTTCAACCTAGAGGCATAAGATAGAAACATAAATAGCAAAAAGAAAGAGAAAAAAAGAAAGAGAAAAAAAGAATCCCACAATGGTAAAGGACCTCTGATTTCCCTGTGGTTTGTATATACTGCCTTCTATGTTTTGTAAGTTGGTGTTTGTAATTGTATCACCACGGTTAAGTAGTGATATTATTAAACTTTACTACTTCTGAAACATTTGTGTTTCAACGGGATCTGTCTCCCTCTCCATTAGGCATCTATGGCTAGCTCTTGATGAGTTTTGAATCAGAGCAGTGTGATATTATAGCGCTGGTCAATTTTGTGACAGCAGAACATTGTCAAGTTAATGGAAGTGGAATGTGATCCCAACATTCAGTTCTTTTACTTTTTAATGTTGTTTATAGGATTTTGGCTACATGTATTTGGTTTTTACAGTATGGTGGATGGAATCCAGAAAAGTGTGGAAGTATGAGTTAAAAGATCCAGTTATAATAACTGGTTCAAGCCCCAGGAGTATAGGGATCGCGAACTCACATCTCGTGTTGTTGGTGCTGGGGTTTCCTTGGAATCTTGGTTCTTTCTTGGAAAAGATGCTTGGAGGAAGTTAACTGAAAATGGTTTAGAATATGTCCTTTATTCGGAACCAGAAAATGTTAAAAATACTGATTCCAATACCATTTGTTAGTTGTAGTTTTTAGTTAAACTTACAAGTGGAAGTGTGAATAATCAGTTCGTATTAAAGTACCATGGCCTGGCCTCGTTTAACTTGCCTTGTTGCTCAAATTAAGCAACTCCCAGATCAGTGATTATTCAAAATTTCAACTACAAACACACAATTCAAAATCTGATCCAGACACTGAATGCAAAATAATGGGGGCGAGAATCTAAATTCAAAATTTTGTTTAATAAATTACTGGTTCTGGTTTCCATCTGCGCTTGAAATTTTAGTTCTTTAATTAGTAGTTATTTTCTTCTGGCGAAAAGAAGAAAAAGAAAAAACACAAAATTCATTGGCCCATTTGCCATTTGAAAATCTTGATAGGGGTGAGATGCCTTTGATATCGTTAGGTAATCATTTTTCAATCATTATTTCTTTTTTTTCTTTTTACACTTTTATTTCCCATCCCCGGTATGATTTGAGAAAGCGTCATGTGTGCGTGTGGCTTACACCTTGATTCTTGACAATTCCAATTACCTGCAATTTTTCCTGCAACTCCTTGGGTGCATAAACATGTCACTTTATGAAACAAGCGACAACAAACTTCTGGAGCACCCCAGGTTCGAACTTCATTACCCACCTTTAGCTATCTTAGCTATTAGGCATGTACAGATCCGAAATGTTTGAGACAGGGGAAGACATGTCTTGTTAAAATTCCAATATCTATTAAATGTACACATATTTGGTTGCCAAAAGCCACCACACATATGGCACCAACTTGTGACTCGACACATCTCGATCTAGTCTCGTTCTAGACAACTTGTGAAGTTGAGATGAAGCCTAGTTATAGATGTACTGTTTTAATAATAATAGAGATGAAGGAAGAACTAGCTAGCTATAAATGAAATTGACAAAAGAAATAGTTCATTTTCCTTTTCTAACATGCACGAAACATTGCTTTACAAATCCTTGCTCACATATATCACAGCTTACACTCATAATAACCTGTAATTTGAGACACATATACCAAAATTAAGTAAAGATATTTCCAAATGTAAAGATCTCGAATAGCTTTTTGACAAATTAACTAACTTCTTAATCCCATTTTCCTTCTCAGATAAGATTACTATCATATAAGAATTTTTATCAGCTAGGCTAGACCCAGAGTTACTAACGGTATATAATTGTGTAGTAAAACCAAACCAAATAACAGGTCCAAATTTCAAACAGGATTCGAAATTATCTTTTATGTTTAGTGACTGTCAATGTCATTAGCTTACATTAGTCAGAAATATGTTTAATCTTGATATGTTTAATATTAAATCAAAAAGCTGCCCTTTGAAGGTCGTCGCGTAGCTTTTGTCATGGATAGAAATACCCACCATTCTCACTTATATTTGGATTACTTTCTTATAATTAATTAACACAGTATTAATCTTTTAATCACCAGTTGCCGTGATTGGCCCTCAAAGTAAGTCAAGTTATGTTTTTTTTTGGTCGTTTGTTGGAAGATTTTTCTTGGATGACTCTTCCTGGTTAGGGATATTCTTCTTCCTTTACAGGAAATTAGTACTAATATCTAGTGATTACCTTGTTTACTTAACTTTTTAGTTGTGTTTTTTGGTATATTCATTGTATAAACTAAATCATTCATCATGTTCCACAGACAATATCATAGACAAGATTCGTGAAACATATCACGGAAGAGAATGAAAACAAGACGTTTAACGTGATTCAGGCAGCGCAGTGTTATCAAGGAAACATGATACAAAATCAGGGCTCACACAGAGTTCTACTACATATTTTACGAATCATCTCCAACTTAGTTAGGAATCTAACGTAGAAATATTTTGTATTTTTTGACAAGAGATTATGTATGAAAATGAGTAGTTAACAACTCCTAAAGTTTGAAGTGAATAATTAATTAAAACTTTATAAATGTCGATCAAACAAAAGAACTTAATATTTATACCAATGCTTTATCATCAACTTTATTAACTCGCTAATGAAATGATTAACCAATTTAGCTACATAGTAGCAGTAGGCCCAAATAAGCGAGACACGCAGTGCGATCGACTCGTAGCCATGAAAGAAAAGGTAGACGATAAGTAGGCCATAAAGTGTTGCAGAGATTTTTGACACTTTGTATCAAGAGGGTAGTGTTGCTAAATATACGACCACATCATGATAATTAATAAAATTAATCCAATAATGAACTTGTTTAGTGGACTATATGATTATGAATGGAGTACTGTGTTCATACTATTTCTCTGTTTTGATGTCACTGCTGAGATAATTCCATTTTAATTAGTAAAATCAGTCCTGGGTTCTCACAACTTTTGTCCAAAAGAATGAGGAGAGAATCCTAAGGTTCCTCGAAGTTGCTGCTTTCAATTTGGAGACATTTCCTTGCTTGGGATTTTGGTGCACTGGCCACGTCATTAAAGGATCCTGGCCAGTGCCAGGAACCAGCCTTACGACGATGTATCCAGCACCGCTACACAGTACGTACGTACTTTTCTTATCCCAACAATACAAGCTTACTTTGAGCTCCTTATTATTGATAATCGAAAATCTTGCTGTTCTATATTTTTTGGGGGAGGAAAATGTATATGGATGGGGATAGAATGAGTTTCTCAATCGAGATTAAAAGGATGTTTTGGGAGATGGTTTTGTGTTTTCGAATCCAATCATATAAAACGTACGTAGCTAGACAAAAATCAACCACTTTCTCAATTTCGTCAACTAACTCAGACAAACCATGCATGATTATGTGATGGATCTCAAAGCTCCCAAGTTACCAACTAAATTTAAAATTTTGACATTTAAAGTCATCTCCATAAGAAAACATAGTTATCACCGATCCACAAGAACATATGCTGAGATATTTCGAAACCAGATAGCCAAGTCAACTCAAATTAATTTTAACAATTTTAACAGTAACCTATGTGCCGTATAAAGTATAATTAGAGAGAACGGAGTTGGTAAAGCATTAGAATCGCCAAGAAGGTGGCAATTATTATTAACTAAATCTATATGTAAATGAACATTTGTTTAAGGGCATAGATATGGCACTATAAGTTGATTGCTGTATAATCTACAACGTCAATACCCTGATGAATCAACATATATATTATATATTGTTACGGAAATATGAATGAAAATAATTTGAGCATAGGTCAGGCTTCTCTGGATGTGGATTATCCTATATTTTCCACATTATAATTAAACAGCCTTCTGTCCAACTTGGAGCACCGGGTTACATTCTAGCTAGCTAGCTAGTTTATTCTTGTTTAATGCATGCATAATGCATATTTCATTCTATTATTATCTCCACTCGGACCACTGATCCTAGGAATGTAATTGGATGAACCACATAAATGGTAGATTCCATGACACTTAAAACGAAATGCATGTTAGAATATATGGACTTAGAAATGTGTCGAGGTGGTCAAGCTCAAAACAAACGCAAAATGAAGACTCAAGTTATTAGAGGATCGATTGAGATCAAACAATGCAAAAGATTAACGAAGATCGAGTCAAGTTTCCAAGAGTAGAATATTTTGTGTAATTTAGATAGTTTCAAGATAAGGCAAGTATCTATTAGGATATATATATTCTGGTTAATTAGAATATATTCTACTCCCTCTGTTTCTGAAAGACCGTCCTCTATTCCATTTTGGTCTGTTTTAAAATTGTGTTCAGCTTCTGTTTATGGACGTATTTTTTCAATGATCTCTCCAATATACCCTTAAACCTTTTATATTTATAATTTTTTTTAGTGGGACCCAATCTAAATATCTATATAATTAAGGAAACACATTAATTCTACATTCCTTTTAAAAGACAATATATATGGTTTCAAATTAAATTCCTTATAAAGTTTATCCTCCATAAGTATACAATCTTTTTATCTCTATATTCTTTTCATCTCTTTTTTTTTGTTGCAAAAATGGGATATGTTTTAATTTTATTTTATTTATTTCCTATTTACAATTCCATATCAATTTTTGGAATTTTTTATTATTAACATTTTAATTGAACTAAATTAGGCAAGTACTTGAGGGTAGACATGTAAACTACAGCGGTCTTCTTAATATCTTGACAAAGTCAAACCAGACTGTCTTTGTGAAATAGAGGGAGTAGTTTATAAAGATATTATCTCAAAAATAAGATAATATTTTAATTTAATTATGTATTTACTCTATAAATAAAGAGTGCCAATGTGATTGTAAATAATCTCAAAGTGGAATCTTGAAAAGCAGAGATCATGTGGAGCAAAATATGCATATTCAAGTTCAAAGTGCCGATAGATGCCTATTCTGGAAGGATGTTTGGATGAATGGCCATTCTATACGGTCCATGTTTCCTAATCTCTTTAATTTAAGCAGGTTGCAGGATGCCACAATTCAAAAAATGTTGGATTTAAATGCAAGAAATGGATGGAATTTTTCTTTCTGTAGAAGCTTGAAGGATAATGAGATTGAAGATATTGCACACTTACTGGATTTGCTCTCTATATTTAACACAGGAGTTGGTGCTGATCATAGAGTGTGGCAGACTGGAACTAAACATTTTTCAGTGTCAGAATGCTACAAATCTCTAGAGGAGGATGGGCGACTCGTGTTTCCTCACAAGTGTGTTTGGAACCTAAAGATTCCACAAAAGGTAATCTTTTTTGTTTGGTCTTTGTGTTACAATGCTGCTCCCACAATGGATAGTTTGAGGAACTCTTTTACTGTGAATGGTTGCTTATTGTGTAAGAAGAGTGTTGTATCGAATCATCATTTGTTTTTGCATTGTGAAATTACAAGAGAAATATGGCATTACTTTTTGGATGGGTACAATTTGTTGTGGGTGTTTCATGAAAGTGTTAGAAACACAATATGGGAATGGAAAAGAAAGAAAGGTAGAAATCTTGACTTGAAAAACAAAATCTGGGAAATTATACCATTTGCCATTTGGTGGGCAGTTTGGCTTGAGAGAAATGCAAGAGTATTTAATGGAAAGTATGGCTCTGTGGAGAATTTGAAGGATAGTGTGAAGTCTTTCATCTACAATTGGTGTGTGGGAACAAATTTTTTTGAAGGCATTACGTTAAGTATGGTCTTACATAATTGGGAGGTTGTAATTCATTAGACAGTTTAACTTTTTTCTATTTTGGTTTTTCCTCACTTTCATGGTTGTTTTAGCTGTTTAAGTTTGTACTTTTCTTCCCAATTTCATTACTTCCTGAGTGATGGATTGGCTTTTTAATAAAATCTGCCCTTTCTGAGTAAAAAAAAATAATCTCAAAGAATTCATCCGAAGATCAATATTATTATTCACCCTACGGAGTTTGTGTGGATGTAGGCTATTAGAGCCGAACCACGTTAAAATCTCTTGTCATGATTTTGTTTTCTCTTTTGATCTATGATCCCTCGATACCCATAATTTATTATGGTATCAGAGTGGGGAAACCCGCTTAAATTGCTTCCGCTTCAAAATAAAATTTTGTTTTTCACATCAATCAGTGTTTTTATTTTCCTTTAATTTCATGTTCGGCAATCTGTATGGACTAAATTCCAATTTAATTCCGAGAGCACCAACTTAAAAGTGAGACTCAATCAAGAATTATATCAAAGAGTTTTTTTTTTTTATCTTTTTCTCAATACAATCAGCAAATCAAACGGATAGAAATCTTCTTCCAACTAAACTCGTCAAGAATATGATGAACATAACTAAACCAAAAAGCTTCCAACACATATTTCGAGAAATAGATAAGCGAGATAAACTCGGCTCAAAATATCAAATGTGTTTAATGTAAAAGTTTATATAGCTATACAACTTAGTCTCGTTAGAAGATAAAATAAAATTGACTTCTGAGTGACAGATAAGTTTTAGTCTCCACATATCTTTTGTTGATGAAGTTCCTCTAAGCTCCTCAGTAAATCTTCGTCTTCAATTGGTGAACGTCGTGAAGTCTAAAGCTCAAATACACATTCTATTCTAATCCGAGACATAGCTATAAGTAGACTAAAAATCAAGTATATAGTTTTGATCAACTAAACTTGACAAAAAAGCTTGAGATAGCAACGCTTGCGAGTTCAACCGAGCATTGCTCCAACAATCCCTCCCTTTGTCAATTTTAGTGACAAAACTATCAATACATATGTATTACAAAATAAATAAACTTTTTAGTTTCTCATCCATCATGCTTGATTTCCTTGGATCTTCAACATTCCTTGAATTCTTTGTTACTCCAAGAACTTCAGCGATTTTGAACGTGTTCAACTCAACATCATTGTTGTTGAAGATCCGTAGCCATAACAATAAGAAAACAGATGTTCTCGATCATTGTTATACAGTGTCGTAATATTACTATAGATAATCAAAGTTCAATTGTATCACAACTTTGAAATAATACTATGGTGATATGTATCACTCCCCCTTAGTCAATACTTCATCTTACAATGAAAACCACTCCCCCTTACATAATGATTCGTAAACCATATGTTTGTACTATGAACTACCAAACAAGTCTCCCCGTTTTTGCCAATATAAATTGGCAAAGGTGTGAAAACTATGGGATCATACTGAAATTTTCAAAAAGATACTTCATGACTAAAAGAGAACATATCAACTTTGTTTCGATGATTTCACATAGTCAAAACTTAGTGTATTCATCAAGGAGTTTTAAAGATATAAGATAACTCCTACAATATTCAACTTTGAGCATAATGAGATAAGCACAGTTCACGAAAGTAAACACACACACAGACACACACACATGTATATATCCCATAAACAATTGCAATATATGAAATCAAAAAGATTGAATACTGCAAAAATCATCTTCCAAGTAACTTTAGAATCAATCTAAAAACATTGCAAGATCAAAATCGTTGAAATAGATATGTGTAATCAAAATTATTTCTATTCCAAACCCTATTTCTCCTTCTTAAACATAAGAATAAGTTCTCACGAGAAGTTTCCTAGATAAAAAAACGAAGAGACAAACTTGTAAGAAACAAACTCGTAAAGAACATACAAGATGATTTGCCCTTAGAATGTAGAATCAATCTTTTTCGCATGGATTTACACCAAGAATGGATACCAAAGGCGTATAAAGATTGTCTTAACAAAGAAGAAAATACAAAGTCATTAACGACCATGCACTGTAGTTCACACAAGAGGATTGTGAACATTCAAGAATCCCAGAGTAACGCGTACTATTGCCCATTCTTGAACTTTCTTCTTTGTGATTCACCAACAACATTCATAAAAAGCTACAAATGATCTTAGAAGATAGGTACTCCAAGAATCCAAGTGCCCAAGTCCAAGAGAAGTGGTACAAGTGCGACGAAACAGAGCAAAACACTAAAAAAACAGATGGCACAAAGACCAATCTTAACTCATCCAAATTCAGGAATTCTCATCACCATTTTGAAGAGAATTCAAAAATAATGAGGTCATTCTATGTTCGGACGAAGAAGTTACAGCCAAAACACGTTGCCAAATATTGACGTCTACAGGCCAGTTCGCAAACGGTGTTCGCAAACAGATGTAAAGCTGTTTGCAAACGATGTTCGCGAACTGAAATCCCTGGATTTAATTTTAAATGATGGCATGCATACTTGGTATGTGTACTATGTAGGCCAACCATCCGGAACTACTATTTTCAAACCTAAACATTTAAGAACCTTAAACACAAATCAAGTTAGGTAGACATAAACTATACACAAGGTACATGGATCATTATAAGTACTTTAAGCAAATAATAAAAAAATAATCTTGCTATATACATACCTTTTTAGAGGAATCAATCGAATTCTACAACCTTACCAAAGATTCAAAATCTTAACAAACATAATATGTGTGCCCCAACTCTTGTGCTCCCTCACCGTATACATAGTAGGGCATTTCTTTGTGAGGATGCACTTCCAATTAAATCAAGTTTTGTTGAGGTGAATAATGTCTTTCTCACCACAGATGACAAAAACCGGCTTTTCTGCAATTATGGATTTTTCACAATTTATAGTCTTTGGCTTACTTCGTTTCTTCTTCCACCAATTCTTGTGTTTCACATTTGAATTATCATCAAAGAACTTTTTAACTTCCAACATCATGGATACTGCCTTTTCCATAGTCATGGAATTTACTGGGAAATCATTCATTTTCACACTCAGAGCATCATTGACTTTCTTTGGTACCCACTTCTGAGTGCGTTTAGAAGCAACCAAAACCTTCTTCCCATTAATCTTTTCTTGATTTCTCGAAAGAGAATTGGATTGACTATTATTTTGCAAGTTAGTCTTTCTCCAATTGGGAGCATCGAATCTTGTCTTCGTATTTACAAAGTTATCATTTTGATAATTATTATAATTATGAAAAGACATCGTATGACGTTTATAGACAAATCTAGGTTTATCACAGCACCCATTCCTTTGCCTAAAGGTTGGACATTCACAACCCAGAATGTCAAGGTATTAGCCTTAACGTACGATCTAGGTTTAATCACTTCTTTTGACACCCAAATAAGAGTATCATGAAGTTTTTCATTCCTTATACGAAAACAACATCTCCTTTCCATGTGACATTTGTTTCCGCAATAATGACAAATATAAGGAACGTTCTTACCCGGATTCATGTGTGCTGTTTTTGGAGGTTGATATACTTTGCTCTTTTGAACCTTAACTGATTGTGAAGGAATTTCACTTTTGCCATCAGTGGAAACCTTTTGTTGAGAAGAATCACTAGCCTTGAAAAATTTTACCTCTTTGCTAGAACTTTGAGCATCTATTCCCTTATATCCCAACCCTCGTGTATCACGATGATTTTTACTTGCTTCTAGCATAGTGGTTAGTTTGTTTGAGCTAGTATTTAACTTATTCAAGTCTTCTTCCAACATCTTGATTTTATCCAGAGCGGCAGCTAAATCAGCCTCAATTTATTTTTCTCGGGCTAGACAAGCGCCTTCCCTGTCATCAGAACTTATTTGCTGGGAGTTAATCCTTGCTTCAGTTGCTGCAAGTTTTTTTTTCCAACTTATGGAAATATTGACGAATATTATCACAATCAAGTGACTTTTTTCTTAGGTCATTCACACGATCTTTGAGCATCGAATCGTTAATGTTATTCCAAGAATAAAGACCTGAGTAAATTCTTCTCAATTTCATATTTTCCCGACAGAGATGGGATAGAAAAGGAGTGACATAAGAAGTCGTCAAATTTTCCACCGGTTTCAACAACTTAACAAACATTGAGATTTTCTCATCAACATCTTTATCAATTTATGAGTCACCTTCGTCAGAAAGTTCATCCAACTGTTCTTCTAGGTGTTTTTCCCAGTTATCAACAGTTTATACATCACGAGGATGTTTAGATAATAACCTAGATGTGACAGTTCTCTCAGGTGAATATAAGCTTTGAAAAACATCTGGTAATTTATGAACTGGTACGTTATTATAGATATACTCGTCCACAAAGATCAGATTGCTACAAACACAGACTTATGAGGTCTTAGCGTGTTTGCATGCTCTGATACCAATTAAAAAAGCAGGGGTGTAACAACAACACCCAATAATTCGTTCTGCATTCTGTATGGACTAAACTCCAATTTAATTCCGAGAGCACCAACTTAAAAGCGAGACTCAATCAAGAATTATACCAAAGAGTTTTTTTTTATCTTTTTCTCAATACAATCAGCAAATCAAACGGATAGAAATCTGCTAGCCTGATTGATATGAGAAATAACTTGGACGGTACAAAAGACCAATGCCCAAGTGTCAATCAAGTTCTATCCAACAAACAAGGTCGGATTTATCAACCGATTGAACTACGCGCAACCTGTGGTATTTCAATTATATAAAAAAAAATAATGCGTAAAAGAAATAACACAGACACCAGAAATTTTGTTAACGAGGAAACCGAAAATGCAGAAAAACCCCTTGACCTAGTCCGGCTTTGAACACCACACTGTTTTAAGCTGCTACAGACTCTAGCCTACTATAAGTTAACCACGCAGGATTATGCGCACTTGATTCCCTTAGCTGATCTCACCCACTACTAAGTTGCTACAACCCAAAGTCGAAGACTTATAAACAAATTTGTCTCCCACAGATATGTTTATTCTTTATTCGGTTTTTGTTCCGTCTTTTGATAAATCAAGGTGAACATGAACCAACTAATAATCTGGTCTTATACTCCCGAAGAACAACCTAGAAATATTAGTCACCTCACAATAACCCAACTGATTAACATGAAAATTTATTTTGGAATCACAAGAGTCTGAGACGAAAAACTGTTGTGATTACTTTTTATATCTTAATTCTTACCTATCAGAGATAAATCTCGAGTAAATCCTAAAGAAGATAAAACTCAATACGATAGAACAAGTAAGATTAGAATACACAACTACATAGAAAATAGTTGGATCTGGCTTCACGGATCCCAAATAAAGTCTTCAAGTCGTTAACCTTTAATGGTGTTGGAAAAACCTAGGTTAATCGAGAATCGACTCTAGTACGCAACTAGGACACATGAAAGTGTCGATATTAGGTTTTCCAGTTTTTAGAGTTCTCTCTTATATAGTCTTCCAAGTCAGGGTTGCTGTCAATCAAAGCTAAGATAACTTAGTAACAAAGCATTCAATATTCACCGTTAAATGAAATCCTGATTTAAGATTCAAGCTAAGTCTGCTTAAAAATAAAGAAATCAATCTCAACCGTTAGATGGTCGTAGCTTGTTACACACAAATGAAATATACTTATATTTAGATATGGTTATCGTACCTAAACGTGTTTCAATAACAGTTAACCGAAGTTAACCATATGAACACTTTTGTCTTAACCATATTCAACTAACACTTCCTGAAAAAGTGGGGGTCTAACAACCACACCCAATATTTCGCTTAGCAATTTGTATGGACTAACTCCAATATACTTTTAAGAGAATCAACTAGTCAATCAGACTCAATCTTAATAAAAGTATATCAAAGATTTATATCTCACTTTCTCGATTCAATACTTACTCAAGAAAATAGAAATATGCGAGTCTAATTGAATACAAGAGAAATCACTTGAACGGTACCAAAGACCAATGTTCAAGGATCAATCAATTTCAATCAACAACCAAAGGTTGGATTTCCCAATTGATCGATTTCAACGCACAACATGTGATATTTCAAATGTATAACAAAATATAATGCGGAAAAGAAATAACACAGATACCAGAAGTTTTGTTAACGAGGAAACTACAAATGCACGAAAACCCCGGGACCTAGTCCAGATTGAACACACACTGTATTAAGCCGCTACAAACACTAGCCTACTACAAACTAACTTCGATCTGGACTGTAGTTGAACCCAAATCAATCTCACACTGATCCAAGGTACAGTTGCGCTCCTTAAGTCTCTGATCCCAGCAGGATACTACGCACTTGATTCCCTTAGCTGATCTCACCCACAACTAAGAGTTGCTACGACTCAAAGTCGAAGACTTTAATAAAAAAATATGTATCACACAGAAAAGTATACGGTAATAGATAAATCTGTCTCCCACAAAAATACCTACGAGTTTTTGTTCCGTCTTTTGATAAATCAAGGTGAACAGGAACCAATTGATAACCCGGACTTATATTCCCGAAGAACAGCCTAGAATTATCAATCACCTCACAATAATCTTAATCGACTAGAGAAAGAAGATATTGCGGAATTACAAACGATGAGACGAAGGTGTTTGTGACTTCTTTTATATCTTGCCTATCGGAGAAATCAATCTCAAGCCAATGTTACGATTGTACTCAAATACGATAGAAACAACAAGATCAGATCACACAACTACAGAGAAAATAGTTGGGTCTGGCTTCACAATCCCAATGAAGTCTTCAAGTCGTTAACCTACAGGGTCTCGAGAAGAAACCTAAGGTTAAAGGAGAATCGACTCTAACTAATACAACTAGTATCACACAGAATGTGTGGCGATTAGGTTTCCCAGTTGCTAGAGTTCTCCTTTATATAGACTTTTAAATCAGGGTTTGCAATCTATGTTAGCTTAGTAACAAAGCATTCAATATTCACCATTAGATGAAAACCTGATTAGATTCAAGCTAATATCTTTTAACCGTTAGATCGAACTTAGCATTTTACACACAAATGAAATGCACGTTTATTTAGGTTTGTGTAACCGTACCCAAACATGTACACTTAGTTGGTTCAACATTAGTTAGCCAAATGGTTAGCCATATGAGCACTTCCATATCAACCATATTCTTTTTTACCATAACTAGTTCAAATGACTCAAATGAACTAGTTAGAGAGTTGTTCAATTGCTTAGATCTTATAGAAGTATACAAGATACAATCGAAGAAAAAACTATTTGATTCACTCGAATTAATTCATGAACTTTATAGCCACGGTTTGCAAATATGCATTCCTTAGTTTATATAAATTTAATTTCACGAATAATCATTTTTAGAAAATAACCAACCTAAGTACGCGAACTTAAGTACCCGGAGTGAGTTTGTTTTCAGTTCACAAACTCCAGCAGAATTTCACGGGACGTGAACTTCCGATGGTGCGCAGACTTTAGTTCTGGTTTTCCTGAGCAACAAAGTACGCATACTTTGGTTCAAGGAATAAGGGCTTACACACATATGTGTTACCATACAATATATCCTTCCAAGGTTATATATTCTAAACTCTCATTTCAATCATTGAAACATTCTTAGAGGACGTTATATGATTGTTATTCACAAACCATTTTTCGTCAAAGCCATTTTCAAGTAATTGAAACTTAATATGACTTTCGTCATTAGTAAAGATGAACTTGGACAAAGCGAAAGATTACCAACACATATTTCGAGAAATAGATATGCGAGATAAACTCGGCTCGAATTAGCAAATGTGTATAATCAAAGTCTATATAGCAATACGACTTTTGTCTCAAGATAGGAGATAGAGTAGACAGACTTTTGAGTGATAGATAAGTTCAAGTCTCCACATACCTTTTAGTCGATGAAGTTCCACAAGTTCCTTGAGTAGTTCTTCGTCTTTGTATGATGATCGCCATGGAGCCTTGAGCTCAACTACACTTTCTATCCTAGTCCAAGACTTAGCTATAAGTAGACTAGAATCAAGATTTATAGTTTTGATCACTAACATTGACAAACATGCTTGAGATAGCAACGCATGCGAGTTCGACCGAGCAGTTCTCTAACAATCTCCCCCTTTGTAAATTTTAGTGACAAAACTATCAATACATATGGAATACAAAATAAATAAATAAACTTTGTACCTTCTCTTCCACATGTATGATCTCCTTGGTTCTTCAACATTACTCGAAATCTTCGTCACTTCCAAGTACTCCAATGATTCCAAAGGTTGTAAGCTTAATATCATCGTTGTTGAAAATCCGTAGCTATAACAATTGAAAACAAGAATTCTCAATCATTGTTAACAGTGTCATAGTATTATTACACATCATCAAAGTTCATTTGTATCACAACTTCGACAACAATACTATGGTGATATGTATCACTCCCCCTTAGTCAATACTCCATCTCACATGGAAACCACTCCCCCTTACATAATGATCTGAAAACCATATGTATTTATAGTGTGAACTACACACTAATTCTCCCCCTTTTTGTCAATAAAATTGGCAAAGGTACGAAAACTAGTGGGATCCTAATGAAATTTCCATAGAGACATTTCATGACCAAAAGAAAGCACATATCAACTTTTTAGATGCAATCATATAGCCGAACTAGATGCTTTCATCAAGGAGTTTATAAAGATACAAGATAACTCCTATAATATTCCACAGCAACACTCCCCACAAAGATTTGGCAATTAAGAACTCTCCCCCATAAAATGTCATTCCCGAATGAACAACCAGAGCGACCTTACTGTCATAAGAAAAGAAGGATTTCTTTGGACATAACAAATCACATACGAACATGAATTTGAATCCAAAATACTCAATTAAATTAACCACAAGAAAACCAATGATTAATTTAATCGGAAATGCTCAACATAAGAGAACTTATGGAGCTGCACAATATAAAAATATGGATCAGGGAAGATCAATATTGCGGAATAAACAAGGATTCATTCTATTTCCATCACTATTTGCACAATGACATATAATAGACCTAATCCTTGTAAACAAAAGTTTTATCCTTTCTTCCATCAAAACAATGACATAAAAAGCTTTAACTTTTGTAATGTCAAAAGTTCATTCTATCTACTATCAATACATTCATACCGACATAATAGAGATAACTTTTGAACAAGTATGGGATAGTCACAGGTTCACGGACGTAAACAACAAATCCCATAACAGTTTGCAATATATAAAATCATAAAGATTAATACTGCAAAAACAATCTTTGCCCGGTAGAATCAATCTTTTTCGCACGTATTTACACCAAGAGTGGTTACCAAAGGCGTATAAAAATATTTTCTTAACAAAGAAGAATATACAAAGTCATTAAAGACCATGCATCATAGCTCACATAAGATGATTGTGAACATTCAAGAATCCCATAGCAATGCGTACTACTGCCTATTCTTGAACTTCCTTCTTTGTGATTCACCAACATCATTCTTGTAAAAGCTACAAATGAGCTTATAAGAGAATTACTCCAAGAATCCAAGTGCCCAAGTCCAACAGAAGTAGAACAAGTACGACGAAACGGAGCAAATTACTCAAAAATAAGATACGGTACAAAGACCAACCTTAACTCATTCAAATTTAGGATTTCTCATCACCCTTTTGAATAGAATTCAAATAGGAAGATAATGCAAAAATAATTAGGTCATTCCGAGTTCGGACGAAGAAGTTACATCCAAAACAAATTTACCGAATATCGACGTCAAGTATGCATACGGGTTTGCAAACGAATTTTCGTATCCTGGAGAAGTATGCAAACTGGTATGCGTATTTAAACCCCTGGATTTTGATTTTAAATGATGTTATGCATACCTGGTATGTGTACCATGTAGTCCAAACATCCCGAACTATTATTTTCAAACCTAAACATTTAAGAACCTTAAACAGATCAAGTTAGGTAGAAATGAACGATAAGAAAGGTACATGGATCATTATAAGTTCTCTAAGCAAATAAAAACACAAATCTTTCTCAATTTTATAGACATACCTTTTTAGAAGAATCCAGTTGAATTCTACAGCCTTACGAACATAATCTGTGCGCCCCAATTTTTGTGCTTTCATCACTGTATACATAACATGGCATTACTTGGTGATGATGCACTTACAACACACTCAAGTTGTGTTGAGGTGAACAATGTCTTGCTCACCAAAAGTGAATTTTGGATTATCATGAAAGAGATCGCTTTTAGAACCTTTCACATCCAAATCCATCTTTCCAAAGAACTCTTTAAGTTCCAACATCATGGATACTACTTTCTCCATAGTCATGGAATTTTCTAGGAGATCATTCCTTTTCTCACTCAAAGCGTCATTGACTTTCTTTGGAACCCACTTATGAGTATGTTTAGAAACAACCAGAACCTTCTTCCCGTTACTCTCTTCGAGATTTCTCGAAACAGAATTGGATTGACTATTCTTTTGCAAGTCAGTCTTTCTCCAACTGGGAGCATCGGATCTTGTCTTCGTCTTTACGAAGTTATCCTTTTGATAATCATTACGATTGTGAAAGGGCTTCGTATGACGTTTATATGCAAATCTAGGTTTATCACAACAATGATTCATTTTCCTAAAGGTTGGACAGTTACAACCTGTAACGTTAAGAGGATTAGTCTTAACGTATGATCTTGGTTTCACAACTTCTTGTGATGCCCAAACAAGAACATCATGAAGTTTCTCATTCCTTATATGGAAACGATATCTCCTTTCCAGGTGACCTTTGTTTCCGCAATAGTGGCAAACATAAGGAATGTTCTTACCTCGATCCGTGTGTGGTGACTTTGGAGGTTGATATACATTGTTGTTTCGAACTTTAATTGCCGGTGAAGGTGTTTCACTTTTTCCAGCAGTGGAAACCTTTTGTTGAGAAGAATCACTAGCCTTGACAAATTTTACCTCTTTGTTAATACTTGGAGCATCTATTCCCTTATAGCCCATTCCTCGTGTATCACGATGATTTTTACTTGCTCTTAGCATAATGGTTAATTTGCTTGAACTAGTATTGAACTTTTTCAAGTCATCTTCCAACATCTTGATTTTATAAAGAGTGCAACAGCTAAATCATCCTCAAGGTGTGTTTCTCGAGCGAGATAAACGTTTTCTCTGTCATCAAAACTTGTTTGCTGGTGTTGATGGTGGTTTTTAGTTCGAGGTTAAAATTGTAAAACCTCACATTTAATATGCCATCATTCTGCAAAGAAACAGAGCCATGTAAAAGTGATGAGTGTTCAACCTCTTCACTGATGCATTTATTAAGAAACTCAATATTTTCTCATGAAATTTATCCAGAATGGTGCATATAGCAACAATCCCAGATATTCTGTAAATTTCAGCACTTTGCCTGTATTATTAAATTAATATAAGTTTCTTTGAATGTTTTTTGTGCTATGTTCCCCCGGCTGAACCCTTAATGTTGATATGGCATGAAAATTTGAATTCACTCGCAGCAGAGTAGCACAAATTTCCAAGTATCAAGGTTAAGGTCCTTGCATAAAGTATTCAATCGGAAAGCATACTGCTCTCTGGCAATGAACTTAAAGAACTATGTGTCAACACATAGAATTCAATCAATTTTGTGATAATTCACAAGATTCAGATATTACCCTGACTAATTTGCAAAAATTAGGGGTTTTCCCCCTACGCATTATATTAGACCTTGCCTGTTGAAATTAAGCCTAGGCGAACTATGTAATCAATCCGTCATGGATTAGTAGGTGCAAAATCCTACGCAAAATCAGAAAACAAGGAATAAAAGGAACCGCAGAATAGGAGAAGCAACAAAGGAAGGTGTGGCCATGCCATAGGCCAGCCGGCGCCACTTGCAAGTGGCCACACCCCATGTTGCTCGACCGGCCCCTATTTCCTGTCGACCAATCAGGTCGCCTTAAACCCGCCACACACACATGAGTTGTGACTGGGCCCATACCTGCCGACCCTATTTCCCATCGACCAATTAGGTCGCTTTAAATCCGCCACACGCATACCAGAAGTGTGGCCACACCCACGTTTGGTCGGACCCTTTTCTTTGACCAATCAGGTCGCTCTAAACCTGCCATAGTATTAAAAGAGGCAAAATTGCGCCAGATGGTCACAATGCCAAATTGGCTTTCCAAAAGCCGCGCCAACATGCTGATTGGCATGGCAAACATGCCAAACGTGCCATTCCGCTCCGGTTTGCTAGTGACATGCCGAACATGCCAAACATGCCAAACGTGCCACTTTGCCGTAGTAGCATGACGAACATGTCAAACATGCCACTTTGCCGCAGTAGCATGTCGATCGTGTCAACATGCCATAAATAGCGCGCCAACGTGCTAACCCACTTCTTGTTCGTGGCCAAACGCCATAAAATATTCCAATTAGGGTATTCTAAACACGGCTCTGCCTTAGTGGCATTAGTCGAAACCCTAATTTCTAGTCGTGGCCCAATTACGCCACTTTGGGCCTACAACATGCCACGAGCCATTTGGGACCCGCCAAACCCTAAAAACAACGCCATTCTATAATCACCTGAGGCCATCCTTGCGCCTGTGGTTATTCCCATACTATGGCCTGCCATGATTCCTTCAAAGTGGCCATGGCACCGATTGCATAAAGCGTCACCGTGTCACGGCCATGTCACACGCACTAATTATGGTTTCGATATGCCAAACCCTAATTTAGTTAAAGTTTCCACGCCAACTAGGTCAAGTAATTCTCCTAAGGCTTTAAGTATGATATAGCAACAGGGACTATATTGCCAGAGCCATATTTGGGTCTAACACCAATATGCCAAAATAACTGCCATGGTTACGCCAGGCGCCACTATGCCATGGCTATGCCAGGCGTCACTATGCCACTGTCATGCCGCTATATGCCACTACACCATTGGCATGTGCCAATGACACCACTGTGCTACCATCAGGTGCCAACAGAATGTGGCCATAATCATTGGCCACCCTTTCTCATGAGTTACGATCTCAGCCATCCAAATTCTCCACAGAATTGACAGGACTGTGGCAAGTTTTGGGAGACCAACCAAGACAACCAAATAGCATCACGTGCTATTCTCCTGCGGCAAGTCTCCTGACTTTGACTTGCCACTCATAGCAACCTGCTACATGTTTTCCATGAATACGCTCGAGACATCAAACATGTCACAAACTGGGGGATGCTCATCAGGGTATTGGTCTGGCGGTTTACAACGTGCGGCGTGCAACACACCCATTATAAGAAAGTGTCATAAAGCAGAGCAGTTAGTGGCGGCAAGAAGTAGTGGGTGTAAACTAACCATTTTCCTCCGTAGTGGGAACATGGTTTCTGACAGTTACACATAATCCCACTTCTTCATGACTCAATTACTCCTACTTTCTACGAGATCAGGGTGCGTTCAATATGACTTGTATAAATAGGTTTTACCTATTTCGACCAAACAACAAGTTTTGGTGAGAACAACAATACAATATCCAGAAAAATACCAAAGAACTGATAGATTTCATTCCGCAAGCAAGTTCCAAATTCTGATACAAATCATAAAATAGCCACACCTTCAGAATTAACCATTCTGGTCTCAACACCTTCTTCGCTTCCCTCCCTAAAACCAACCCTTCCCCTTCACTTTGTGACCGAAGCAAGACTGGAATGACCATTTCTTGGTTTAGGCCAGGATTGTACAGATTGATCTCTCGAATCTAAAGTACTCTCGTGCAGTGCATTTGTTTTAAGTTTAGATTTGTTTCTCATCCACACACCCAAATTTACCAAAACCAGCAGAAACAGTTTTTACCCACAAACAGCCGTGAGTTAATCCTTGCTTTAGATTCTACAAGTTTTTCTTCCAACAAAAAATACTTTTGATAAAGATTATCATTCAAGTGACTTTATACGTAGGTTTTCCTCAGAATCCTTGAGGATCTATTCGTTAGAACGATTCGAAACATAAATACATGCGTAACATCTTCTCAATTTCTTGTTTTCTCGATAGAGAGGAGTCAGAAGAGGTGTGACATGAGATGTTGTCATCTTATTCTTTTCCAAATAATTCAAAACCTTAACATACTCTGAGACTTACTCATCAACATATCTATCAATATCTGAATCACCTTCATCAGAAAGTTCATCCAACTGTTCATCTAGGCGTATTTCCCATACTTCAACAGGTTCTACATTAAGAGAATGCTTAGATAGTGACCTAGATGTGACAGTTCTCTCAGGTGAATCCAAGCTTTGAAAATCATCTGGTAATTTATGAACTGGTACGTTATTAGAGATAGACTCGTCCATATCATATCGTTACAAACTCAGACTTATAAGGTATTTAATGCGTTTGCCTGCTCTGATACCAATTGAAAAAGTGGGGGTCTAACAACCACACCCAATATTTCTCTTAGCAATCTGTATGGACCAACTCCAATATACTTTTAAGAGAATCAACTAGTCAGTCAGACTCAATCTTAATAAAAGTATATCAAAGAGTTATATCTTACTTTCTCGATTCAATACTTACTCAAGCAAATAGAAATCTGCGAGTCTAATTGAATACAAGAGAAATAACTTGAATGATACCAAAGACCAATGTTCAAGGATCAATCAATTTCAATCAACAACCAAAGGTTGGATTTCCCAATTGATCGATTCAACGCACAACCTGTGATATTTCAATTATATAACAAAATTTAATGCGAAAAACAAATAACACAGACACCAGAAGTTTTGTTAACGAGGAAACCGCAAATGCACAAAAACCCCCGGACCTAGTATAGATTGAACACACACTATGTTAAGCCGCTACAGACACTAGCCCACTACAAACTAACTTTGGTCTGGACTTTAGTTAAACCCCAATAAATCTCACACTGATCCAAGGTACAGTTGCGCTGCTTACGTCTCTAATCCCAGCAGAATACTACGCACTTGATTCCCTTAGTTGATCTCACTTACAACTAAGAGTTGCTACGACCCAAAGTCGAAGACTTTAATAAACAAATATGTATCACACAGAAAATTATACGGTAATAGATAAATCTGTCTCCCATAGAAATAACTACGAGTTTTTGGTCCGTCTTTTGATAAATCAAGGTGAACAGGAACCAATTGATAACCCGGACTTATATTACCGAAGAACAACCTTGAATTATCAATCACCTCACAATAATCTTAATCGACTAGCGAAAGAAGATATCGCGGAATCACAAACGATGAGACGAAGGTGTTTGTGACTTCTTTTATATCTTGCCTATCGGAAAAATCAATCTCTAGCCAATCTTACGATTGTACTCAAATACGATATAAACAGCAAGATCAGATCACGCAGCTATAGAGAAAATAGTTGGGTCTGGCTTCACAATCCCAATGAAGTCTTCAAGTCGTTAACCTACATGGTCTCGAGAAGAAACCTAAGGTTAAAGGATAATCGACTCTAGCTAATACAACTAGTATCACACAGAAGGTGTGGGGATTAGGTTTCCCATTTGCTAGAGTTCTCCTTTATATATACTTTTAAATCAGGGTTTGCAATCTATGTTAGCTTAGTAACAAAGCATTCAATATTCACCGTTAGATGAAAACCTGATTAGATTCAAGCTAATATCTTTCAACCGTTAGATCGAACTTAGCCTGTTACACACAAATGAAATGCACGTTTATTTAGGTTTGTGTAACCGTACCCAAACATGTACACTTAGTTGGTTAAACAAATAGTTAGCCATATGAGCACTTCCATATCAACCATATTCTTCCTTACCATAACTAGTTCAAATGACTCCAATGAACTAGTCAGAGAGTTGTTCAATTGCTTAGATCTTATAGAAGTATACAAGACACAATCGAAGAAAAAACTATTTGATTCACTCGAATCAATTCATGAACTTTATAGCCACGGTTTGCAAATATGCATTCCTTAGTTTATATAAGTTTAAGTTCACGAATAATCGTTTTTAGAAAATAACCAACCTAAGTACGCGAACTGGTACGCGGACTTAAGTACCCGGAATGAGTTTGTTTTCAGTTCACAAACTCCAGCAGAATTTCACGGGACGTGAAATTCCGATGGTGCGCGGACTTTAGTTCCGGTTTTCCTGAGCAGCAAAGTACGCATACTTTGGTTCAAGGAATAAGGGCTTACACACATATGTGTTACCACACAATGTTTATATCCTTCCAAGGTTATATATTCTAAACTCTCATTTCAATCATTGAAACATTCTTAGAGGACGTTATATGGTTTTTATTCACAAACCATTTTTCGTCAAAGCCATTTTCAAGTAATTGAAACTTAATATGACTTTCGTCATTAGTAAAGATGAATTTGGCCAAAGCGAAAGATTACCAACACATATTTCGAGAAATAGATATGCGAGATAAACTCGGCTCAAAATAGCAAATGTGCATAATCAAAGTCTATATAGCAATACGAATTTTGTCTCAAGATAAGAGATAGAGTAAATAGACTTTTGAGTGATAGATAAGTTCAAGTCTCCACATACCTTTTAGTCGATGAAGTTCCACAAGTTCCTTGAGTAGTTCTTCGTCTTTGTATGATGATCGCCATGGAGTCTTGATCTCAACTACACTTGCTATCCTAGTCCGAGACTTAGCTATAAGTAGACTAGAAATCAAGACTTATAGTTTTGATCACTAACATTGACAAACATGCTTGAGATAGCAACGCATGCGAGTTCGACCGAGCAGTGCTCTAACACTTCTAGATCAAATATGAAGATCAATCAATCATGAAAGATAGTCAAATGAATCTAATTATGTTTCAAATAGAGTTTTTCAATTGTTCATTATCTCATATAAATATATATGAACAAATTGAATCGAAATAGGTTTGATTCGTAATCGTACAAATTACTTATACAAGAATCAGTTCATGAACATTAAGTCACGGTTTTCATTCCTTAGATCATAAATGTTTTAGTTCATGAGTATGAGAATTTTACCTAATTGATTCTAGAATTTCACCACTGTGTTCGCAAACCAGGTACGCGAACAGCAGCTCCAGACCTTGGCCTAGACAAGTCGTTCGCAAACCCAGTTCGCGAACAACCATTCCGGACCTAACTCAAGTAAACCTGTTCGCATACTAGGTAAGCAAACAAGAGTTCCGGACCTTCTCAGGTAAATCCGTTCGCATACTAGGTACGCAAACAAGAGTTCCGGACTTGAATCATCACAATACAGTTCGTATACTAGGTATGCATACCGTGTTGTATCCAGACATGGGAAGTTGTTCTAAACTCTCATTTCAATCATTGATACATCCTTGGAAGACGACAATGGTTGTCTCACACAAACCATTAGCTTCATGTAATTTTCAAGTGATCGAATGATCAATACGAAACTTCTCAAGATAACATCAAATGATTGTCTCACACAAATCATATAAGATGTTCAAGGTAATTTTCACATGATCATCTTTTGACTTAATATTTAGTTTCCAACAAATAGATTGTTCCCAACTAAACTCGTCAAGAATATGATGAACATAGCTAAAGCAAAAATCTTACAACACATATTTTGAGAAATAGATAAGCGAGATCAGCTCGGCTCGAAATATCAAATGTGTATAATGTAAAACTCTATATAGTTATACAACTTAGTCTCATTAGAAGATAAAATAGAATAGATTTCTGAGTGATAAATAAGTTTTAGTCTCCACATACCTTTTGTTGATGAAGTTCCTCCAAGATCCTCAGAAATCTTCGTCTTTAATTGGTAAACGCCGTGAAGTCTAAAGCTCAACTACACACTCTATCCTAATCCTAGACATAGCTATAAGTAGACTAGAAGTCAAGTATCTTGACAAACAATCTTGAGATAGCAACTCTTGCGAGTTTGACCGAGCAGTGCTCTAACAGTCGTCACTACTAAAGTTTGGTCATTGTTGTTCTAGCAATTGTTTTCGGTTGAAGTTATGTGAATGATCAAATAAATATACATCTACAACACCTTTAGTCTCATCACTTTCTTCCAAAGTCTTGGGTGGATTTTTAAATTCACCGATTTCATCGGATTTTATTCTATCCAAATCTTCATGTTTTTTTTATTCTTCTATATATGGGTTATTCAAGCTCATTTTAATTGAAATTAAAACTTTTTTACGAAATTATTTCAATGTTCATTAATTTTATACTGTTAAAATGAATCAATATTTTTAATAGAGTATGGTGGTCGTCAATCACCCATAAATAATGTTCATGAGGAGAGCAGTTCTAGTAATTGATTAAGTCAAAAGTGTTGTGGCTGATCAATTATACATTCACTGGACGATCCCTTTTACTGTTTTTCGTAGAAGTGGCCTTTGTTATGGTTAAGTCTCATTATGTTTTCTCAAGATTACAGATTACTTTTAAACATGAAAATTAATCTATTTATTTTCTTGTTCGATTCGTCAAGAAGAATATTCAATTTCGAAACTCTTGGCAATTCTGACAATCAATCTGTTCATCAAGTATGGAAGTATATCCGATTCTAAGAATCTTTTACCATCTTTGGTTATCTCGGAAAATGATTCAAATCAATTCAAGATAAATTATTTTTGGTAATTTATTTTTCCACAAGAATCCAATGGATACGAATTCATTGTCTAACCAATTAAATATTCTCAAAGATATTTCAATTTTGGAATTGCATTCCTCTTATGAGGAGAGTATTCTATTTCATTTCCAAAATATCCATCATCCTAGAAATATATTTTTATGTTTTTGATTTATATTTTTGGGAATCAATTATCAAATACATCATCAAACGACAAAAACAAGTTGGAATCCTAGCGACGAGCTGGGCTCCAACACCTTTCTGGAAATTGTTGTTATTTTTGGCAATCAATCTATATCCAAATATATTCTATATTTTTGTGAAAATCAATCTCAATAACTTCTGATTTTTTGTTTTCCTCACTCTCTATGGATATATGTTTCATTAATTCCATGATATATTCATCACATATATTTTGATAATAGCAAATATTAAATTCTCCTTTTTTATGAGAATTTAATTTCGGAATTATTTTCTAGAGATTATCTTATTTAACTGAATATTTTTCGTATTTCTGGAAATCAGTCCAGAATATCTTTCTTTTTATCATCACGTTGTATCTTTTATCTCGTGATTCTCGTCAATTTAATTGACCTTTCAAGACGAAGTCAAAGAAATTAAAAGAGTTTATGGACGATGCGTACAACATGCATGGTCGAGTTGTATTCATTGAATCAGTGTCCAAGTTGAACACTTTGATTCTCTCTATGTCCAACTTGCGGGGGATGTTAGAATATATGAAGACTCGAGTTATTAGAAGATCGACGGATATCAAACAATGTAGAAGATTAACGAAGATCGAGTCAAGTTTCCAAGAATAGGATATCTTGTGTAATTTAGATAGTTTCAAGATAAGGCAAGTATCTATTAGGATATATATTCTGGTTAATTAGGATCTATTCTAGTTTATTAAGATATATTCTCAAGAATAAGATAATATCTTAATTTAATTATGTATTCACTCTGTAAATAAAGAGTGCCAATGTAATTGTAAATAATCTCAGAGAATTCATCTGAAGATCAATATTATCATTCACCTTACGGGGTTTGTGTGGATGTAGGCCATTAGAGCCGACCACATTAAAATATTTAGTCATGATTTTTGTTTCTCTTTTGATCTATGATCCCTAGATACCCATAATTTATTACATCAATTCATCAAACTTTGTTTTCTAATAATGTACTCTTATTTTTATAGTCATCATGTTGACTTGACAACACAGGTTATGCTTCTCGCAGTTACGGCGATTTTCGAACTCATATGGGTGTAGACCGTGTAGCAGTCATTTAAATAACTTTAAAACTGTATCACATGTCCATTGGAGATTGATTGAGCTAAAGGTGATATAACGTTTGAATTAATTACATCAGCCGGAGTCACTCATCAACTATGTTGACTGCGTCAATACATATATAATAAAGTGAGTGAGAATTATATGAGATGCCAAAGATCTGCAAGATACATGAGAAACTCAGGGAGGGCGCTGGCGATCTAGCTTATTGTAATTCACTAGCTAGGGATGTCTTCTCAGTTTTTTCTCCTAAACTCCTTTTTGACTAAGACTTGACTAACATATGTACGTTTCAAAGAATTAATAAATGATGATATCAGAATTATTAAAAATATTTGTCTGAAACAAATCAATATATATATATATAGCTTATACTGTTGTAGGGCCTACGACCCATGGATGTGCGGCTCAACTAGATACCTATGGGTTCCCTTTCACATGTATATAAAGGATATTGTTCCATGTAACCCTATGATTGTGATTAATGAAACTAGTCTCTGCCTCTTTACTTTCCATTCATGCAAAACGTTATTAACCACGAAGCTACACCACCGAGCTAAAGTTGATATGTTCTGATTCTTCTTGTTACTCCTTAGAATCGTATAGTATATATTGACACAAATTTTTTTTATCTCTTTGAATCAGGCGAATGGTTTTAGTGAGTTGTTTCCACCGTTTAATGTTAATGAATCTTGGTTTGCACAAGTCTGGTATTTTTTTTTCCTTTTTTTTCAATTAGATGATTGGTTTGTAGGCCATGATTATTTGATGTATATGTTGCACATGATACTCATATTTTTTTTTATCTATAAGATCATCATGTTGTGTTTTTACTTGATTGTCGTCCATGATATATATGATGTCATGTAGCATGAGATTGTGGACACATGAATACCATGATTTGTTTTAGCTATTTTGATTCATTGATTTGCACACTCATCTATTTAATATCATACTGGTAGGACCTAATTATCTAAACACTTATTTCTCTTAGAAATTCCCCATCTGTTAATTAACCTTAGGTGGTCTATATTTGTATGAACCATAAGATGTAGTGATGTTTGATATCTGTGATTGTATATATATCTTTGATAGATATCTGTTCTTTATTTTTTTTTTCAATTTTGGTTGATTACGTTATTAAATATATTTTTGAGATATCCATTTTTGTTTTATTTCGATATGCCTCTCTCAAATGTTCTCTTTAAATATGTTTAACATGTTTTGAGAAAAGAAATTGATTGTTTAATGTATGTATTAAATTGTCTTGTTAGATATTATCCCTATATATGAGTTTCGTATATTTTCTTTTGTTTGTGTAGGATCAGAATCTCGCAACGACAATGTTTCAACGAAATTATCAATGACATAGCACAACAGCGTCGCAGAACAATTTCAAGAATGATAAAATAAATCAATGCTGGAAACAATATTCAAGAAGAAATATCAAATTTTAATGAAGAATATCGCGAAAATAGAGAAAGAACTGATGATCGTTACATTCCACAAAATGAAACTTTTGATGATGGGCAAATTGGAGGAAATCAAGAGAACGGACAAAATCAGGGACAAAAAAACCAAGATGGCGAAGGAAATCAAGAGGAAGGAAGAAGAATTTTACATGTGAGAGAAACCCAAAGAAATCAACAGACAATTGAAGAAGAAATTGAAAGACATTATGCTGAACAAGCACGTTTAATCTGCGAACGTGAAAGATTGAGAGCGGAATGGAAGAACTAGAGCTTCAGGAGATAATTCGCCAGAACAATCATGAAAATCGAGAAAGAATGGATACACAAAACCGGAATAACGACAATCTCAATGAGGAGTATGATAGAGTAAAGAGAATGGCTGAAAGACGGCGAATTCAATTGATAAGAAATGAACAAAATTATGGAGGGGAAAATGAAAGGCATCATTATTTGCGAATTCAAGATAGAGATGAGGAAGAGAATCACAGAAGAAGAGGAGATGAGGATAATGAAGAAGAGATGCAGAATTTCGCGAGAGAAGATAGACGTGAACACAGAAAAAGAGAAGCAAAATTAAAGAGACCAATGGATCAAGATTCAGGTGTAAATAAACAAATCTTGAAAGAATTATAAGAAATGAGAGGAATGCTAAATAACAGAGGAGAAGTAGGTAGAATACAATTAGATGAAGCAATAGAAGAAGCTGCGAAAACTCCATTTACAAGGGAAGTACAATTAGGAGGAATACCACCGAAATGCAATTTGCCCGCATTAACTAGCATTTTTGATGGAACAACTTGTGCAATTCAGCACATTAAAGCCTATGTGATGTGCATGTTACAATGGGAAAATCATGATGTGGTATTGTGCAAATATTTCGCATCCAACTTAACAGGAGAATCGTTAAAATGGTTTGAAGGTTTACCAAATAATACAATAACCTCCTTCAATCATTTGCAGACTACATTCTTGGGGGCATATATAAGTAACAATTCCTCACGACCTGGTATAGAAGATGTGTTTGGATTAAAACAAAGGATTGGCGAAAGTTTGAAACACTTGACTAAAAGATGGAGACCTATGTGTAGCGAAATGGTTGGCCGTGTAGATGAGAGATATCTCATATTATCATTTATCAATGCTATGTTTGCAACAAACCTATTATATGTCCAAATTTTCAGAGTCAATAATACGATTACAATGACTGAATTGCGAGAACTTCAAGAAGAATACATTGCTCTAGAGGAAAGGAAAAATGAAATGGAATCATATCCAGTTGCGAACACCAGATCACAAACAGCGAATGCAAGCTTATTACCCAAGCTAATAAACACAATGGCGAATACTTCGCAAGTACAACAAGAGAAGGTGATAAGTAACAATCAGCAGAAATTGGTAGCTATGGGGAGCCGAGATCAATAAGAGTATGAAAGAGAAATAAATTTCTACAATCGTGGAGGAAATAACAAGATTCAAAGGCTCGATCAACCGCAAGAAACTTATGGAGGTCAAAGGCAAAACTATAATAAAGGACAAGGAAGTCACAAGGTAATATGGAAAGAAATGAAGATGCCACCTCTAAATGCAAGTGTGGAGAAGATATGAAAATCTATAATCTTGATGGAAAATATACCAACACCGTGGAACATGGGAACGGAACCACCTCCAAACCACAGAAGTCATGAATTTTGTTCTTATCATCATTTTCATGGACATACCACAAACGATTGCAGAAATGTAAAAAGAATTATTTTGAGAATGATAGATCAAGGAAAACTAAACGACTTTCTGGTAGGGCATCCGCAATCTCAACCATTACCACCACCACCAGAACATCACAAAGTGAATACGATGAAAAAGAAAGAAACATTCTTCATAGAAGTTGGTGCAAAAGCAAAAAATCTATTCTGTCACTCTATCGTACATTCATATAAGACAATTGAAGATTTTCATGATAATGTTTTGAGTAGAGTGTTCGCAAGAGATAATGATGGAAGAGAAATTATGAATATTGCGAAAATCTCGCCACTAGAGGAATGGCAGAAACATATCATTTCTTTTACTGCAGAAGAAATTCCCGAAGGAGAAGAGGTGCATGACAATCCATTGGTGTAATAAAATTAAAAATTAATCCAAAACCGAAAGAAGAGGAGGATGATGAAGCTGAAGATTCATGGGCAATCAATAGAATTCTAGTCGATACTGGAAGCTCCGTGAACATCTTATTTTATCATACTTATAAAACCATGGGTGGAAGAGATGATGATCTTATACCATCAACATATAAGATATATGGTTTTAATGGTATTGCTAACAAGCCTAAAGGGGAGGTTACTATGACAATTCCATTGAAGGGAATATTTTCTGAAATCTCATTCTGTGTCGCTGATGTAGAATCACCCTACAATCCGTTAATTGGTCGACCTTGGCTACATGGGATTCTAGGTGTAGCTTCAAATTTCCACCAATGCATCAAATCCCCTCACCTCAATGGTGTAGGAATCATAAAGGGAGATTGGGTCGAAGGAAAGAGATGTTACGAAACTGAGATAGAATCTTGCGAAGGAAGAGCAAACAAGAAGGAAAACTGGCGACACAAAATCAAAGATGTACAAATAAGTGAGAGGTTGATGGTGGATACAATCGAAAGGAAAGGAGAAGAGATGTTGCAAAATTAATGCTAGCTCAGAATAAAAATGATGAACATACCACTACCAAGGAAGCAGTAGCAGAAAATAGTAAAGAAGCAGAGGATGGCGAAGGTAATAAAAACAAGAAATGTATGAATGATTAAGTTGTTGCGACATTCTCAAAAATACATTTGTTTGAACAACAAGATTGAGATTGCAAAATTCAGATAAAATATAATGATTTGCGAGACTCTCGCAGAGATAATGAATTTTACAGAAAATAATCAGAGAAGAATGACAAAAGAGAAAGAGGCGAACCTTTATGGCGTACACCCTAGTTCACGAATACAAATTCGCAAGAGGCAAATGTAAGACCTAAAGTACGTCATATAAGGGGGTACCTATTGCATGACTCAGGGAAAGGCAACACCGCCACCGGAACCTGAGTCATGGAGATTTGGGGTCAATGAAGCCCATCCGGGAGAGGCACCTTGGATTCTCAACTTAAGCATATGACTTAGGTTGGGAGACTAAGGTAATAAGGAATCTCCCAAGGAGTGCAGATCTGGTCAAGGCGCCGAGGTACACAGTTGATTCAAGAGTGCCAGAGACGTTTGAAGCGTATTTTTCCATTCTTGACAAGTCTTGGCTTATACTACACTCGGCTTGAAGAAAACCCCACTTAGGGTGCAATGTCGTAACCATAAACCATATAGGTAAAAGGGATAAGAGGCTGCGAAAAAAACTGGTTGTTGTTAAGACTGGATGGGAGGAGCTAACCTTGTATGGTAGAAGTACGCCTCCTTGAAGGGGCAACCAGAGGGAAGATAAGGGAGGCACCCTCCATTAGGGAGCTGATAAGTGTCTTAAGACGCAAATTTCATGAGGCTTCTTATTCGCAAGGATATTAAGACTTGTCATATTTGTGCAACAATCCTGAAGAGGCAATAATACAAAAGAAAAGGATAAGACGAGATCAATGGGTTTTCACATGAAAGTGTGAAGACTTCCTGCGATTTCGTCGCAAGACGACAATGTCATGGGGCTTCATTTAAGAATATTTAGGCATGTCATATTGTCGCAACATTCCTGAAAAGGCCATAATACAAAAGAAAAAATTAAGGCAAGATAAATGGGTTTTTGCATGAAAGTGCAAGGATGTCCTGCGATTTTGTCGCAATGACAAGAGGTGGCATAATAAGACCTTTGATTAGGAAGGCAAAATAAGACCACACAGGAATGAGATTTTGAAAAGAAACAAAATTCACTTCGCAAAAGGTTGCGAAGTTATACAATAAGAAATTTTTTATGAAATCTCTCATTTAGATTCAAATAACATAGGCAAGTATGGGAATGTATGAAATTAGAAAATGTTATTTGTCTCCATATGAGAGATTTACTCAAAAATTCAAGAATTAATGATTATATTGATTAACTGTATTTCAAAGAAGAATTGTTTTAATTTATGTAGGTCAAAATGAAAGAAACACAAATATACAGAAAGAAGAAATAAATGTACAAGTATTACAAAGAATCAAAGAAAGAAGTAAAGACTATTTCTTGGCTAATCCTTCATTATCTTCATCAGACTTGTTTCCTTCTTTATCTGCGTCAGAATCTTCATCACCATCAGAACTTCCATCACTATCAGATTCTTCATCGTCAGCTTCACTATCAGAGATAATCAAACTGGTAGTATTCTGTGGGATTTCTTCTAAAAGACAAGGATAATCAGAATGTGGGATATTATGATCATCACAAACCATTTGGATGGTTTGATTGCGAAAATGCATAGCGTCATTCTTAAAATTCGCAACAGTGATCTTGATTTGATTCTTTAATCTAGAATACCTGTCGTTGCGAGAAGAAAGATTCTTTGCGAGTTCCTCCTTTTCTGCTTCAAGTTCTTCAATATTTTCACGATATTTATTTTCAGAATCTGCGAACAAAAGACAATCAATTATTAACTTGATGAAAATTTATAAGAAGCAAAAGATTAGTAAAGAAGAGAAATTAGCAACCTTCTCTGTCAGAAATCATATCTCTAATCAAGGTTGTATGTTCAGCTTGGAGACTAACATTTACGCCTAAATCTTTTCTAGCATCATCTAAAATTTTCGCAGCCCAAATAAATTCATCCTCACTACTTATGAGAAGACGAGAACGAATTTGATTTTCCCTCTCGCAGAGTTCAATATTCTTGAGGTTAGCTTCATCTCGCTCAAGTTGAACTTCAAGGAGAGCCTCTTGGAATTTCGCAAAAGCCTTGGCACCTTGATCATAGATACGATCCTTATCATCTATGAGACCGTTAATTTTGGTTCTTAACTCATTGGTTTTCTCTGTGGAATCAATAAGGAGACGCTTAAATCTGTTGGCTAAGCCTAAACTGGATCTATGATCAACTTCTAAGAGGCGAAATTTAGATCTAAGTTCATTTAGAGAAAGAGATGAAATTCTATCATTTGAGAAGCTATTTAAGGAATTGTTAAGACGTTCAAGAAGGGTATCATTATCCAAGGCATTAGGAAATGAGTGAAGAAGGGTAGCTTCATCAGAAAGACCATAAATGTCTGAAAAAAGGATCATTTACATAAGATAAAACAACAGGATGAATGAATAAAGAGAAAAGAGAAAAGAAACATACCGTAAAGCTGATTATTAGCTTGCTGAAGACTAGAAATTTTGTTCTTATACGAGGAAGAATCAATTTCTAATTGTCTATTCTTCTTGCGAAGACCTTTAACTTCAGCTTCCAATTCTTCATTCTTTTTGCGAAACTGAAGATTCTTCTTTTCAAGATTTTCACGTCTTCTCTCTAGATCTGAGGCAACAACAAAAGAAGCTTTTCCAGTCTGCGAAAAAATATAAAAAATTTTAATATAGAAAGAAATTTTGAATTATAACAATGAAGAAGTAAAAGGATAAAGATATACCATACTATTGAGAGAATGCAAAAAATCGGGAGTCACTGATCTGGAAACTCCACGAAGAGAGCTATCACCATCCAGGTAAAGGAACATCGCAAAGAGTAGCGAGAGCTTTGCAGGTATCTGCGAATTGGCTATCTCTCATTCCGTGTAGAGAATCAGAAAATAGGCCAGATAACTTAGCCATAGAAGATTCAGGTGGAGAATCTTCACTTGCAGCAATATCATCGTTGTCCTCATCACCCTTATCACTTTCAGAATTTTCGTGAGGAGGAATATTTGAAGGGAAGAAGAACGAACTTTCCTTTTCTTTGGAGGAGGACCAGTTGATTTTTCTCTGCGAAGAGCACCTTTACCTTTATCACCAATCTTCGCAACATCGGCAGATTCTTCTACTCAGCAATATCTTCACACACAGATAAGAATAAGAAATAGAAGCATGGAAGTAACAGTACTATTTAAAATCATAAGAAAAAATTTCTTACCTCATCCGTGTATGAGCGAAGAGCTAACAGAGTACTAGATTTCCCAGTCCTGTTATAACTATCTTTCAGTTTTTGGATCTGCGAAATGTCGCAAGAGTTAGCAAACAGAATAGAAAAATCAATAAAAAAATATAAAATGAGTTAAAGGGGAAAACATACCTCTTTCTCCTTTTCGGGCCAAGAGAAAACCCAAGGTTGATAAGCAGCGAGGTTCGCAGGAAGAACATTTGACCCAACAATGTAGGGTCCCTTTAGCATTAAAAGGAAAAACACACCATTTATCATCTTTAGATTGGCGAGGAGTTGTGTTTTTACCAGAATGCCAGTCAATATCTTGCATGAGAACTTTTGCTTCATCAATGTTATCTTTCCTTTTTAAACGAATACCCTAGCGAGTATTCTCTTTCTTCATGGAGATAAGTTCATAGTTCTCAAATAAATTCGCCATTGTATACTTCTCAGCAACTATCTCTAGGTTTGCGAATTTAGGATCCCTAAGTTCTTTGGAGTACAGAGATCCTATACAAGCACCACGATTAGCGAACTTTAGCATCAGACGGATGCAGTCCCCACTCAGTTGGAAGATGGCTCGCGAAAATCCCGAATGAGCGAGAATTTCATAAAATAAAGGAAGATCTGGGTTATAAAGAGGAATGGGGAGACCTGCGAGAATCTGACCTAGAGAAATTATGATTGATTGATCATCACAATATTGATCATAGAAAAGCTTGACAGAAAGAATTTATTTGGCATTCTCACCAGGAATGGTGGAGAGTGTGAAACCTTTATCAGCAAGATCTTTTTGGACATCTTGTAAATTCTTCTCATATCTATGACCACTTGGAGCCATGTTTGAATATAGAGTATGGGAATGTATGGAAAGTAAAAGGATTGGAGGAAGAAAAAGTTACAGCAGCAGAATTTGCAGAAGGATAACAGAGTTGCAGAGATGAGAGAATAAAAATAGAAGAGAAAGTAAAAAGAAAAATAGAAAGAAGAGTAAGATGAATATATAAAGGAGATTTTTTTTAATCGAAGAAATAAACACCATTAAAACGAAGAGACGTGAGCGGTTGAAAAGTTGCGGTTACAGAAGACGTGTAAAGAAACAAATGGACGAAAGAATACGTGTGATAAATACAGAATATGAAAAGATGAACAGCTGCGGCATTTCTTATATCATTCTCTACTTTGAAGAGAATATATGAGAAGAGGCAAGATGTAGGATCAGAATCTAGCAACGACAATATTTCAGCGAAATTATCAATGACACAACACAACAGCGTCGCAGAACAATTTCAAGAATGATAAAATAAATGATGTCAGCAAAGATCACGAGAAAGATATGATAGTTCTGCGAAAATTAGAGAGTTTGCGAAATTAACATTTGTAAGGTTGCGAGAATGTCGCAAACCATACCCGAAAATAAAGGACAGATTAGCTGTCATCCACTATGTATTTCTTTATAAATAGTCGTTCGAGTTATAAAGAAAGGGAGAGATCTTTTTTTAGTAAGAAACAAGTAAATATGAGAGAGAAAGTTCAGAGCAGAGATCATTCTTGACTTCTTTATCTTTCTTGTAAGAACATTCAAAGATTTATCAATAAAATTAAGAGTGTATACCTAAAAATGAGTTGATCAACAATGAAATCATATGAGGGGTGTAGTGTAGGATTTCCTGCAACTACAGTTTGTATCCATGTTGAAGTATATTTTCTTTGCTTGTTTTTGAACTATGGTTCCATCTGATGTGGAACTAATTAAATTAAGTATACATATATTTGTGTCGTATTGTTTTTCTTAATTCATTGTTTGCATATTTTTGACAACTTACTGTGATATAATGTTGGGTCATGGGTTTGACGTTAATTGTTGACTAAATATTGCCGATCATTAACGGGGTTCGATCATTGATTGATCTTTGACTTTAACGGATCATCTCTAAAACCATAAAGAAATTTGGTTTATAAAATTCAATTTTGACCATAAGTAATTTGGTCTTGGGAAATATAGTATCGGGATTAGCCGTACTAATATCTTTTGCTCTTGTCGCTTGTAGATGGACCCAAATTCGACTCAGTTGCCTTTTTACTTTTCTAAAAATCCATTTCGAGCATAAAGAAATTTGATTTCTTTTTTTTTGGATTATTATACTGGAATTATTTATTTTAATTTCCTTTATTAACGTACTTTATAGTTGGCCATGTCTCGACTCAAAAGTAATATTTTGGATTCAAAAGTACTTGAGCACCATTATTGTGTTCTTGATGTGGAAACCATTTCTTTTGGAATATATTCCTTCATAAAACTTTCTATTAATGACAACGCAGCACCGTCTACAAGGTGGATCTATATATGCCCTTGTGTTTCTAAACACATGCATCCCAATTTTTGTGGAATAACTCACAAAAAGTGATGTGAGTCGGATTTTTTTTTCTTCCATTTTTTCTACTTCATCCATAAACTAATGAACCAGTATATATTAAATTATGCAAACAAGAGATTCACTATCTTTAGTAAGCCATTCAACCTAAAGTAAGTGGTCGACATTCAAAACGAGATTCGTTTGACCCGTTGAGATGAAGAAATTTCTCAAATTAAGCTAATTGTAGAAAAAATGAAAATAAAAAGAACCCTGAAGTAATGAAGGATAGGCATGCCGACTCATGTGAAACATATTAAAAGGTACATATATATCATGAGACAAAGATCTATTTTTTTCCCCGGTAGTAATGACACCAAAGTATAGGTATTAACCGAACATGGGATCAAGCTAAGATGTAATTCTAGATCACATCAAAAATAAAAGATTTAGGAATGAATCTTGTTACTGGTGTTGGTACAAGCAACGTAATGCAGGTACCATAGTAGCAACAGATTTCCATAGGAAGATCATACTTTAGAATTCAACTTTATTAACAAGAAGAACTTTGCTGCCTAGCCAATTGACTTCAGTTGAACTAGACCTATTTTCTGCACTAATGAAAAGTACATCATTATCACAAGACGAAAATTCTCTAAAGAACTTGAGATATCTCTGGACGAAAAGTATATCATCCCTCCTGAACCGTAACATACACTCTAAAGTACTTGAGATATATCTCCTTTTTGTTACGTAATAAGGCCACACCACTTATTCAATCTCGTAGGAAAAGACTCGATGTCTAACTGATGGTGGTTTTTCCTTCCACTAACTTAAGGAATATATACTAGATATCTTATAATATAGTATGACTATGATGATTGAATCTTCGAGCAAAGTACTGCTCAAACTTTGTTTCCAAGATGGAACAAAGATTGAAAGTCACAAAAGCTCTATATGTACTGAGAGTTAATCCAACCTTGTTAAAATTCCAAAGAAATTCATGTAAATGGATATCATATGGAAACTCACTATGATGAGAATGTAATTGATTGTATCTTTTATTATCTCTAATTTATGTAGAAGGAAACGCATTTTAGAGAAACTAATGAGTCAATCTAGTGAACTGTAAATCATTAGTATTTGGATTATTGAATCCATATTGACCCCGACAATGAAATATTGGGTATTGACTCATACAGACTTTGGCATAACCATAAAGCCACTTTGGTTGTGACATGATGATCGTTTTGAAAGAACTCATACGTACATCACTTTATTTGAGTGAATGATACAACGGGAAAAAGATTGACAGAATGCAAAGTGACGGCATATCTTTCAATAAGTGTTTTCTTAAGTACTAGATGCACAACCAACCCTTCCCATTGTGCTTTTAAGTAAGAAATCATATATATCACTCATTTTACAAAGTCTTCAGTAAAACAAGATCGATACCATCCTAAGAATGCGGACCAATAAAGTGACTTATGGCTCTAAAGATGTTTTGACATTTTGGACTACTTATAGTTCCCAAGAAATTTTGCGTACGGAAAACTACTAGCACATATTATACATGTAAGGGCTCACCACCCATTGTAAATACTAGCGAGTGTTTATCAAAAGGGCTTGATGGTTATTGCATGTTTAATAGGATCAATTTAGAGCATCATATACCCCATGGTCTCGCAAAGGCTATCATCAAAGGTTACAGATGGTGCTTAAGGCATGGTTATGCATATAAACCTACCTTTAATTTTTTGGGGGATATGCAGTATTAACACATCTTTACTTAATTCGTTTTAGAACCTAATATTAGTCAACCTTTTCGGCATACCAGTTGGTAACTGGATATAAGCCTGACATTTGTGTTCTGACGTATTTTTGGTTGCACTATATAAGTGTGATTACGAGTCAACATCGTACTATGATGGGCCACGAAAATGATTAAGTAGTTTGTTGAATATTTACTCATAACAATTATCCGCGTTTTAAAACCTTTACCTCTAGATTTGCGGGTCGTCATTTTAATGAGACAGTCTTCCCGTCGTTAGGGAGAGATAAGAAAAAGTATTTTCTAAGGGAACGACAGGAATTGTCGTGGTGTGTTCCCACAGTATCTCATATTGATAATTATACACCACAAATGTAAATGTGAAGTGACAAAGAATAATCGATTTCTGAAAGTGCACTGATATCGACAACGTGACAAGATCACACATATCAGCTATAAATGTGCCTGCAAGGTTAAGAAATCCTCAGTATGGGGTACACCATAGACTAAGGTGTCGCAACTACACTTGGTGGAAGTGTAGTTAAGGCCGTGGCTCCATAAAGGAAGATGGAGAGACCACCAGATTCGATCAATGCTACCAAGAAAGGAAGTAGATAAGTAAGGCACAACCTAATTTGTATTATTAATGAAATCATCTCATTTGATTGTGTCTGACTATGTCCATGAATCAATACTGGAGGATACTTCGAAGTTTAATGATTCCATAGAGAACAATGAAATCCTAAAGGATTATGAGAACACACACGAGTCAATGGAAAGATCGTGCGAGCATATTAATGATTATTTTTATATATAGTTGCTCAAGGAAATAGAGCATGTGAGATCGAAGTGTACTTCTTATTGTTTAATGTCAACAAAGAGCATATTTGGCCTACATAATCCAGGTAGAACTTGGTTCTTTGAAAAATATGCAGGTATTTGGTGTGGTCGTGCTAACCAACCAAGTGTAAAGCCTATGGGACATACAAGATTATTTGTCGTAAAGCACAGTAGGAAGAGTGAAGTCTCAAAGTATCAAGACTCCCCTTGTGATGCGAGGTTTCTCACAAAGCCCTGGAATTGTCATCTTGTAATGAAAGTTATAGTGTTCCGCTACTTAGTTATCTTGGTAATTTCAAAAGGACTTGAAATGCAGCATATGTATGTAGTTGTTACGTATCTCTGAAAGAATCAAGAGATAAAAGATATTCACAAAAGGGATTGATAGCCTTTTGTTACCCAAATCAAGTGACTTTAGACCACAAATTGCGTGTACAATTAGATTGGACATTCTCTTACGGATTGAAACAATCATGTGAATGTGGTATAAACGTGTAAGTGGCTATTTGATTTGGAGGGGATTAACAAGTAAGGTATTTTTCCTTGCGTATTCACAAACAAGTTCCTGATTTGGAATTGTAGCTACACATGTTGATGTTATAGACACGATGGGTGCTCTTGATGTAATAAGAGATCCTACAAGCTACTCTAAATCCAAAATTGAGATGAGAAATCAGGGGATAGATCGATCGAAAATTGAGATTGTGGTATATTATTCCACCAGTTTGCATAGGTCTAAAGTCGTCAGGCAATTTAACATGGACATGCATCCTGCTAGAATTCCCATGATTAGTCGAGTTTCAAATGTACATGAATGACCATTTCGTCTAAAGGAATATGATGAAGATGTGTCGGAGATGAAATTCCCCTATCTTAGTGCAACAGACGCATTATTGTACTTGGATATTATACACTCGACAAAGTACAACATCCTCAGTTGAACTTAATAGCTAAATACAACTCAACGCCAACGCAGTATCATTGTTATGGTACATAAAATGTAATCATATACCTAATGTAAACCTTTAACATGTGTTAGTTTATCCCTACAAAGACGTGAAAAGGTTTTCTAATGAAACTGCAATCCGAATAATGAAGGAAAAATAAGCTACATTCTTATGGAAGTAATCATGGGGAGACGTGGTAGACTTATTTACTAAATATTACCTATACTCACTTTCGTAAAGTACATGACTAACGGAATTGTCCAGAAACTCTCTTGAACGGAGACAGGGGCAGATGCCGACATCAGGGGGGATCTAAGGATATGATGTCAACATAGACATATTTTACTTCGAAATGTGAAGGTTTGTTGTACTTTTTTTCCCTTCGATCGAGATTATTTTTTCCTACAAGGTTTTTTTTACTCAGCAAGGTTTTTAGCAAGACAACGATAATAACACTAGGTATATGTTGAACTTAAAGATCTAAAAGACGCATTAATATTACTGAAAATATCTGAATCAGAGTAATGATACACGATGATCTGTTAAGCGTTATAAGTTCTACAATCAACAACAATAGTGTCTTCTAAACACTTTAAGTCAGCCAAGTAAAGTCTGGTGAAAATGTGACAGACTTATTAACTAAGTCCACACGTGAAAGGTATAGGACAAGTGAAATTTTCCTAACTATGTTGATTGTGCAAGACTAAAGAACTTGTTCGAACCCAGGAATGCGTAAGACTAAAGAAATCGTTTGGCATCAGGGGGAGCATCTGACAGTGTGTTGAACTCTTTCTTTTCCCTTCACCGAGGTTACTTTTTCTCACAGGGTTTCATTACTCGGTAAGGTTTTCGATGAGATAACGGCAAACACAGGGAATGTAATTTCTCAACTATTATCTTTCCCACAGGGGTTTTGTGTCTTAGAATTTGTGAAGTAACAAGTCAACTTCAGCGGAGCAAAGTGATCAACTTCAATGGATCACCATTTATCTCGTTGTACTCTTTTCCCTTCGTCAAGGTTTTGTCCCACTGGGTTTTCCTTGTCAAGGTTTTAACGAGGCAACATATGTGAGTTCAATTCTGCTCCAAACCTTCTTAATATTGTACTATTTTCCCTTAGTTCAGGTTTTACCCCTCTGGGTTTTCCTGACGAGGTTTTAACGAGGCAATTAACTTAGACTTAGTGGTTTTTAAAGATCGTACTACATATGAAGAACTGCAACAAGGTTTTGTCCCTCTGGGTTTTACTAGCAAAGTTTTAATGGAGAAATTGACTTAGACACAATAGTCATAAAGGAGAGAACTACAGTTTAAGACCTACATTTGAAGCACTTATGCGAAGAACTGCATACGGAGTTTTATTGGACCGCACAAGGGGGGTGTTGTAGGGCCTACGACCTGTGGATGTGCGACCCAACTAGATACCTAGGATTTCCCTTTCACATGTATATAAAGGATATTGTTCCATGTAATCCTATCATTCTGATTAATGAAACTAGTTTGTGCCTCTTTACTTTCCCTTCATTTCCACTGCAAAATATACCACGTTAATTTAGTTGTGAAACTGTCAGTCAAATTGGTCAATTTGTTAATTATTTATGTTTGTTATTCTTTAAACCAATGGATAGTAAGCAGAACAATATGTTATGTGATGTGTTTTTTCGCGAGATATTGAACACTAACAAAAAAAAACACTCTGCATAAATTTGGTTCCTAGCTAGTCTTCATTTGAGCCATGTCAATCTAACAAAATTAATACTGTCACATATGATTTAGAATTTCCAACATATCCGCCCTCATATATTAGTCGAGTTTAGGTATTGTTTAGATAAAGAGAAGAACAAAAGAAGTTTAGAAGAATAGTTTATTATTGATTTTTAATGAATGAGATACGTACAATAAGGACTGGTATTTATACAGACTCTAAAAGACTTGCAGTGCACGTATTACATGACTTAAGATACAAGACATACTATACATAAAAACTCTAGAACATTCTATGTCCTAACAATATTACTTGGGAACTATAGAGGCAATACATTGAAGTATTTGGAGATGTAGCGTCTATGTGACTTCACAAATTTACCTCTTAACTCTATTAATTTAATCCTTTAATTTACTGGTGCCAAAGCTACATAGGCCTTGAAGTAAACCATGCCCTCACCGTTTCAGATATTCTTTGCTAATTCTTTTTCTATATACATATATAGTTTTGGTTCTGCAGCTCCGAGAAACGCTATGAGAAGAACCAAACAGCCAGTAATATATATATATATATATATATATATATGCAACAGAGATCTTGCCCAGAATGGGATGTACTCTTTTCTTATGATTATGAACATTTTTTATATGTGATCCCATTTAATTGATAATACTAGATGTTTTTACTTCTTGAATATCTTTCGGAGAATCTCAATGAGATAACACGTTAACTCTTAGCTAGATTCTAGAATTCAAGTTCCATAGTTGATCGCTTAACAAGTTTAATCGCAAAAGCTCATTTCACTGTGAATGCATGTGGTTTAAGATCGTATAAGACATAAACAAGATCACTGTCCGCATTACTGATCCTGTTTAGTTTTATTTAGACAATTTTTCATTAATAAAAGGAAAACATAGCTACTAAATACTACACTAATAATTATTTATTTATATGAAAAGGGAATTGCCAGAGAATGCAGCAGCCAGACCATCGGATATTTAGCTTAATAAAAAGCCAAGCAAGTTCAGGCCAAAACGTCAAAGAACCTTTTCTATATTATAACACCGTGTTCAGGGTTTTCTTGGAATGGCAGATCGAATTCATAATATATTTTTAGTTAAGACACCCATGTGTTACTGCTGCATAACATTAAAAATTAGTAAACTCAACATCTAGCTATGGCTGAAAACTAAGCTCTGATTATTCTCTGCAATGCATATATATTGTAGTACCTAAGCTCATTTAATTATATTTCCATGAAAAAGGCCTAATTTGAGACAAAAACTATCAAAGATTCTTAGGTATCCTGTCAAGAACAAACTTAAGGAACTAAAGACCAATACTCATAAAATCAAATTGGTACAGAATACAAAGTTGAAGATAGATTGAAATAAGGAATATACTTATTTAAAGAAACAAACAAATCTCAGAGTTAGGTTTATTATTCATGATGATTTAAAGACGATCATCCGAAAACCATAACCTAATGCTATAGAATAGAATTCATCGATACACTAGTAAGTTTACATATACTACCATGCATATACATTGCAGCTATAGATATATATTATAGAGAAAACTACATGATCAGAAAGCTCGAATCACCTTCAAAATCATGACAATCTTTAAGCATCCTTCCTGGTTGTTGGTGATCATTGCAATCCTGAGGAACATAGTTGTCACTCGTGATGACCGTATTAGGAGTATAAACCAAAGAGGCCATATCAGCCCAATTTGCACTCTCAACTGAACTAGTCCCGGCACTTGTATATCCATTATTTCCCATATTATCCTCTCCATAGAAACCGTCTAATCCTTGCGAATTGTAGTACGCCATCTGATCAACATCATGAACTGGTTGATAACAGTTAAGTCCTTGTAGCATCGACAAATTATTCACTCCATCAATATCATACTGGTCGTTCGCCAAATGAGGTGAGTTTTCATATAGTTGTTCTTGAGTTGGTGAAATATTGAGTGTTGGGCAATAAAGATCATTACCTGCAGACATCCCTATGTCGTTGTGAACCAGTAGTTGATTGTTTTGATCGTCACAGAACCTTCCCCCAAGCTTGATCAACAATTTTCTAATTGGATCGTTATTGTCGATCATATAACCGGCCGGATCTTGGGCTGGGTAAGGCATCGGAATAGGTATATGTGGCTGATTCTGATGAGTTGGTATAACGTATTGATTGTAGTTTCTGTTGTGATCAGAAAGACTGACCATATTGAAAGTCCCTGTGGTACTCATCACTTTCTTCATTTCTTGCTTTAAACAACCAAGACGACGAGCTTGTTGTTCTTTCCTTTGTTTACCTAAAAGCTTCTTCTTCAACCTCGTGTTCCAATAATTCTTTATATCGTTATCGGTTCGGCCTGGTAATTGTGCTGCTATTATAGACCACCTAATCATAAAGAAGAAAGAACAAATTATTAGTCATGAAATAATAAGGGTGATCGATGTATAATTAAGTAGGGATTGGAGTAAGATAGTGTTTTATGGCTGCATACCGGCTTCCGATACTGACGTAAAGACTGCAAATGATGTTTTCTTCTTCCTCCGAAAATCCACCATGCTTGATATTGGGACGAAGATAATTCAACCATCTCAAACGGCAACTCTTTCCACATCGCTTAAGACCTAAATTAACAAGAAAATCAGTATTAGAGAATCACTGTAACACATCTAAGCTAGTTCAATTATACGTCAAGATGTGACTATTTATATTTAATGAACTACATACTCAGACTATCTTACAGTTTGGAGCTAGCTAGCTCCAAACTTTTGATTAATTCATTGACTTACCAACTTTCTGAGGTAAAGCAATCCAGTTACCGCCGGTACCGGATTCCTCAATATATTTTTTGAGCTTTGCGTCTTCTTCAGGTGACCATGGTCCTTTCTTAACGTTAGCTTTGTCACAACAAGGAGCTCTTCCCATGGTTGTACTGAATTATGAAGTTCTTAGTAATTAATGGTGGTATATTTGATGAATGAGAAAGAGAGAGATGCGTACTATGGAATATGGATCTTCTAGGAAAACAGATATTGATTTTCCAAGTTGTATTTTGTTTGCAGGGCAAGTACTTTTAATGGATGGGATGGTGGAATGAAGATGTGGGAGGGGGAGTAGTCTTTTTATGTATAGAAAAAAAAAAGGTAAAGAAAGAATATAAAAATGACTGACTAGGGTTTTTTTCTTCTTGTCTTTCTTTATTAGTCAAGAATCTAACAATCCATCTCTATTCATTCTCATCTCCAGCCTCTCCTGGACTTCCTCATCATCATCTGCCATCACCATTAATATATATTAATTTCACATATTTGAATTATTATGTCCCCATTCCTTAATTATATACTATATACTGGTATTAATTTGGTGTCTTGCTATAAAGTAACATTAGTTTATTAACACCTGCAAAAACTATACTGTCCTTTACAAAATTCAACACATGAACACGAGGAGTAGTGAGCCAGACTGAATCCAACTCAGTGAGTTGGTCATACTGGCATATACGATATATGTTATGGTTGGATATACTGTAATATACTACGCCATTTGCAAGGGATATTTGCAAGGGATAGAAATCTGGACTGAGAAACTAAAAATTGGCTTGTACTGTTAACCAGACTAAGTAGCAAAAAGAAATATCTAGCCCCCATATGAACTGCTTGGTTATACTGCAAAAGAGTAAAATTATATGTTTAATTTTCTGTCAGTTTATTATTGGCGGAGAAAGAAAAGAAACTGAAAAATAAGTAATGTCTTATAAGGGGCAATTAAGTTTGTGAAAATGCTGATGGGCACGAGGTCTTGGCCCCCAAACTAGACGCTGCTGATGGCTGTTGGATCAAAAAGGAGCAATTATTTTTGGTGCGGATGCCCATCACGTACATGAGATGAGAGTTGTGTTACCTGTGTAGTATACGTCTCAGATTTTGAGCTTAAACTTAAAGAATCGTGAATTGACAGTTAACCACAGTGGGTACCTAAATAGTAATTAGATAAACTGAATATCCATAAATTAATTGTCAAAGCCTAGTCCCCCTAAGGCCAAAACAAAATACACCGAATACACTACACAGTATCAGAGGCTCTTTTGATAGTATTAAATGAAATATCACGGTAAGAGATGTCATCAAATTGTATACTCTTCTTTGCCACAGTGTCGTTAAATAAGTTAGACCCCTTGAGTAGACTCGTCGTGCATGCATCAGTTTGGACGAAAGGGCCATGAAATGCAGGATAATATCTCGCATGACGATATACAATCAGGATTAAGGAACATGACCATGAAGAACAGATTCACAAAAAAAAGAAAGAAAAAAATAAATTAGAATGTTATTATATTGAGAGCATGTGATATATAGTACCAAAATGAAATGGAGTGACCAATCAAAATTAACTTATATTCGGTTACTAAAAGGAATGTACAAAGTCTATATAAGTCTAAAATACACAACTATAAAATAATGTTTCGCGAGCTAAAATCTATGGATAATCTTTAGAACAGCACTCTATTCATTATATATGTTTATGTACATCTTTCATCATCCATCACGTGTACAGAAAAAGACACGTGGAAGACATGTGAAATGAAACATCAAAACATGATAGCAAGCATCTCATCAGAAGATGCCATCGGTCAGCAGATCTGACGGTCAGGGACAGAGGACCACAGAGGTATGATGGCTCAGAGGGACACCAGATAATACCCCTTGGGTGTTAACACACCCAATCCCGAGGAAGATCCCAGATCAACGGCCGAGAGGAAGTTTGGCGACACAGATGTGACCAGACAAAGAGACACTTGTCTGACACGAGCAGAGATCCATCTACCCGCATTAAACACCAAAGAGATATACACGTTTCAATCAGCTCATTGAAGAAGCGAGGATAACCCTTCGTATTCAAGCTCAGGCCGCGGCATATGCCGAAGACCTCTGCGTAATAGGCACAAAGCACAAGAAGATAAGATTACAACGGCACCTCAGAAATGGGACCCACGTTACATCCCTATAAATACCCCTCTCCACTAAGAGAGAAGGGGGAGACCATTCTGGAGAACAATTAGAGGAGAATATAGGAGAGAGAAATAGGAAGAGTAAGTAATCCCCCTACTTCCGCAGACCTATGTATATTCTAAAGTCATTCGACTATCTTTGTAACCATTCAGTACATAGTGAAACACCAAACCCGTGGATGTAGGCCTTAGTGCCGAACCACGTAAATCTATCCCATTTACATTTCAGCACCTTACATTCCGCGTTAAACTTCATATTCTTTATATTTAAACTTGATTCTTGATTTATTTCTTTATACGAACATTATTTATGATAATATTCGACTAGACAATGACAATCACAAGGCTTCGAGTCGATGAATCGATATAATCATCCTCGTTACGCATACGACGTACAATTCTAGAACTAGGATGTATGCGAATATTGTTTGTGAACACGTGGATGGCTTCGTGATTTATGTGTTCACAATTTGGTGCTAGAAACAGGGAGTTTGTCCCGGTAAAAGATTTATCTTATCCTGTGATTTCACCTTAAAACGCGCATTATGGTTGTGCCCTATTCTGGGTTCAGCGTGCTTTCAAAACCTTTTTTATTTTGGGTTCATGGTCTTCATTTTCACAAACACCATTTCAAACTAAGACTTAATAATCCAGATTCATGAGTCCTCGCGACGGATCTGCCTTTTCAAGAGTTTTCCTTTTCAAAAGTAGTCTGAAAACAAGGTCCATGATTGTTTATTAGAGGATTTGTATTGCAAAAACTAGACCGATGAAGTCTTTACATTTCTCTTCTATTAAGGCCCTTGGGCAGCTCTTTTCCTTCTATTCCAATAGTCTTGCGGGTACGAATGGCGCTAACCCGATCCTCGTGGATATCTTTGGTTCTCCTTATTTATTCCCCTATGCAGAAAAAGATTAAAAATGGAAAAGATACTAGAGGCAGGAAAAACCAGAGCCTCATCAAAGGAGACACTGAGGGTTACCTCGGTCATGACCCGAAGCAAGCAGAAAGGAGACAAAGCTGAAACAACTACTCAGAGGCAGGATGCCGCGGAGATCACCTCACCTATGAACACTAACTCCATTGCAGTCGCGGCTCTCAAATCAATAGCCACGAAGACTGATGCGGCCCTCCAGGCTACATAACCTAACAAGACTTCGGTTTCAAGCCAAATCCATCAACAAAAAGAGGGGGTGGCAGAATCTATGACACATCAGCCCGCACATCCACCAATCTTCAGAATCCCGTCAACCAACGGTCAGAATCAAACCATACCAGTGGTTTTAGTACCGCGGGTGGAAGCTCAACCGAGGGGACCAAACTTGGAGATACCAGCGATTGAAGCTGATCTTCGGCCACCTTTAATACACACAGTAGACGAAGGGGGAACTATGGCCGTAGGGGTACAAGCCGGAACTCCCAATCAGGGATCAAACCAGTCCCACCGACTGATGGTAGAGCTCGAAGAATTGAAAAAGATCCAGCAGGTCTACGCAGATGCCGTAGCTCTTCTGGCCAGGGAGAACCAAGACTTGAAAGATAGGATTGCCCAAAGCACGAAGACTAGCCAACAACTGGATGAAGCAAATTCTAAAGTACCAGAGCCTAATCGAGACCGAAGAATCATCCTAGAAAATGACGCCAGGGGAAGCAGTACATCCGATCCGGAATATGCCACCGAAGAGTTAGACTATTATGACAGTGAAGGTCGAAGAAAGAAACGCTCAACTGAGCATGAGAACGTGGGATATTACCTCGCAATGGAGGAGCTGCGTGGTGAGATGATGGCTGAGATCAGGCAGTTAAAGCCAGACAAGGCGGAGGAAGGCTTGAAGAGGTGATAAAAGAAGCTAACTCCACGCCCCTAACTCATCGCCTGGAAAATACCCCCATTCCGTTAAAGTGCCCTGTCCCAACTTTTGAATGCTACGACGGATCCAGTGATCCCGCGGCACATATCCGGTATTATAACCGTATCTTAGCCCGATGGAGTCAGAACGACGCCGTCCTCTGTAGATATTTCCCATCAAGTATGAAGGGATCGGATTTGTCTTGGTTTGACAACCTGCCACCTGATTCCATCAACTCCTAAGATCAACTCGCAGAGAAATTCCTGAGGACATACATGTACAACAAAGCTGTCAACACTGGAATGGATAAAAAAATTTCTCTGGCAATCGGCTACAAGGAGAACACGAGGGAATACACCAACAGATGTCACAAGATCTCCCAAGCCATAGGGAGTGTGTACCCCGTAGTAAGTATCAACTGCTACAAGTGGGGATTAGACCGAATGAGTCCACTATTTGTTGAGATTCATGGAAGCGTACCTAAGACAGAAGGAGATCTTCGAATAATTATTGAAAAGTACGCTCGTCGTGAAGAAATCCAGCGTGAGAACCCGAGGGCACACACGCAGAGGTCTCACCGTACCTATTCCTAAGAACAAACCAGCGGGGCCAAAAGAAATAGCTCAGTGGAACGGCCTCACGAAGATAGGAAGGAACGAAGGGATGAACGACGAAAAGACGATCGAAAATTCGAAGATCGGGTTTACACGAAGCTCAATGCTAGCTACGCTCGGATATTGCGAGAGATCAAAGGAAGGGAAAATTTGGAGTGGCCGTGGTCTAAGGGAAAACAGCCCCCAATAACCGAGAAGTCTAAAGATTACTGTGAGTATCATTGCTTCAATGGACACCAGACCGAGAAATGCAAAAACCTCAAAATAATGATCCAAAAATTGATTGATGCTGGCGAACTCAAGCATTACATACGAAAGGAGGTCACCGAGGACAGATCCAAACGGACCAAGCAAGTCCAACTTCCATAGGGAAACCGCACAATCAACACCATCTCGTGTTCCGAAGCCGCAGGGCCCTCTCTTACAGCGCAGATAGGAAAGAGGCTACGGAAGCAGTTCGAAGACCACTGCGAATTATATAAGACCAGTTCGAAGACCACTGCGCAAATGGGGCATAGAGGTGGACGAGCACGAAGAGTGGATGGACGCACCTATTATCTTCGATACTGAAGATATCGAAGAAGATATGGAAGATCATAACGATCCCTTAGTCCTCACACTACCAGTGGACAGATATAACCTCAAAAAGATCCTTATAGACGGGGGAAGCTCAGTGAACGTTCTATTCTACGACTCATTCAAACGGATGAAGCTCCATGATGAACAGCTAATGACCTCTTATTACACCATCTACGGGTTCAATGGAGCTCCCACAAAGCCATTGGGAGACATCGTGTTGCAAGTGAACGCCGGACTCATGAAAGTAGAAACATGATTCAGCGTGGTTGATGCCCCATCCCCCTATAACGCCATTATTGGACGAAAGTGGGTGCATAAACTCAAGGGAGTGGCTGCAACTTACTACCAATATCTCAGGTTCCCTACACCCGAGGGAGTGATGGAAATCAAGGGAGATCGGGTCTCTGCACAAGAGTGCCAGACCACTCAGGATCGTATCAACAACGAACAAGAAGAGCAGCGAAAAAACCGAAGGATTAAAAATAAAGAAGCTGCGAAAGAAAAGACCATAAACTTGTTCCTCAAGGAAACCACAGGGAAGAGTTTGACAAAAGATGATAATGTCCTAAACACAGAGACAAGTACTTCAGCAGCCAACGAAGGACAGAAACATACCAAATAGCAATTAAAGAACGTCCCAACCCTCGGGGACCCGAAGCCGGTGTTCACACCAGTGGAGCCCGTAAAAGAAATCAACATAGGAACGGAAGAAAACCCGAAGATGATCAAAGTAGGGACCATAATGGACGAAAGAAGAGAAGATTCCTTAACCAAATTACTTAAATAATACGCGTATGTATTCGCCTGGAAGTTAGGAGATATGCCGGGGATTGATCCGAAAATAATCCAACACGAGCTGTGCGTCAAACCAGGCACGCCACCTTTCAGGCAGAAAATAAGAAAAGTTGCACCAGAGTATCATAAGGAAGTAGAAAAAGAACTTCGGAAACTACTAGAAGCAGGCTTCATCAAGGAAGTCAAATACCCTACATGGATCTCCAACATGGTCGTCGTTCCTAAGAAAAATGGAGGGGTTAGGATATGCATCGACTTTACTAACCTCAACAAGGCATGTCCAAAGGACAGCTATCCCCTGCCAAGCATAGATCAGCTGGTCGAGGCAGTGGAAGGATACGAAGAGCTGTCATTCATGGATAGATATTCTGGTTACAACCAAGTATCCCTGGCAGAAGAAGATCAACTACACACAGCATTCTACACCCCTCATGGCCTTTATTGCTACACTAGAATGCCCTTTGGACTTCGAAACGCAGGGGCAACGTACCAAAGAATGGTCGATGCTATCTTCAGGCCGTGGATTGGTAGTACCCTAGAAGTCTACGTTGATGACATGCTCGTCAAAAGTAAGCTGCGCAAATATCACCACCGGGACCTGAGAGATATTTTCGAAGAAATGAGGAAACATCACATGAAAGTAAATCCAGAAAAATGCACTTTCGGTGTCACCTCAGGGAAATTCCTCGGGTATCTGGTAACAAAAAGGGGCATTGAGGTAGACCCAGCGAAGATTCAGGCCATAGTAGAAATGCCATATCCGAAGAATTTAAAAGAAGTGCAGAAGCTCAATGGGTCCATAGCAGCCTTGGGCAGATTTATTGCCTGATCCTCGGACAAATGCAAACATTTTTTCAATATTCTCAAAAAAGGGAGTAAGTTTGAATGGACCGCAGAATGCGAAGAAGCTTTCCAAAGAATCAAGGAACACCTGGCTTCAATTCCAATCCTGCAGAAGCCTGACCCTGATGAGGTTTTGGCATTGTACATAGCAGCAACAGAAGACGCAGTTAGCGCAGTGTTGGTCAAAACCAATACGAAGATAGAACAGCATGTCTATTATGTCAGTAAGACCCTCAATTCTGCGGAAAGTAATTACACGAAGATCGAACAACTCATCCTGGCATTGGTATGGGCTACTCAAAATCTGAGAACCTATTTCCTAACTCACTTCATCCGCGTCCCATGCAAATCACTACTGGAAGCAGTCCTCAAAAGCGCAGGAAAAGTAGGTAGAATAGCCAAGTGGAACACCCACCTGGACCAATTCAACATCATTCATGAAATTCAACATTCCCAAAAATCCCAAGTTTTGGCGTATTTCTTAGCAGACCTCCCCTGGACAACGACGAAGAGATTAGGGGAATACCAGAAGCCGACGAAGAAAGCAAGGATCCAGTTGATGTCCTCGAACCCGCGAGTCAAAGACAATGGGAAGTCTTCGTTGATGGTTCCAAAAATAAGGAAGGGGCAGGAATAGGCATTGTCATCACCACCCCAACTGGAGAAAGGATCGTACAGGCACTCAGGTTAGAATTCAAAGAGCATACTAATAACATCGTCGAATACGAGGCAGTCGTACATGCCCTCCGCTTAATAATAGAGATGGGGGTAACTGATGTAAGACTGACAAGTGATTCGAAGCTTGTCATACGGCAAATAAGGCTCGAATACAATGTGTACGATGACACCCTCTCAGCTTACATGGCCTTGGTCCAAACATTGGCATCACAAATTCCGAACATCAAGTTCCGGCACTTATGCAGAAGGTATCTCATGCACGCGGATGCCCTAGCATATATATCATCCATGCTGAAGGACAAGAGTATCGAAGCTATCAAAATAACAAGGGTATACGAGCTCTCGATTGCAACACAATTTTCCTTTGCTACAAATCAAGACACAGTGGAAGAAAATATCGAAGATCGGGTGGGAGAAGACATCCGTGACGATTTTGACGAAGAAGATATCCTGTCAAGAGCAAATCAAGACGAAGATTTCAACAACGAAGATGATTGGAGAATGCTGATCCATGCGTTTATCAAGGATGGAACCTTAGCCGCGGATCACAAACAAAACAGGAAAATACTCTCCAAAGTAGGAAGATATGATCTTCGGGATGGAATCTTGTACAAGAAATCTTTCCTCGGACCGTTACTACGCTGCTTATCCAGGGAAGAGGGGCATCGAATTCTAAACGACATCCATTATGGTGACGCAGGAAATCATAGCGGCATGAGATCACTAGCCGACAAAGCAAAAATGCAAGGATATTACTGGCCCACAATGATACAAGATGCCGCAAGAATGTCCCGACGATGTGAAGAATGTCAGCGTTTCGCCCAAAAAGATACATGCACCAGCAACAACGTTGAATTCTGTGGATAGTCCGTGGCCATTCGTAAAATGGGGCATAGATATCGTTGGTACTTTCATCGAAGGATCAGGGAAAATGAGATTTTTGATAGTAGCCACGGACTACATCAGTAAATGGGTGGAAGCCAAAGCCTTAGCCAGGATCAGAGACGTGGACGTGTTTACTTTCATATTCCAAAACATTATTTGCAGGTTCGGCATACCAGCGGAAATCGTGTCCGATAATGATAAACAATTACAGGGGAAAAACATAGACATGCTCTTCGACACTTTCAAAATAAGGAAAAACAAGTCCACCCCCATATACCCTCAAAGCAACGGACAAGCGGAAGCTACCAACAAGACCCTCGCCCTTATCCTCAAAAAGCAATTAGACGAACACAAGGGGCGATGGTGTGAACAGCTACACAATGTATTATGGGCATACAGGACAACACGAAGATCTGTCACTGGGGAGTCCCCATTTCTCCTCACTTATGGAGCTGAAGCAGTCATCCCAACAGAGATCCTCATGCCAACCACAAATACCGAAGCATGGGAGAAAATCTCACAACAGACATGACATTAGAGAGACTGGACGACCTGGAAGGAAGGAGGGAAGCAGCATTGCAGAAGATGGAAAATTATCAACGGAGACTAGCGAGGGAATACAATAAAAAAGTTAATCTTCGAAATTTTGTAGAGGGGCAGTATGTGCTAAGAACAATCCCGCAGTATCAATGAGAGAAGAAATGGGGAAAGTTAGCACCTACATGGGGAGGACCTTTTATAATACAGGACATTGCGGGATACGGTTCCTACTATTTTCGCAATCTGAAAGGCGAGGTCCTCCGGCACCCTTGGAATGCAAAATGGCTCAAATCGTACTACCCATAGGAGCAGCGCAGCTTTGCATCTGCGTGGAGAATACCAGAAGAAGAAGGCAGCGTAACCGCTTTACATGTTTCTATGTCTGGACGAGGAGTAGCAGGCCTCAACCTATCAATCAAACAAATTTTTTGGGAAATCTTCAAGTAAACGAAATGGTCAAAAGGCCCGCTGGATGAACGCATGTACATTACATTATATATTAACAATATTGAGGAAAGTAGTTAATCTACAATCTCTCAGGGCTCCCCTATCAGTGTCTATGAGTGTAAGACCAGGGGGAAGGCACCCAGCAGAAAGAGATACCCAACCAATTTTGAGGCAGCGGGTCGACGGAATGAGTGCAATGTAAATACTTTCAAATAAGCATTCCATATCCTAGAACCCTTCCTCGGCCCCCACCATTTGGGAATCCTCTGGCCCAGGATTCGCCAGCGGGGTGACAGGTCTCAAGACGATCACGAAAGTATTTACCTTCGGTGTCGCACTCAAACACTCTCAACTTTTTACAAAACAAGTTATTTCTAGTTTAACACTTCACAATACTTTAAAATAAAAAGATGAATTGATAACGCAGGTACGACAAAAAGATGATCCATTTCATAAAGAGTTGATTACAAGATTCACCAAATAAAATAAAGCAGGAAACACATCAAAAAATGATTCGAAATTATATAATCAACGAGGATCAACTTTCTATGACTAATAAAAGAAATCTACTAGGACGATACAGCTCCATCAACGGGGTTGTCTCTGCGGGATGAAGGTACGCTACCACCTGAAGAGGGCCCAGAAGAACCAGGCAAAGGCGCGGCAAGGGGACGGCGCGGATAATTCTTGAAAAGACCATATTCGACTTTAAGACCAAGTTCAATCTTATCCAGGACCTTGTTGGTCTCTTCAGCCAACTGACATCGAGCCTTATAAGTGATAACAGCGATCCACTGTTTGGCCTGAGACAGCAATACAGATAGGTGTTCCGCCTCTTTGGAGGCAATCTCCGCTGCTTCCTCACGAGACGCGGCCAACCCTTTGAAATAGTTGGTTTGTCCTTCATGCTGCACTAAGGTAGATTGAGTCTTTTTAAGCTCATCATTTGCTGCGTGAAGCTGTCCCTCGAGTGCTGAAAACAAGAAATATCAAGGGGTTAAAACGAAGACATAACAGAATCACACTCGATAAAACGAGGTTATACCTTCGACATTAGCCGAAGCCTCTTCATACTCATTGACAACTGCGTCCCGAGCCTCATCAAGAAAGTCATATTCGGTGGATAGTTTCTTATAATCCGTTTGAAGGTTCGTAAGAGAAAATTGACTCGCGTCTAAATCTACCTGCTTCATCGAATCCAAGTGACGAAGATGGTTGACTTCGTCATTCACCTCCCCCATCCTTTTATGGAGTCGATACACATTCACCTCAAGATCTCTTTCAGACTCCACTTGGCGAGCAACATCCGCTCGAGACGCTGCTAGGGCTTTACTAAGAGCACCAACCTCGGCCCTAGCATTATCTCTTTCCTCGGAAAGACGCAGCATATTATCCCTAACCCCTGGGCCTAAGAAAGAACGAGCATGTTGTAACTCTCCTTCTAAAAAGCGCACTCTAGCCTCTAAGTCTGAAGCATGTTCTCGAGCATCACGCAGGTTGTCACGCGTCCATAGCAGCGTACCATTAAACAAACAACGGTTATGATTGTACTTATTTTGCATATCAACCATCAGTGTTCGCTTTTCATGCCACTCAGCTGTTAAGGCGTGTGCTCATCAGCACGAGCATTCCACTTTACGGCTTCGCTCTTCAACTTACCCACCAACTCTGCAATACGGGATTTCTGTCGTTCCCTTTCTTTCCGAAGCCATATCAACTCGGGGACTCCACCCACTGAAGATAGGGTGGGGAGACTCAGACAGAACACCAAAATACAGATAGGGAATCACAAGGAGTGAAAAATCCGTAAAATACGAACCTGTGAAGGACGAGACACTTCTACGAGTCTTCTCCAATTCGTTGCGGTCTATAGTAAGTTCTGAACGAAGACTCTCCTCAGCGTTACCCAGCTGTTCTTTTTTCTTCAGACGGCCCCTCAGTTCATTTATTTCCACTTCAGCCGATGACAGTTCCTCTTCTCTATGACGAAGCTTGGCCTCCAACTTTAAAGACTTTGATTTGAAGAATTGGTATAGAAAATGGTTACAATGTTCTCTCCTCATCATCTACGTCACAAACAACAAACATTATTATACCGAAGGGATCAGATATCGCGAAGAACATAATGCGCGGATATCATAAAAAGAGTACAAGGATTTACCTCTAAAACACGCTGCTGGGGAAAACCGTACTGGTACCCATCAGCTATGGCCATCATATCAGCAACATAGGAGGGAGGGTCAACCACTAGGTTAGCTTCCGAAGCTCTAAGATTCTTCTCCCACATCTCAGCAACGCGGGCTTCAGAAGACAATTGCATCATTCGACGAGTATAAGCGTCAGAATTCTTCTCACCAGTGACCAAGGGGGCAGGGTTAGGGACGAACATCAGGTTCTTCTTCTTTAGCCAAACCAAAATGGCATCTTCACCTTCAGGCATTAGTGAGTAAGGGAAATCCTCGGAAGGAGACTCAACCGCAGACTTACCCTTGGCGGTTATCTCCTCACTCGTTCAAGTCTCGACGTTACCACCCTCAGCATGACCACCTACGTTCTCAGCTTGCTGATCAGTGGTACCTTCTTTTCCAAAATCCCCAAGCACATCCCAATCATCAGTGGGGGAAAGCAATGAGAATTCCTCGGCAAGACCCATGGCAGCAGTTACATCAAAGGATTCCCCCGCGGAATATATCCTACCGAAAGAAAATTCTGGGGAAATTACGGGCAGAGTAACCACACCAACAATGTCATCGCCAACAGGGGCAGATCCACTCCCGCCAGTACCACCGACGGTAATATTACCCTCAGCCTCACCATCACCACTCGCGGCAACTTCTTCTTCACCATTACCACCTTCGTCATCAGGGTGAGAAGTTTCGGTACGCTCTTCTCCATTGGACATTTCTTCATCCTCGCGATACCCTTGTTTTACGGGACTCGTAACCTCCTCATAACCCTCAGCCTCACCGGTAACCGCAGTAGAAGATTGTTTGGGTCCAAGTTTCTTCTTCTTTGACACCTACAAACCAGTATACATCCCACAAAGGCTCATTTTTTCCCTCACTTCAAAAATGAAAATTATTTCAAGTGAGGAAAAAGGGGCAAATAGATAAAGAATATAAAAAGAAACTATACCTTCGCAGCAGCAGAACTCTTCGATGGATGGATAGCACCAGAACCCTCCTCCTCATCTCCATCAACGACATCAAGAGCATAAGGAAAATTCATGCCCGCGAAATTCGGACACCAAGGACAGAAATCTCCATAACGAGCAGGAGGAGTTTCACGAGGCTTGCTATTTTCAGAAGGACGCCAACTGCGTGGACCCGGAATCCATCCATAATCCCAAGGACCAACTACCTCAATAACAGTAGCATGCCATTCATAATCATGGTCACGCTTAATCCTTTCACGAGCAGGAAAGAGTTTCCGTTTAGCAGATCCCTCAGTACCGGGAACATACTTCATCTTGGCATCACTCACCTCACTCAAAAGACGAATTTCACCACCGGGAGCAGCAATATTACGAAGACTAACACTCCACGGCTTACGGTTTCTGATGTTGACATAATCCCCAAAAGAACTATTAAAATTCTGATGAGTGTACCACTCTCTCTCAGCAGGATTTGGAACATAGCAGGTCATCATAGTCTCTCCCTTGCTCCGCAGGTAACATTCCTTCAGTGAACGAAGATAATTCCCAGATAGTTGTGACACGGAACGATTATGAGTGTTCGTGGAAGAGCCTTCGCGACTAGCCAACACGTCATAATAAAAGGAGTCACCCGACTTATATAGGGGCAACATAAGACCCGCCTCGAAGGCTCCAACCATAGTCAACAGATGAAACTCGTCAAACTGATAATTAGCAAGGAGCTCGTAGGTGATATCATCGTCAGGGGCATAGAAGCGAACCTCAAAAGCTTGAAGTTCATGTTTTTCCTCGAACATCTCAAGATCAATATGCTTGAACGTGACCTTCTTCTTACCAACTGAAATGTTGCGTATCACGGGGACAGTTTCTTCTTCGTCTGCGGAATCAGAAGTAGGACCCAATTCCGAAGCTTTCCTTTTAGAAGGAAGATTTGTAGACGGATCAGCTCTCGACATAGTACCCTTTGAGTACTTCCCTTTGAAAGAAACCGCGGGAGGAGGAGGAAAATATTTCTGCGGAGGCACTGAAGGAGGAGCCATTGAACGAAGGAGCGGAGCATCCACTATTTCAGTACGAGGAGGAGGAGCCCGCGTACTCCTAGAGTCATCACGAGGAGGAGCCTGCGTACTCCTAGAATCTTCACGAGGACGAGAAGGGGCGCGGTTAACAGCATACCTAGATCCAGAAGGACCCTTCGGCATATCCCCTTTCTTAGTAGGCACAATCTTCGCACCGGAGGAATATGAAATCCTATGACCCCGAGGATCCGATTGCGAAGACTTGTAAGGGCCTTCCCCAAGTGGAGATCTGTCAGAATCTCTACGCGGAGGGGATCGTGGCGGACTAGACGGCGGGGTTTGGTAAGGAGCCCGCGGACGATCAGACATATCTACAAGGAAACACAAAAACAGTTTAGAGAAGAATACGAGGAGATCACTAAAGATCAAAAAACCCATAATTGATGGTTCATCCGGATAAACATTAAAAACCCTAAGAACTAAAAAATACTCCATCCGACTCCAGGGATAATACTCAGATACAGACTCACAGACGCAGTAACAAAGAACAGGGGCAAGCATATATGCTTCGACATGTATGATCTCCATCGCAAAACCAAGAACACAGCAGCAGGAGACAAACGGGTAGATACATAGATAAATCAATGATGAACAACTAATGAAAAACCCCATACCTGTATAGAAGAGGACGACAAGCACCAACAAAAGTCGAAGAAAGGAGGATCGGAGATATCAAAAGATACATGGGCAGCAACAATCAAAAACGAAAGAAGCAGAAGAAAGAAACAGAAAATTGAATGTTATATTCCTCACAAGAACGGTGATGATAAATGACTAAAGAACAAGAATAAGAAAACAAGAAGAGAATGAACACTGACAAGAAGAGGATAAAAGTTTTTTTCACATTCTCTTTCCTATTTATGAAGCTAGAGAAGACAATAACTGCTCCTCGTACCAAGGAGCAGTTACGGGAGAAGTTAATGCAAAGTGGGAAACGTGTATGACTACCTTTCTTCTTCAAAATTGCAAAATATGCCCAAGTTAGAAGAAGAGGGGCAAATTGTATGTACACCTTTCATCATCCACCACGTGTACAGAAAGAGACACGTGGAAGGCATGCGAAGCGAGACATCAAAACATGATAGCAAGCATCTCATCAGAAGATGCCATCGGTCAGCAGATCTGACGGTCAGGGACAGAGGACCACAGAGGTATGATGGCTCAGAGGAACACCAGATAATACCCCTTGGGTGTTAACACACCCAATCCCGAGGAAGATCCCAGATCAACGGCCGAGAGGAAGTTTTGCTGACACAGATGTGACCAGACAAAGAGACACTTGTCTGACACGAGCAGACATCCATCTACCCGCATTAAACACCAAAGAGATATACACGTGTCAATCAGCTCATGGAAGAAGCGAGGATAACCCTTCGTATTCAAGCTCAAGCCGCGGCATATGCCGAAGACCTCTGCGTAATAGACACAAAGCACAAGAAGATAAGATTACAACGGCTTCAGAAATGGGACCCACGTTCCATCCCTATAAATACCCCTCTCCACTAAGAGAGAAGGGGGAGACCATTCAGGAGAACAATTAGAGGAGAATATATGAGAGAGAAATAGGAAGAGTAAGTAATCCCCCTACTTCCGCAGACCTATGTATATTTTAAAGTCATTCGACTATCTTTGTAACCATTCAGTACATAGTGAAACACCAAACCCCGTGGATGTAGGCCTTAGTGCCGAACCACGTAAATCTGTCTCATTTACATTTCAGCACCTTACATTCCGCGTTAAACTTCATATGCTTTATATTTATACTTGATTCTTAGTTTATTTCTTTATACGAACATTATTTATGATAATATTCGACTAGACAATGACAAGCCCAAAGGCTTTGAGTCGATGAATCGATATAATCATCCTCGTTACGCATACGACGTACAATTCTAGAACTAGGATGTATGCGAATATTGTTTGTGAACACGTGGATGACTTCGTGATTTATGTGTTCACAATATGTTAGAGAATACTTCTGGTACCCAAGAACGGTGGGAATCGTACGTATATTATCCGGCTTTATCGGCTCTAGTCGGTTCTATCCATTAATGATCCAGGAATACAAGCTCTTTGGCACCGAGTTCCACAGGAATACACTTTAATTTGTGTTTTCTGTTTCCTAGCCTTAATTGGTATTCACTACGAACTCTTTGTTCCTTAAGTGCAACTGACCTGACTGCATACCAAAAGCACCACACCGAATGTCATGAAGGGCCAAATAGGGAAAAGTGCAGTAGTTGATTGATATGGGTTTGGAGTTGCATTAGATCCTTCGATTATGCAAACAAAGAGGTCACCCTCCGGAACAATATTTGGTGGTGAATGGGACCAAGACAACATGAACATCAACATGATGCGAGTGAAAAGAACTTTTCATTCCCTAGACACAAGATCACCAACATTACAATCATGTGGGCAGTAGCCGAAGCCTTTTCATTCTGGTAGGTCAACAAATAGCCAAACTCAATAACAAGAAGAGGAAAACAAGAAAAAAGTGAAGGATACTTGGAGCAATTCAAATATACTGTTCACTTTCTATTATGTAAAGGTAACCATGCTTAATGCGGTGAGATTTTTTCGTCTTCTCAATTTAATCTCTATCGATGTATCTTTAGGGTATTTACTGTGTTGTATTATAGTTTTAAGTTTTCTGCGACCCTTTGTTATCAAATTAACCGTTGTATTCGTTTATCGATACTATGTCCATTTCGTGTGCCCAGTACTCTATTGTAGGCATCGAAGGGTGCTCAAACTTTTGAAAAGGTGTTCTTAGTCAGTCGGCAATTCGGTCCAAATATCATCACTTGAGTTTTTTGAACAAGCGAATACCAAAGTCGGGTCTTGGTGTAACTAAAAACCAAGTACCAAACAATAAATTATCGTTCTCAAAATCAAACACTAAGAAGTACCAGAACAAATTGTTCGGAACATTCTGAGCTCATATTCAATGACAGTTGAATGATGCACACCATGACAAAAACGGAAAAGAATACCTTGGAACAAAATATTTGACCACAAAGACCGGAGAGGTGGTCCGAAATCGCCCATCTCGTTATCAACTGTCATCTTCACAGAAATCTTCTTTATACTCAGCTTCGACTCGGTTAGTATTAGTTGTACATGGACACAGTTGAAAACAACAACACAAATTTATGGCGGTCTGTGTCGGAACCTAGTTTAAATGGGTTTTTCGATCCCAGTTTCAGTTTCTAGATGATTAATAGTATCATGTTGAAAATGAGCGCAAGAAACTGGGAAAGAAATTTCTTTTGTAGGGCCCTGGCAGTCTTAACCAGCAAGAAAAAATCCCGGTAGGCATAACTATATGCGTTCTCCGAAAGTGATAGAAGGAGACTGCCACTATAGTGTCCATGGCGTCATAAAATTGACCAATTTCCATGTGAAATTTTCCTCAGTATTTTGTGTATTGTAAGTTTCTTCTGCTGATTCTATCGCTTACGTTACATACGTGTATTTCGGAACATTGCTTCTGCTGATCTTTCTAGGTAGTTTCATGCAACACAGAATAAATCTACATGTTCAATATTTTGCTCATTTTAGGATGCTATGAAAGGAAAAAGCTTTAAAACTACTCCCGCCAACCCAAGCTCACAACTGGGATAATATTAGTGCGTACCCTAATTAACATAAGTTTTGATACATTTAACTGTTCCAAAGTAGATCAATTAAACTAGGAGAGGGATGAGCTCTGATTTTTTCAACTAGCCAGTTATTCTAGATGAACCAAAACAGTTCACAATAATTGTAAGCAATAGTGTTCGTTAATAATTATTTACTACTAGCTAGTAACGCGTCTTTTCAAAAACGCAACCAATTAACCCGTTGACACACATAGTCTCGGCAAAGAAAAAAGAGACTATAAAGTTTACTATGGGATCTCATCATATGACAAAATGATTCGAAACCCAAAACATTCGTCAACTCGACAGAAATTATATATACATATAATAATGAATAATAATAGAGCCTAGAGGAGAAAAGGAGAGAAAAAAAGAGACCAAGTAAAAAAGCAAGCTTTGTTAATAAGAATATAAGAAGAAGAATGCAGCAGAAATGGTGAAAGTCATGCATGATCGATGCATGTTTTTATGTTTGATTAGACTCTTGATTTCTTCCACTAACTTGATATTATAAAGGAGAAGACTGTTGTTCTTCTTCGAAGATGTATGAAAAGTTTCCAAAGTACACACAACTTTCCCAAGTTTCAACAATGAAATAATTAGTCTTCTTGGTAGGCTGCCACCATAAAAACCATTCATCAAATCAATAACCCTTGCTCTATCTTTCTCTCTATGTGTGTGTTGTGTGTACGCGCAAAATTTCAAATCTTTGACGTACTACATGTTTGAAACTAATAAAAATTAATTAAGTCTGGGATGTCCTCCTCTAATGATCTTAGTACAGCTCAACTCAAGGTTCTTTCTGTGGTGGGTGTTTGACAGAGATGCTATATATCTCACTCTACTATATATCTTTCTTTCTCTATTACCCAAAAAGATAAGATCATGGATTTAACTAGTTTGCTACTTTTTTCCTCCCTTTCTCGACTCAGAAAACAACTATAAACTAGTTGCATTTTGATGATAATGAAATTGGAAAAATGTAAGTCAATGAGAGCTTCTTTTTAGTGGTCCTCTTATTAATATACTAGCCTTTCACCTCATGTGGCTTGTTGTGATAGGTTGTTGCTCACAAAAAGGAAGCCTTGAAGGAAAAAAAGAGACAAACACTGTGAACTCGACATACAGAAGTGTGGCCTTGTCAAGAAGATAAGGGAGATTTTATACGTTATATATAACGTAAAGATGGTCTTAACTATACATTCTTTCTTGTTTTCTAGAAGTCAGACCATCAATTTTATCTTTCCGCAAAGAAGAGAACAATGAAATTTTAAATTCTAATGGTATCGTTAGCTAGTTAAACATGAAAACAGCTAATCTGAATTTCGTTGTTTTTATCGACTTGACAAGGAACAGGACAAGGAAACCTTTTGACTCTAATGTAAAGTGTAATTTGTGTTGTCACTCTGTTGACCTTTCTGCGAAAATCACAACTTGCAAAGTCCAATCACAATGCAGATTGTTACTGCAAAGTCGCAACGGCTCTAGTGTTAGCTAGGCGAGGCAATACATGATCCAAACTGCACTGAGAGTTGCTAGCTCAAGCGGTTAGCCTGAGAACCAGAACGGACCGCAGCCCTCCATTGGCGTTCACGCTCATGAGGCATGCAAAACTAACAAAATCTCTCGCGGGCTTGCTTTGAACAAGTAGTTACAGCAAAACCCTTGAAAGAATAATGCCTGTTTTGTAAGAACGCAAACATTTGGAGCATTAGCCATGGACTGGCATGGACGTAACAGTAGTACTGAAGGATGAAACGTAAGATACCACGGAAGAAATAAAACATAGCAGGCGAAAATCATTATCCTAGGAGTGGCTTATTTTCTTCTTTTTTCCTAATGTTTCTTAAGACTTCAATTTCTCTTATATTGCATGTGTGCATTCCACCTGCAGTTACTCAGTTCAATAACACAATCCCTTATAGCATTACTTTAAATTCCTTGAATACTAGGTAATCAAAGGAACCCAATCTTCCATTCCTGTCAGCCTCAGAATATACAAGTGGCATTTTGCGCCATCAGTAACTTCCATGTAGTTAAAGTTCGAAAGACTGAAACAAGTTAAAACTTATGAGACTGAAACAAGTTAAAACTTACGAGGCTGTTAAAATGTCAAGACATTCCCCAAATGTATCAACTCACCACAAGAACAAACAACCACTAGCTATGAAATTCTAAAACTTTACCTAACTAAGAATATCATACAACCACCACACCATTTACACATCTACCTGCCTAGGTTCTTTTGTATCATGATACTTTACACCATTGCTTCTCCCATATTCATCCGAATCCGTCGCTTGAATGTTACCCTGGACCAAGACTGAAATGGATCCCTTCAGAGAATCTAATTTGGCATGTTCGAAGGAGATGTCAGTGCCTTGATTCTCAGTCGTAGAATCTGGGATATTACGGTTACCTTCTACCAGATTACCAGCTTGGTCTTGGTCTCCCTGGTTCTCAAGTGATGAAGTTATACCATCTTCATTTTCTGCTGGGAGTGTTGTTGTTGAAACCGCACTAGCAACAGGAAAAAAAAGTTTGAAACTAGAAAAAAAGAATGGTCTTTAAAGTGCAATTCAAAATGGTTAAAAAGGAACAATTTACAAGTACTAACAAAAATATAGAAAACCTACAAGCCCTACCAGTTATAAGTAGATTCCTCAACTGGAGTCTTGAGATCATCTCTGTGTTGTCTCCTTTTCTTATAGTTTTGCGTTTGATTCAACGGAGTGACAGCGTCATCGCAAGAGGAAGAGTCATTTAGTCTTTTTCTTCCCACCATATACTCATGTTCAGAGTAAGAGACACTTTCAGTGACATGTGCTTCGATCCCAGATTTCAAATTATACGTACTCTTTGCCTTCTCACCAAGTGAAGGCACTGCAAGTATCAACCCTGGCTTCTCAGTCACATATCTCATTGGCCCACGCCTACTTTTCATTAATGCCCCGTCCTTCCCCTTGGACAATTTTTGGCCAGCGTCCATAGAAAAGTTGTCCTCTGACAACTTCGCATCTTCGTAATTTACCAGTGAGCTTTCTTCATGTCCAGGAGAAGGTTCAAATATTAGTTTGGCACATCGACGGAACCAGGAAAATGGGGTGGTGCTAGGAGGGGAAGCATCTGGTGTTTTTTCTGGAATATGTGACTTGAGTTCAACATCTTGTCCAGCGGTTTGCACATTAGAACATTCTTTAGCTAGCATTCTTCTACTATAATTCGGATTCGCTTGATGTAACTCCGTGTGAACAGCATCTTCCGAGGCTAATTTGAGATCTTCTAGATGTTGAAGTTGTTGAACTTGAAGAGTTATTCTTTCTCTATCTGCATGGAGTAACTCGCGTTGTTCCTTTAGCTTTTCCCTTTGGACTTGAAGCTCTTCAATAGATTTCTTTAGATCAGCCTGTTCATTCTCTCTCCTTGTTCTTTCCAACAAAAATTCTTTCCTTTCCTTCTCAAACTTTCTCATTTCCATTGCAACTTGTTTTTGTTCTTTAACAACTTCTTCTTTCAATGAATTTATATATAACCGCTCTTTCTTCTTCTCTTCCTCAAATGCTTCCTCCTTTTCCCTTAGGTGACTTTCTATTTCCTCACGTCTTTTCTCAACACAGTTCTCCAACTCCCTCTTTTGCATGTCAATATCAGATACAAAGTTGGACCGCTCCTGCTGAATCTTGCTAAACCATTCAGAATGTTCAAGATCCATTTTACGGATAAATGCCTCCTGTTCATAAGCAATAGACTCACTTTCTTTCTTAAACTGTTCCCTCAATTCTTCTTTCTGTAATTTCAAATTATCACGTTCATCTTTAAGAAGCTTAGAAACAGCCTTTCTCTCCTCAGCCACAAGTTCTGCTTCTCGCTTTAGCTGCTCTCTTCTCTCATCAATCAACTCCCACTCAGTTTCGAACTTCGACTTTTCAGCTACCAATCGATCAGCTTCTGCCATAAGTTCAGTTTTTTGAGCCCTAATATTATCAATTTCTTCTTTGAGTTTGACTTCTAATACCAGCAGCTCTTGGCTTTCGCGTTTGGCAGCTTCCAATTTCTCTTGTGCTTCCTCAATTTCTTTCCTTTTGTTCTCCAGTAAAGGCATAGACTTCTGAAGCTCTAGCTGTGTATTAGTAACTTCATCTTTTTCTTTCTGCACATGAAATTTCTCTAATGTCATAGCTTTTTCAGCAGCAATAAGACTTCCCTCCCTCACTTGCACTGAGTTCAATCTCTCTGTAACATCCCTCTCCTTTTCCACCAATGCTTTTAGCTGTCCTTCTAGTTCATGTTCCTTTTCTTGGATGGATTCCTCTCTCTGAATGAGATCAACCTCTCTCAACTCACAAGCTCTTCTTTTCGTCTCCATTTCACTCTCCATTGATCTGCGCCTCCGTTCCAGCTCTGCTTCAAAATCAGACTTCTTTATTTCTAAAGAAGCTTTGTGTTCAATAATAAGCTTCTGCTTCTCATCCTGCATAAGTTTACTGCAATGTAAGAAAACTCTGATCTAATCCTTACACACCTGAATAGAACTTTTTTCACGGAGAAAATTCTCTTCACACAATAGTAAACACAGAAAAGGCTAAACTTTAGAAAGGGCGGGATATAGCATGAATGCTAGGTCAAGTGGGAAATTATTCTGCCTAAGGAAACCTATTCATTAACTACATGAGAAAGACTCACATATTCTCTGGTAGCAAGATTTTCTTGTTGGATGAGTAACTCCTGTTCTTTCTTGCCGAGTTGTGCTTCTTTTTGAAGAATGGCCTGCGTATTAAAAAAAAGGTAAAACCAAGCCTTCACACATAATACCCAAAAGCATATATCAAATGAGCATGCTATGATTATAGGTTTGGGCGAATTGATAGGTTAGCAGTACCACAAGCTAACAGAGAAACAAATAAGAGTAGAGAAAATATAAAAAACCTTCTCTCTCGTTGAAAGGGCAGCCAACTTAAGGTCCAATCCCGATTTTTCCTCACTTAGAGCTCTGGATTCTTTCCTAACCTTTGCTTCTGTGGCTTCTAACTCTTTCTCGAACAAACTCAACTCTCTAGATTTTTCAGAGATATATTCCTCTCGCTGGTTTAGCAGGTCCTGTGATTCAAGCAGCCTCTCTTGTCCTAGCTGCAATGTCTTTTGGCGTTCTGATAAAGATTGTCTTTCAAGACTAATTTCTTTCTCTTTAGCATCACACCTATCAATTGACATACACATCAGAAAATGAGAATATCAGAATATAGTTTCGTTTAAAGTAAAAAGTTCTTTCGAACTATTTTTATTAAGATATCATGGACACTTTAAAATGCCAGTATAATATTTGCAGAAATTCCGCAATTCACGCCTACACAACATTTTTAAACTACTGTAGTCTATGATACTATAAAGTGCATAGTACTTTGTGCCTCTTTTTGAACAATAGAATAAAAATATAATGAGAGCCCACTAGCTGTGGATGGGGTTTCTCTTACTGGTTCAGATTTCATAGAGTTTATAGAGATGGAAGTACCAAACTACAGATAACATGTCAAACAAGAAAAAGAAACACATATACCACAAACCAGTGTTATGTCATTGTGATAAGAGACTGGAGAATCTACAAGCAAATGAGAAAGAAAAACATTCCCCGAGTCAGTCACAACAATGGGATGGAGAACCTTCTCTGAATGTTCTGGTTGTGGATATCCATCATTGAGCTATCCAAATAGCCAGGTACTAGTAGTTAACATAAAGTGTGTGTGAGGTCAACAATAATGACTAGTATAGAGCAATCAAGACAGAATAATAATACTTGTGAGTTGAAAGCATATTGGCTAAACCGTGTTTAAATGAAGGTATCCAATTTTGCAGGTCATTTTATCAGGTTACAAGAAGACAATTTCCTAGGATTAGAGCTATATAGGTCCTCCTCAAGATCACCAACTATTCATTTTTATCTGGATTCCTGATCTCTATGGACTTGTTACTAATGTGATTGAAAACGTATTATCATAGAAAACGACAAGAACACAAAATTTTTGCAGGTTTACAAAAGTAGAGGTCCTAAAAAATGCACTCCCTTTCACCATAACTCAAATGGAAACTAGATAATACTGACTACCGCGGGAGATTCTTATTAGACTTTTCCACTTTTTCTGGTTTATGTTCTGAAGACCTCAAAAGACAGTCAAAAGCTAAAAAGAAAAAAAAAAAAAAAAAAAAAAAAAAAAAAAAAAGGAAACAAGACGAGAAACAGATATAATGAAGAAAGGGCATACTCAGATTTGAATGTCAGTAGACGTCTCCTATGTTCATCTACGCGTTCTTCAGCATCTTGCAACTTTCTTTCTGCAGAACGATGGTATCGGCTGGCTTCTGCTTCTAGAGACTCTGCTGCATGAAACTTCGCCTCAGCCTCAGCAAACTTCTTCAGTGCAACTTCAAACATACTGCGCGCTTCAACCATTTTACCCTCTGCTTCAACCTTCGCTTCTGCAGATTCAAGTAGCTTTTCATGTACTGTTTTCTCCATCTACAACGAAAAATGACACAGTTATTTGGGCAACAGTTGAAGTATCAAAATTTAATAATCAAAAGCAACAATTCTTTCCCAAAACAGGAAATACATTCAAAATATCTTACATTTGTTATGCACTCTTTCGCAATTCCTAAATCCTTTTTCAGACTCTCCTCTCTTTTCCTTGCTTCAGCCAAAGCAGATAGATGTGCTGCTCGATCAATTTTATGTTTCATCTCAGCAGTATCAGCAGAAGCTTTAACTTCCTCATATTTGGAAGTCCAATCTTTTCTTTCCAACAAAAGCAGACCCATGTGGTGTTGATAGTCATACACCTGCAGGAAGTAGAAATAGAATGTCCCGCAATTAGTCTCTACGCTAGTGAAACTAAGAACACAAGATCGAAAAACAATTCTGCCTTTATCAATAGACATGATGTACATGGTCAGTTATAGCAAAATCATAAAAAGGCAGTATAAGAGTGATTAGAATGTAAACATACACACTATACACATGTTGTTAAATTCTTTTATCCAATCGTTCAAACGAACAAGCTCTATGCTCTATGCTCTATGTAGTATCTAATCTTACATTTTCAATACTCTCTGGTAATTCATTGGTTGAATTTAAAGGATATTTTAATCGATTAGTTTCAGGGTTCATGCATGTCCGAAACTGTACATTGTTTGTTCCTAGCTTATATCACCGAGAATTACTGGAAAATTCAAAATAACCACTATAATCAACAATACAAAATTAATCCATCATCATTTAAACTTGTATCATACAATCTGTGAAACAATATTTGTCTAATCCTATGAACCTAACTAAAAATAAAACCAAAATTTATTTCATATAATAAAGATGAAACCTTTTTCGAAAAAATTAAATCAAGAAACCAGTGAAAAAAAAGTAAAACCTAAACAAAAATTAATATCAATGAAATTAAAATAGAATACCTCAGATTCAAGCTTAGCAATATAAGCAATGAGAGCAGCTTTATCTCTCCTTTTAATAGATTCTTCATCAAACCCTGCTTCACGAAGACGCATCCAAATCTTCTCGTCACTAAAAGGGCTTTTAACATTCATTGAACTAGACGTTGTTGTTGTTGTAGCTGTTCTAATATCTAAAACCCTAGAAATTGGTGATCCAGGTATTGTACTACTGAGTGTAATAGCTAATCTCTCCCTCTCAAAACTAGCCATTGTTTGTTTCTGAAACCCTAGATCTCAAAATTCCCCTCTTTCTCGTTCTTGAATGGTATTATATGATATGCTCACTTTCTTAATTTCTTTCCTTTCTTTCTGCTTTCCTTTTTCCTCTCTCTCACAAGTTTCCTTTTTTTCGCTCCACTGTAAGTGGGGACTGTGAAGAGGAGAAAGAAAAGGAAATACCGATTTTCTCGCTCGCTAACGGAATACGATGGAGAAAAATAACCTTAATTACTATTTATTTATTTTTTATTATAATTTGAAAATTTAAAATTTAAGGGAATCTTGGTTTGACTTTGACTGTTTTAGTCTTCGGTACTGAGAAAGACATCAAGTGTGCTAGTGACGGTGGCTTTGTTATGATACTACATGCATGGATCTACTCATCTATGTATGATGGGAACTCACATGTTTATTCTCACTATCTCACAGTTGAGACGTTTGTTTTTTTTTAATAAACGTCAAATAATTATGTTGTAGTTAATCAACGTACTTTTTTTTTTTGTTAATAAACGTCAAATAATTATGTTGAAGCTAATATTTTAAGGATATGTTTATTTTACGAAGCTCTATATTCTTATCAAAAATGAGTGTATTCCGAAATACAAAATTTTATCATTTACGAATCCTGATTTCAATGGCTAGGCCGGTTCTTATGGGCGTGGAAGATCTATTGATTTGCCATTTTTGCACCCACTATGAAGCTGGCAAACAAGCAAACTGGTAGGTCAAATATAGCCAGGCCAGGTCAAATTTCTACCGAGCGGTCGAGTCGGTGTAGAGAAAACCGGTAGGTGTAGTTTCCATCGCCAGCGGTCTAGACTCGACCGCCCATATCATCTCATCTAACGTTCATAATTTCATCATCCTATAAATGCAATTATCAAATTTCATTTCAACTCACACCATTTCTTTAATCTCTATTCTTTTACTCCGCAAATCCAATATGTCAGTTCGAGTTCGAGCTCGCAAATTTAACATAGCTGAAGATGAATCCATTTGCAGGCATTATGTTTTTGTTATACAAGATATGGCAAATGATGGACAACATCAACATCAAGAGATTGTATGGAGTCGCATATTTCAGAGATTTCAGGAAGAAACATTGGACCTCAATAATCGAAATGAAAATTGATTGTGTCATCGCTTCGGAATAATCAGCAGGGATGTGAAGTTGTTTGTTGCTGCACTTATTGAAGGCTATCGAAACCGACAAAATGGCCAAAACGCATTTGATGTGGAGCAAATGTGTCGGCTCGAATGACGCAACAGAGTGGGAGAAGATTTTCAATTTGATGGTTGTTATCTTATCTTGAGGTTGTTGCCCAAATATGATCAGTTTAGATTAGCTTCCCAAATATGATGCATCTTTCATTTGTATGATGCATCTATCATTTGTATCAAATTTTAATTTTAAGATATTATTAATATAAAACTAGTGCATCTTTAATTAACAGTTTAGAATTTTAATTTACATTAGTGCCTCTTTCATTCATCTAGATAATGACATAACTTATTACAGTAAAGACTTTAAAAGTAAAAATTTGGGACAATGTTTTTCATCTTGTTTATCTTCTTCATTTTACCATACTTCCAATCAATGCGCTCGTGAACGGAGTTTCCTTTGTTTATCTTCGTCTTTGCCTTCAAATTTTCCTTCTCTTGAACTTTTCTTTGTCTTTTCTTAGTTGGAGGTTTGATTTGGTTAATATCCAAAACTTGTAGACTTCTTTGGTTTTTACCTATTTCTTTATAACCTTCACATATCTTACTAACGGCGGCTTCAAGCACCACTCCGGAAAAATCAAGTTGGGTAGCCAAGTCAAGTTGGTGTAAACTTTGCCATTTTGAAAAATAAGATAGATAAAGATAGAAATTTTTTGTGTAAAAAATTTGGTGTATTTTTTTAGTATGAACGTCACATTTTTATAGCGGTGGAGAAAGAACCGTTGGAGGTTTAAAATCAACCGAACGGTGGAGACTCGATCGCTTAATGTTTTTACCATGGTAGAGCGGTCAGTTTGTCAGGCCAGCTGGCATGGAAAATGGGTGGGTTAGA